>NC_064830.1:51765812-52068842 GCF_024166365.1 Elephas maximus indicus
TGCATGCATATGAGGCAATTGAAAACACTGTGGCTTGGGTCAGGCACATGTTAGTCCTCAAGGTGACATCTTTGGTTTTCAACACTTTAAAGAGGTCTTTTGCAGCAGATTTGTCCAATACAATGCATCTTGATTTCTGGATTGCTACTTCCATGGGTGTTGATTGTGAATCTAGGTAAAATGAAATCCTTGATAACCTCAATCTTTTCTCCATTGATCATGATGTCCCTTACTGGTCCAGTTGTGAGGACTTTTGTTTTCTTTATGTTGAGGTGTAATCCATACTGAAGGCTCTGGTCTTTGATCTTCATCAGTAAGTGCTTCAAGTTCTCTTCACCTTCAGCAAGCAAGGTTGTGTCATCTACATAACGCATGTTGTTAATGAGTCTTTCTTTAACCCTGATGCCACATTCTTCTTCATATAGTCCAGCTTCTCATATTATTTGCTAAGCATACAGATTGAAGAGGTATGGTGAAAGGATCCAAGCCTGACACACACCTTTCCTGAGTTTAAACCATGCAGTATCTCCTTGTTCTGTTCAAATGACTGCCTCTCTATCCATGTACAGACACCCCATGAGCACAATTAAGTCTTCCAGAATTCCCATTCTCCACAGCATTATCCATTTTTTACACAGTCTAATGCCTTACATAGTCCATCAAACAGGTAATCATCTTTCTGGTACTCTCTGCTTTGAGCCAGTATCCATCTGATGTGAGCAATGATATCCCTGGTTCTGTGTCCTCTTCTAAATCTGGCTTGAATTTTTGGCAGTTCCCTGCTGATATACTGCTGCAGCCGCTTTTGAATGATCTTCAACAAAATTTTGTTTGTGTGTGATATTAATGATATTGTTGGATAATTTCCACATTCAGTTGGATCACCTTTCTTGGGAATAGGAATAAATATGGATCTCTTCCAGTCAGTTGGCCAGGTAGCTATCTTCTAATTTTCTTTCCATAGACAAGTGAGCACTTCCAGTGCTGCATCCATTTGTGGAAACATGTCAGTTGGTATTCTGTCAATTCCCGGAGGTTTGTTTTTCACCAATGCCTTCAGTGCAGCTTGGGCTTCAATATATATTCAAATAATATGTAGTTTGCTTAATATATATTTTTTCCATCTTTTGAGTTTTAGTTTAAGTGTTTGTGTCTAAGGTGTGTCATATAAATGGATTGTGTGTTTTTTTTTTTTTTTATAAATCCATTTTGCCACTCTGTCCCTTTATTGGTGCATTTAAGCCATTTATATTCAGTGTAATTATCCACACACATGAGTTTACCACTGTCATTTTGTTGTTGTTGTTGTGGTGGTGGTGTTGACGGTTTCTTTGTTCTGCTTAATTTTCTGTGCTGAGTTCTTTTTGTTTACAGAGTTTATTTTTGTTTCTTTTGTTACTGCTGATTTTGTGTTTATTGAATCTGTATGTTTTTCTTCTTTTTTATTTTGATAGGTAGGTTTGTTAGCTTCCTTTGTGGTTACCTTAAAATTTACCTTTATTTTCCTACGTTTAAACCAGTCTTTTATTTCTTGATATTTCCTTGACTTTCTCTCCATGCGGAAGTTCTATAATCACATTATTTGTTCCCTCTTTTTTGTTTTGACATTGTTGTCATTTACGTATTGACATCTTTGGTTCCCTATTTTCAGTATTTTAGCTTTGTTTTATTTTAAGAATTCCCTATCTGGTTGGTATCTGGTTGATCTGTCATATGTCCTAATCTTGAATTTTTGTTTGATGTTGTTGGCTCTCTAACTGAAGGACTCCCTTTAATATTTCTTGTAATTTTGATCTGGTTTTTATATGTTCCCTTAATTTCTTTTTATCTAGAAATGCTCTTATTTTGCCATTGTATTTTAGAGACAATTTTGCTGGATATATAATTCTTGGCTGACAGTTTTTTTCCTTCAAGGTTTTATGTATGTCTTTCCATGGCCTTCTTGCCTGTGTGGTTTCTGCTGAGTAATCAGACCTTAGTCTTATTCAATTTCCTTTGTATATGGCTTTTTGTTTTTCCTTAGCTGACCTCAGAATTCTTTCTTTGTCTTTGGTTTTGGCAATTTTGATTATGATATGTCTTAGCGACTTTCTTTTGGGGTCTATCTTGTATGGGGCTCATTGAGCTACTTGGATGGATATCTTCTCATCTTTCATGATATGGGGAAGATTTCTGCAACATTATCTCTCTGTTTTCCATTATCCTCTCTGTTCTGGAACTCCAACCACACATAAGTTTTCTCCCTTGATAGTATCCCACATAATTCTTAGAATTTCTTCATTTGTCTTCATTTTTTTTTTTCCCCTCAAACAAATTGAGGTCAAGAGATTTGTCTTCATTCTCACTAATTCTGTCTTCCATTGTCTCAAATCTTCTCCTCTGGCCTTCTATTGAGCTGCCTAATTCTGAAATTTTATCGTTACTCTTGAATTTCTAGTTGCTGTTTTTGTGTGGTTTCTAGTAGCCTATTATTCTGTCATTTTTTTCTTATGTTGTTTTCCCTGATCTCTTTCTTGATCTCTTGGAGAGCTCTATGTATCAGTCTTTTGAACTCTTTATCAGGTAGTTCCATTACCTTATCTTCGTCTGGAAGATTTTCTGGTTCCTTATTTTGGTCGCTTGCTGCAGCCGTATTGTCTTGCTTCTTTATGTGATTCGATATTGTCTTCAAGACATCAAGAAGTTATAATACTTATTTATTTATTGTATGTTTGTTTACTGTGTCCTAAACTTTCATTTTTGTTTTTGATATATCTGAGTAGGCTGAGCACGCATCCTACTCTGGTCACTAACCTGGCTGTGCTGAAGCTCTAGTGACTAGGCATATGAGCATGGGTCCCTGTGCTGTTCTTGCGAGGCTGCTGAAGATGTAGGTGGTGCTTTTTTTTTTTAAATAATTTTTATTGTGCTTTCAGTGAAAGTTTACAAATCAAGTCAGTCTGTCACATATAAACTTATACAGACCTTAGTACATACTCCCATTTACTCTCCCCCTAATGAATCAGCCCGCTCCCTCCTTCCAGTCTCTCCTTTCATGATCATTTTGCCAGTTTCTAACCCTCTCTACCCTCCCATCTCCCCTCCAGACAGGAGATGCCAATACACTCTCAAGTGTCCACCTGATACAAGTAGCTCACTCTTCATCAGCATCTCTCTCCAACCCATTGTCCAGTCCATTCCATGTCTGATGAGTTGTCTTTGGGAATGGTTCCTGTACTGGGCCAACAGAAGGTTTGGGGACCATGACTGCCGGGATTCTTCTATTCACAGTCAGATCATTAAGTCTGGTCTTTTTATGAAATTTTGGGGTCTGCATCCCACTGTTCTCCTGCTCCCTCAGGGGTTCTCTGTTGTGTTCCCTGTCAGGGCAGTCATCGGTTGTGGCCGGGCACCGTCTAGTTCTTCTGATCTCAGGATGATGTAAGTCTCTAGTTCAAGTGGCCCTTTCTGTCTCTTGGGCTCATAGTTATGGTGTGACCTTGGTGTTCTTCATTCTCCTTTGATCCATGTGGGTTGAGATCAATTGATGCATCTTAGATGGCCGCTTGTTAGCATTTAAGATCCCAGATGCCACACTTCAAAGTGCGATGCAAAATGTTTTCTTAATAGAATTTATTTTGCAAATTGACTTAGAAATCCCTTGAAGCTATAGTCCCCAAACCCCTGCCCTTGCTCCGCTGACCTTCGAAGCATTCAGTTTATCCCGGATACTTCTTTGCTTTTGGTCCAGTCTAGTTGAGTTGACCTTCCCTGTATTGAGTATTGTCCTTCCCTTTACCTAAAATAGTTCTTATCTACTTTCTAATCAGTAAATAACCCTCTCCCACCTCCCTCCCTCCCCCCTCTCATAACCACAAAAGAATGTGTTCTTCTCAGTTTAAACTATTTCTCAAGATCTTATAATAGTGGTCTTATACAATATTTGTCCTTTTGCCTCTGACTAATTTCACTCAGCATAATGCCTTCCAGGTTCCTCCATGTTATGAAATGTTTCACAAATTCACCACTGTTCTTTATCGATGTGTAGTATTCCATTGTGTGAATATACCATAATTTATTTAACCATTCATCCGTTGATGGACACCTTGGTTGCTTCCATCTTTTTGCTATTATAAACAGTGCTGCAATGAACATGGGTGTGCTTATATATGTTCGTGTAAAGGCTCTTATTTCTCTAGGGTATATTCCGAGGAGAGGGATTTCTGGGTTGTATGGTAGTTCTATTTCTAACTGTTTAAGATAACGCCAGATAGATTTCCAAAGTGGTTGTACCATTTTACATTCCCACCAGCAGTGTATAAGAGTTCCAATCTCTCCGCAGCCTCTCCAACATTCATTATTTTGTGTTTTTTGGGTTAATGCCAGCCTTGTTGGTGTGAGATGGAATCTCATCGTAGTTTTGCTCTGCATTTCTCTAATGGCTAATGATCGAGAGCATTTTCCCATGTATCTGTTAGCTGCCTGAATATCTTCTTTAGTGAAGTGTGTGTTCATATCCTTTGCCCACTTTTTAATTGGGTTGTTTGTCTTTTTGTGATTGAGTTTTAACAGAATCATATAGATTTTAGAGATCAGGTGCTGGTCGGAGATGTCATAGCTGAAAATTTTTTCCCAATCTGTAGGTGGCCTTTTTACTCTTTTGGTGAAGTCTTTAGATGAGCATAGGTGTTTGATTTTTAGGAGCTCCCAGTTATCTGGTTTCTCTTCGTCATTTTTAGTAATGTTTTGTATTCTGTTTATGTCTTGTATTAGGGCTCCTAACGTTGTCCCTATTTTTTTCTTCCATGATCTTTATCGTTTTAGTCTTTATGTTTAGGTCTTTGATCCACTTGGAGTTCGTTTTTGTGCATGGTGTGAGGTATGGGTCCTGTTTCATTTTTTTTGCAAATGGATATCCAGTTATGCCAGCACCATTTGTTAAAAAGACTATCTTTTCCCCAATTAACTGACACTGGGCCTTTGTCAAATATCAGCTGCTTATATATGTAAATGGATTTATATCTGGGTTCTCAATTTTGTTGCATTGGTCTATGTGCCTGTTGTACCAGTACCAAGCTGTTTTGACTAGTGTGGCTGTATAATATGTTC
Source organism: Elephas maximus indicus (assembly GCF_024166365.1). NCBI lineage: Eukaryota > Metazoa > Chordata > Mammalia > Proboscidea > Elephantidae > Elephas > Elephas maximus. The sequence goes on from NC_064830.1 coordinate 51,770,901, forward strand.
TAAAATCAGGTAGAGTGAGGCCTCCCACTTTCTTCTTCTTTTTCAGTAATGCTTTACTTATCCGGGGTTTCTTTCCCTTCCACATGAAGTTGGTGATTTGTTTCTCCATCACATAAAAAAAATGTCATTGGAATTTGGATCAGAAGTGCATTGTATGTATAGATGGCTTTTGGTAGAATAGACATTTTTATTACGTTAAGTCTTCCTATCCATGAGCAAGGTATGTTTTTCCACTTCTGTAGGTCCCTTTTAGTTTCTTGCAGTAGTACTTTGTAGTTTTCTTTGTATATGTCTTTTACTTCTTTGGTAAGATTTATTCCTAAGTATTTTATCTTCTTGGGTGCTAATGTGAATGGTATTCATTTGGTGATTTCCTCTTCGATGTTCTTTTTGTTGATGTAGAGGAATCCAAGTGATTTTTGTGTTTACCTTGTAACCTGAGACTCTGCTGAACTCTTCTTTTAGTTTCAGTAGTTTTCTGTAGGATTCCTTAGGGTTTTCTGTGTATAAGATCATGTTATCTGCAAATAGAGATAATCTGACTTCTTCCTTGTCAATCCAGATGTCCTTTATTTCTTTGTCTAGCCTAATTGCTCTGGCTAGGACCTCTAGTACAATGCTGAATAAGAGCGGTGATAAAGGGCATCCTTGTGTGGTTCCCGTTCTCAAGGGAAATGCTTTCAGGCTCTCTCCATTTAGAATGATGTTGGCTGTTGGCTTTGTATAGATGCCCTTTATTATGTTGAGGAATTTTCCTTTAATTCTTATTTTGCTGAGAGTTTTTATCATGAACGGGTGTTGGACTTTGTCAATGCCTTTTCTGCATCAATTGATAAGTTCATGTGGTTTTTGTGTTTTGGTTTATTTATATGGTGGATTACATTAATGGTTTTTCTAATATTAAAGCAGCCTTGCATACCTGGTATAAATCCCACTTGGTCGTGGTGGATTATTTTTTATATGTTGTTGAATTCTTTTGGCTAGAATTTTGTTGAGGATTTTTGCATCTATGTTCATGAGGGATATAGGTCTGCAATTTTCTTTTTTGTGGTGTCTTCACCTGGTTTTGGTATCAGGGATATGATATGCTGGCTTCATGGAATGAGTTAGGTAGAATTCCATCATTTTCTATGCTTTGAAATACCTTTAGTAGTAGTGGTGTTACTCTTCTCTGAAAGTTTGGTAGAACTCTGCAGTGAAGGCATCCAGGCCAGGGCTTTTTTTTGTTGGGAGTTTTTTGATTACCTTTTCAATCTCTTTTTTTGTTATGGGTCTATTTAATTGTTCTACTTGTGATTGTTTTATTTTAGGTAGGTAGTGTTTTTCTAGGAATTCATCCATTTCTTCTAGGTTTGCAAATTTGTTAGAGTACAATTTTTCATAATAATCTGATATGATTCTTTTAATTTCAGTTGGGTCCGTTGTGATGTGGCCCATCTCGTGTCTTATTTGGGTTATTTGTTCCCTTTCCTGTATTTCTTTAGTCAGTCTGGCCAATGGTTTATCAATTTTGTTAATTTTATGAAAGAAACAGCTTTTGGCTTTTTTAATTCTTCCAATTGTTTTTCTGTTCTCTAATTCATTTAGTTCAGCTCTAATTTTTATTATTTGTTTTCTTCTGATGGATTCTTTTGTTGCTCACTTTCTATTTGTTCAAGTTGTAGGGACAGTTCTCTGATTTTGGCTCTTTCTTCTTTATGTATGGGTGCATTTATCGATATAAATTGACCTCTGAGCACTGCTTTCGCTGTGTCCCAGAGGTTTTGATAGGAAGTGTTTTCATTCTCGTTGCATGCTATGAATTTCTTTATTGCCTCCTTAATGTCTTCTATAACCCAGTCTTTTTTCAGCAGGGTATTGTTCAGTTTCCAAGTATTTGATGTCTTTTCCCTGATTTTTCTGTTATTGATTTCCACTTTTATGGCCTTGTGGTCTGAGAAGATGTTTTGTAATATTTCGATGTTTTGGATTCTGCAAAGGTTTGTTTTATGACCTAATATGTGATCTATTCTTGAGAATGTTCTGTGTGCGCTAGAAAAAAAAGTATACTTTGTAGCTTTTGGGTGGAGTGTTCTGTATATGTCTATGAGGTCAAGTTGGTTGATTGTAGCAATTAGGTCTTCCATGTCTCTATTGAGCTTACTGGAAGTCCTATCCTTCTCCAAAAGTGGTGTGTTGAAGTCTCTGTAGGTGGTGTTTTTGATGAGGTGATATATCTGTCCTGTTGGTCACCTGGCCATGGCTGTAAGAGGTGTTCTTCCTGGTTGTTGGGCTGGGTATTGTGTGTGTGCTTCACCACTTGCTAGAAGGTCAGGGTTATGATGCCCGGGTCGTTAGTCACTGGATTGGTGGTACGGGGACTCTCACTGAAAATCCTGGGTAGGCAGGGCTGCATGGGGGTGTTTAGAGCAGGCAGAAGCCTACGGTTGCAGTGGGGGTAATATAGGGGGCAAAGCAGGGGGCTGTTGGCTGCCCACAGCTGCCCAGTTGAAGGACGTGCCACTGTCTGCTAGAGTGCATTGTGGGGGAGGTCATGCAGCTGGTCCTTGGGCATCCGTTGTCATTGGCTAGAGGGATTGAGGGGGGCACTACTGGTCCTTAGAAATGGAGTGGGCAGTATCACTGGCCCTCAGACCCCAGTGTGGGTGATTGGGCTTCTGTCTTAGGGGCAGGGCAGTGGCGAATGCTGCAGGTGTGCAGCTCCTGCTAGCTGCTGCAGGTGAAGTGAGCTGCAGCTGGGAATGCAGCCCACCTTGTCCCAATGTGGCTGTGTTGTACTGGCTTGGACAGCAAGGCACTGGTGTGGGTGACTGGAGGGGGTAGAGGGTGCTGCAAGTCCATGTACCCCCTGCATCAATGGTTGGGTGAAGTGGTGGGTACCTTGGACTGGGCTGAGAGCTATTGGCTTAGGGGGAGGGGCAGTGTTGAATGCTGTAGGTGTGTAGCTCCTGCTTAGCTGCTGCAGGTGAAGTGGCCTTCAGCTGGTATTGCTGCCTACCTTGTCCCAATTTGGCCATGCTGTGCCAGCTCAGCCAGCAAAGTGCTCCTACAGGTGATTGGATGGGGTAGACGTTGCTCAAAGCTGTGGACACCAAGTGCTCATGACTGGGTAAGGGGCGAGTTCCTTTGGACCAGGCTGTGAGTTCCTGGCTTAGGGGATGTGGTGGTGTTGAGTGCCACTATACTGGTGTTGGAGCAGAGAGATGGATGGGTGAGGCAGAGAGAGTGCTCCTCAGCTCATGGAGTTCTGGCACGGGGCAGGGTAGGGTGTGCATGGTGGGTTGGGTGAGTGCACTTAACTTTTCAGGGCTGGAATCACTCCTTGCTGACTCTGGAGGTGCATGGAGAGTTGCTACTGCTTAGCTGCACCAGGTGGGGTGGGTTTTGGCTAGGGATGTTCCTGTTTGTCTCAATAAGTCCACACTGTGCAGGTTTAGCTAACAGGACACTGGTGATTAGTAATTCTTCATTTCCACTGTTTTTGAATTGTTTTTCTTTCCACCTTTTGCTCAGTCTGATTCTTCAGCCTTGTCTTCGATGCTTAGAATTCCTAGATTGTCATATATATCTGATTCACATGTTTTTGGGGGCCTTTATTATGAGAGGGATAACAGAAAACGTCTGACTACTCCGTCATCTTGGTTCTCCCTAGAGTTTCCAATGGCTGATTTTTCACAAGTGGATCACTAGGTCTTTCTTTTGAGGTGCTTTTGGATGGCCTCAAATCTCCAGCCTTTCAGTTAGCACTTGACTGTATTGTTTGCACCACCCAGGGACTCTCCCACCCCCACCCAGTGCTGTCAAGTTGATTCCGACTCATAGCTAGTAGCCAATATAAGAATGAGTAAATGTGTGGAAGAGTAAATATGTTTAAAAATTAGTATAGAATCAACTTTTTACAATCCCCAAGCCATTGATAGACCTTTGGATCTAATTTCCAAACAGGTGGAGAGATCTTTTCTCAAAACAGCTTTGCTGCAGTCCTGGGTAGAGGCAGGAAGATGGACATAAAGACCATTCAAGGCCCCTTCCAGCAAGAGGTGGTGGTGAAGATATTAGCATTCATTTTCACTTTTCATGAATTCAAAATCTGTAACTGTCTGTGCCATAGTGAACTGCTTATTCTACTTTAAAGCACCCTGGAATAACCAGGGCAAACACTCTGAGAAAAAAGCTTATTGAATTTGAGGTTTCTAGAAAACAGACTGCTGTGTCATGGTGTTTGGAAAGTAACCATTATAAGATAATTTTCAGGCTAGTGAAAGGCCAGGACAGCAAACTGATGAAATGGCAGCTGTCACTGAATCTCCTACAGCCATCTTGATAAGAAGTCTGTTCCAGTTAGGAACCTGAGCAAGAAGCTCTGGGTGGGAGCCCTCTATTTTGCTAGAATCCCACCCTATCTTGAGTGTCAGGTTACAGCTATCTCCCCAAATCTTTCTGTAATAGGCTGCATTACTTACAAAATTCCAGTAAAGCAACAAAATGTCCGAGATAAGAGAGATCTTTGCAAATTAAGGAGAAAAATAAAAGGACAGCAGTGTAATATTATCTCTAAGCCAAATCTGGGTAATGTTAAAAGACTTCCAAATAACACCATTTAACTCCTTCTTTGTCAGAAGTACAGGAGTCTGCACTGAGAGGGATGTCTGTCTCTGTGTCTCTGTCTCTGTAGAAGAAAGCAGGTAGCAAACCTTTATTTACCTCATGAACTTACTGTTTAAACTGTGGAAAGGAGGAGAGTAAAAGTGTGGAAGAGTAAGTATGTTTAAAAATAAACATAGGAGGAGAAGAAAAATAAAGTGGGAATAAAGAAAGTAGAGTAAAATGGGAAGATGGTGAGGCAATGTCTCAATCTTAAATACCAAAAAAAAAGTAATGCTAATATTTCCTCAGAGAATTTCCTCAACCTCGCTGGGGCTTGGAGGCCGTTACTTTACACCTTCCGTTGCCCCTCATCCCATCACGTTTTCGTTCCCTCCTTACTCAATTTCCATTTATGGTCCTTGCATATACCCACAATTTCTTTGTCCCTCTCCCTTTTCATGGTACTCACCTGGCAAAATCCTGATTAAAACCAACTCTGTCTACTTCATGCTATACCCCTTCAGCCAGAAGTGTTGTGGAAAAAAACCACCATGCTGACTGAGCTCACTTTAATGGAAGATCATGGTGACCTCAAGTCCCTCCTTCTGCCTGGCATCCCATCAGTTGCTTACTATTTCTTTAATAAGAATAATCAGTCGGGACTTCCATGTGCTGGCTTCAGCAACACGTATACTAAAACTGAAAAGATGCAGAGGAGATTAGCATGGCCCCTACACAAAGACAACATGCAAATTCGTGAAGAGGAAACTTCCATTTTCTTCCATTACCCCGACTTCCACACTTTGCAGTCTGCGACATCCTTGGAGCATGATGCTCAGTGTCATCCATATGCCACTACTCTAGTTGTCATTTACCTAAAAGGGCAGCATATTTGCTGGAGGTTAAAACACCTGGAGAGCATCAAGAGACCACTACATCGGGCACACTCCCTGGCAGTAGTACCTCTGCCTTGCATTGATACATTTCTTCTGTTTGACACTTTAGTAGGTGAACACAGCCTGTCTAGCCTAGGGACCTGAGCATATGACCCCTGCCTGCATTTCTGCTGAACTGCAGGCACATGTCTCCATGGGTCAGCACTGGAACGAGGCTCATCTACAGACTGCTTTTGGTTCTTATAATTTTTAGCCCTGCTACCCAGTTGCTACCCAGAGCCCTGCACTAGATGTGGGCCAGGAGGGTAGGTTTGCAGATGTGTGTCCTGGGGAGTGGTGGGAAGCTAGAGGACAGCACCTGTGTAGGGTTGCCCACCAAGTGCTGCCTTACTTTCTGCTACCTCCACTGATATCTGCTAAAAGAGGCCATGCAGGACTTAAGAAAACAATATTGGGCATATTCATAATAAACCAAAAACAAACAAACAAACAAAAAAAACCTCAAACCTGTTGCTGTCGAGTGAGTTCTGACTCATAGCAACCCTGATGATACGGTGATATTCATAACGCCTGCCATTTATGGGGTATCTTTTATGTGCCAGGTGCTTCACATGTATTAACTCACTTAATTCTCACAGCTGCATTTCAAAGGCAAGTTTCATATGCTCGCTTTATGGATGAGAAAACTGAGGCTCAGAGAGAGTATGTAATGTATGGAAGCCTCACTGCTAATAAAGGGTGGAGTTGACATTCAGACCCAAGTTTGCTCAAGTTCAAATCTTGCACTTCTTTTATGATGCTACTCAGTCTCCTGTAGGAAGGCTGTGGTCTCAGGAGTCCCTTGCTGAAGGTACCTATTGACATGGCTCTGGAAATAGTTTAAAACTGAATTCTGTGCTAAAATTTTTTCTAAGAAAGTCCACTAGGACTCTCCTGTGTTAACTGTAAACAAGTACAGTAATACCCCCAAACAAACTCCAGTAGTAACCACAGTAATGCAGAAAAAGCTACTGTTCTTATTTCATTCTAGTTTACTCTCTCTGGCAGTGGCTGGATCTGTGGTCCTAGTTCTTGTTGGTAGTCCTTCCCTTGATGAGGTCATTCCTTTAACTGCTGTGGTAGCTGGTGTCCAAAGTTGTCCCCCCCAATGACCATATCTTCTGTATTCATACCCTCTTCCTTTTACTCTAGTAGGCCCTGTGACTTGCTTTTGACCAATGTGGTGGAGGTAACACTGCATGACTTCTAAGTTTAAGTCATAAGAAGCCTTGCAACTTCTACCTCGATTTTCACACTTACTCCAGCAGAAGCCAGTCACCATGTAAGAAGCCCGACTACCTGAGCCCACCATGCTGTGAGAAAAGGCAGACTAGCTACATGGAAAGGTCATGTGAAGATAGAATGATGTCTGGTAGATTCCAGATGTTGTACCTGTCCCAGCTGAGTGGTCAGCCATTTGAGTGAAGAAACTGTTTTGAACGTTGGGCCCATTCACGTATTTAGACGACTCCAGCTTTGATTACCGTGTGACTGCAACTGCATGAAGACTTGAAATAACAACCACCAAGCTGAACTTAGTCAACCTACAGAATCTTGAGAAATAATAATATATTGCATTTAAGCCAATGTGTTCTAGGTCGTTTTGTTGTGCAGCAATAGATATTTGGAACATGTATCAATATAATTTGCATCCCCCTTCCAGACTTAGTGTTACTCCTTCTCCTCTTCATCTTGGTTTGTTTTCCTCTATAGCTCTTACCACCATCTGGCTTACTATGTATTTACCTATCTGTTATCTCCCTATCTCCACTGGAATATAAGCTCCAGGAAGGCACTTTATCTTCTTCACTACTATATTCCTATTGCCTGGAACAGTGTGTGTCATAAGGTAAGCATTCTATAAATATTTGTTTAATGAATGAATACATTTATTTGGTTGAGAAAATTTATTTAAATAGTCTCATGCCTGGGCTTCCCTCAATGGACACATCTGGAGCAGCCCAAAATGCCTCAGTCTTTGATTTTCTATTGACTCATACCTTCTAAAGGGAAGGGAGTGTGGTTCTGCTCTTTTAATACATATTGACCCTGAGAGAAAGGGACTAAAAGGGAAACAGAAGAATTAGGCCTTAATGGAGATGGCTATCAGATTCTAGTCAAATGCTGATGAGGAGTTCTTGTCAGTAGACCTGAACAGCACCCCCTTTCCTTGTACTCATTTCTGGAAGGAGTTGATTATTTCTCTTCATTTCACAAACAATTGTCAAACCTTGGCTCACTCTCTTACAACTTACAGATGTATTCCCTACTTTTCCAGAATTAGTGAGAATGAAGAAATTTACTTGGTTTGAAAACAAATTTTGAAATAGAATGTTTCAAGTGATTTAAAAGTTTGAAATCTAGATGTTTTGTTTGTATTGAAACATAGCCTGAGATATCTTTTTCTCAACTACTTTGTGGAGAAATTAAAAGTATAAAGATGTTTCTGCTGTTAGCTTTACCTTTAAAAAATTTTTTTACTTGGCATTTCTGGACAAAGAAAAAAGGGACTGAATGAAGCTCGCATATTCTTAAAGAAATAAGTTCTAGCAGGGTAAACAGCACAGTGGGAGGCAGGGGATTGCCCAGCCCTTCGTTAGAAGGGCTGGTTCTGTGCTAGCGAGGATTAGATGTGAAAACCCTGCTGTCTCCTGAGTCTCAGATTCAGATTTCTGGGTAGCACCTTCTCAGTCAAGAACACATACACACACTTTCCCAGGCACAAGGATGGTGCTGCCCCAACCCATTTAGACTTGTATGGAGAGAAAAGAAACACTGCCTCCATCTTAAAGCATCGACGCAGACAGAGATAAAGCCCAGGCTCAAAAGCTCAGAACAACTGCGTCACAACTCAGGAAAGTATAAGAGTTACCTTTTCACAGAGGGCTAAGTTAGGTCATTTTCCCAGAACGTAGGGTGATTACAAAAAGTAGTTAAGCTTTTTAACTTCTTTCTAGGCTGAATCTAAGGAGCCCAGGTGATGCAGTGGTTAAGCGCTCAGTTTCTAACAAAAAGGTTGCTGGCTAGAACCCATAAGTGCTCTGTGGGAGAAAGATGTGGCGGTTTGCTTGCCTAAAGATTACAGTTCTTTTCTGCCCTATAAGGTTTCGGAATTGACTAGTTCTTCCTTTGAAACATTAGAGCATCCTGATGAAGCTATTCCACTTAACAGATTAAAAAATTGAGGCTTGGAGAGACTTCATATCTTGCTCAAGATTAGCCAGGACTTGAGCACAAATCTTCAAATGTAAAGTCCATGTGCTGTCCATCGTGAACACTGCTACTGTAAAGTTAAACCCAAACCCATCACCGTCCAGCATGGTGATCCTATAGGACAGAGTTGAACTGCCCCATAGAGTTTCCAAGGAGCAGCTGGTGGATTCAAACTGTTGGTCTCTTGGTTAGTAGCCAAGCTCTTAACCACTGTGCCACCAGGCTCATTGTAAAGTTAAGCTACAAACTTACAAAATCTTTGAGATGGTCCTTGATAAGGTACTTAGGTGAACATGCCCTCATGTATTTTTTTCTGTGGAAAAGAAACCACTCCTAAATCTCCACGTGACTCTAACTGGAAAAATAAATATTGATCTGGTTTCCTCCTATAATTCTGAACTGTAGATCATAAGAGTTTAGAGTTCCAGTTCTACTCTGTCCAATACGGTCATTAAGAGTTGATGGCATGGGTTTGGTTTGGTTTGGGTTTATTTAGTCCAAATCCATTATAAGGTATAAGTATAAGGAAAAATTCAGAATAGCCTTATTTAAAACCACAACAAAAATTGACTTTAGACATAATTCAATTCTATTTTCACAGACACATTATTGGTAAATGAATCCACTGAAACAAAAATAATATTAGAGGTATTATTGAGACCACATCTGTTTGAAATATATGTTAGGGTAAGGGTGCAAGAATTGTCTTATGAAGACTGAGAAAGTACAATGAAGATTTTGGCTTTCATATAAGGTTTGAACTTGTAGATTCTTCCCAGTAATCAGATTTAGGGTTTAGATTATCTCAGGTGACTATCTTATAAAAACAATAGAAGCTTTAGTCAAGCACTAACATGCAAAAAACAAAAAACAAACACTTCTACCTTTAAAAAAAACAAACAAAAACCCAACGCGCACGCGCACGCACACACACACACACACACGCACACACCCCAAAACACACACACATACCCCAAAAACAAAACCGAAAATGCCAAAACCAAAACCAAATCTTTTTCCTTTCAGGAACTAGTTTAGCAATAGTTTTAGCTGGAAGTTTCGGTAACAGCATCTACACATGCATGTTAATTAAACTTAACTTCTAACAACTTGAAGTTAAACTTTAATGACATTTTATGGGTGAGTAATAAATTGTATGTAAATGAGTCATGGATGGAGAACTTAGTTTATGTAAAATGTGAAAAAACAGTATTGATTGATATACTGAAAAGAAGTCTTGGAGATCTGTTCTAGATCTAATTTTGCCACCATAGGTCCTTGACCAAATCATTTAGCTCCTATAGGCCTCTGTTTCCTCTTCTGTAAAATGAGGTGGTTATGCTTGGCTAATTGTAATTAATGTTTGTGTAGCGCTCAAGTTTCCAAAGCTCTTTTATATACACGGTCTAACTTAATTCTTATAATTCTGTGAGGTGAGAACAGATACTCCTACCCTCATTATACGGTTGAAGAAACTGAGGTTCATAAAGGTTAAAAAATATACGGCCAAAGTCACACAGGTTGTTCATGGTAGAACTAGGATTCAGACTCAGCTCTTCAGGTACAATTCTGTGCAGCTTCTGTGGTGCCATACCTGCTACCTCTGAAAGTCCTATATAATGAAATTATGTTTACTCGTTCCTTAATTATAACCAGGCTTTTGAAGTGTCCTAAAAACTACTCAGCAGGTACAGCATGTGCTCTAGCCTGCAGGAGTGAATGCTCTATGGTTCCACCTTAGGAGGATCCAATTAAGTGGTAAGTTAATAGCCAACTTTATAGCCAAGCTAATAGAAAAGCCATGTGACACTGGCTCCGTCTTGTCAGACCAGCCATTTTTAAACTTCATGCTGTAAACAGAGTTTTCAAGCTGGAGGCACCGGTATCAGAGTAAGAATAATAGGGCCAACATGAATTCTCAGGAAACCAAAAGTTAGGATGCAAACATTTTAGAAAGAGTATGTCAAGGTGTAAACAATTGTTCTCAGGATGAATGTGTTTGTAACTAACAGAACTGTCAGGATGCAAACCATTTGGGAAGAATATGTAAACAATTTGCTCTTGGAAACATGTTGCTGTCCAGCAGATTCTAACTCGAGCTGAAGCTGATCTTATCCACAATCAATTATTAACTCCCTACCTTTCTTTTGTTCTCTATGTATATAGATCCCTCCTTGGTACAGTGGTTAAGTGTTTGGCTGCTAACCAGAAGGTCAGCGGTTCGAATCCACTGGCCACTCCTTGGAAACCCTATGGTATAATTCTACTCTGTCCTATAGGGTTGCCATGAGTTGGAATCAACTTGATGGCAACGAGTTTGGTTTGGTTTTTGGTCTCCCCTGGAATGGCAGAGCACTTTGTATTTTTACCTAGTGCTGCCCAACTATAGCTGTTCTATTCCTCAATAAAACTCCTTTTCTTTCACTCCTAACAGAGTATGAGATATTATTCATTGACAGTGTTGACTTAACGTCCTCTGATATTTGTTAGAATCTCTGAATGACTGTAAAAATGGATTCTCCCATTATTTGGTCATAGTAGCCAAAACACTTATGTGATGGTTAAGGTTGTGTGTCAACTTGGCTGGGTCCTGATTCTCAGTGGTTTGGCAGCTGTATGATGTATGACAATCTGTTGAAAAGGGGTTTCCTTGGGTGTGTGGCCTGTGTCAAATATAAGTGGACATCCTAGCAAGGCTTGTGGGCTTTTTGCTCGTGCTGGATTCTGCAGCTGGCTGCTGTTCATCTGACTTCTGGTTCTTGGGACTTGAGCTAGCAGCCTACCTGTGGTCTTGCCCGCCAATCTTATCTTTGCAGCATGTGAGCAGGAGTCCTGTTCTCTGACCTGTCATTCTTGGGTTCACCAGCCCCTGTGGCTACGTGTATCAGGAGAAGCCTCTATCCTGACCCACGGACTTGGGATGTTCCAGCTTCCACAACCACGTGAGCCATTTCCTTGGTATAAATCTCTTTCTATATATATTTATACACTTTACTGGTTTTGCTTCTCTAGAGAACCCAGCCTAAGACAACTTATAAATCAATAATGTAAAGAGTGTTCAATTAGTTTAAGATGTGATGTTATTTACTTCCAAGCTCTTTCCTCAGCTATTTGACCTGAGGCATTTGGTAAGAAGCCATTATTTCAGCAGTTCTTGGTTTCCACTTAAATTCAAGCCAACTATTACATCCATTTATATTTGCATGGCATCCTTTCATATTTTTCAAAGTGCTTTCACATTCATTATTTCATTCTATCCTTACCAAACCCTAATGTGTAGGTTGAAAGTGTTCTCTATGGTCTCCAAAACATGTTTTGAAGAATTAATTAGTTTATTTATTCCCTGATTTTCTGTCTGCTTGTATTGTACCGGGGCATTGCAGTTATCACCAAATAGACACAATAGGAGGATCACAGAACTTCCATGAAGACAGTACAGTGAAGAACAGTTAAGTGTGCTAAATACATCTAACTTAGTAGTGCTTCAAACCAAGATGCAACAATAATAAAAGCAAGATATGTTTCAAAAGCAATAAATCAGTCTAAAAAATGTAACCTAGCTTCAGTAATCAAATTTACAATTCCAAAGGATAAGGGAAAGCTGGCAGGGATTGGTGAAAATACCTGTATAACAGAAATGTCCATTACATGTAAGGATTCAGAAGCAGGCAAAAATAAATTAGTACTAATTATTTGAAAAGATAAAATAAGAAATATTGGAACATAATTTTACCATACTCCATGAATGTAGAAAGTAAGAGAAGAGAATGTGGAGTGAGGTTAATAGGTGATATAGTTTAAATAATTAGTATTCCTTTTTATGATAAAGTTTTAAATATTATTTGAAAATATCAGTTTTTCTTTTTATAAAGGAAAAATATCTGGAGGCATATACACTACTGTATTAGCAGCAGTTGTCAAGGAGAGAGCACTAGTTAGTATGAATCTCAATTTGACCTTACATAGCAGGGTCCAAGTTATTCTTGAAATATGTGCCAACAGTGTCCACATTCATAAAACAGTAAGGTCAGTTTCCTTTAAAAATTCCAACTGGAGTGTTACTGATCTGCCTGTAAACTTACTGTCCCTTGAGACATTTTAAGTCAGTGTGTTTCAGTCATTGGCCTATCAAAAATTGGCTTTGTGCCTCTCCCATAAATTCTGATGGACATGGGAGGAGGAAGGGAGAGAGGAGGGAATAAGATCAAGATATCACAAGATATAGGATCAAATATTATAAATCATAATATTTTAATTTATCCAGGAACAGAGAGAGCAGCATTTTCAGTCTAATGCCAGTCATAGTGTATTTTGGAACACCCAGGGCCTCTGAACAATTTTATTTTGACAAGGCTCCTAGAAAAAGCCTAAATTGGTTTACCGCCACTCTAGGGTGATCCTGGCTCTGGGCTGAGTTGTTTTCTAATTCTGTTCTGGTGGTGCAGTGGTTAAATGCTTGGCTGCTAACCAAAAAGTTGGTGGTTGGAACCCGCCAGCCTTCCATGGGAGAAAGATGTGGCAGTCTGCCTCTGTAAAGATTTGCAGCCTTGGAAACCCTATGGGGCAGCTCTACTCTGTGCTATAGATGGGGACACTATGAGTTGGAATCCACTTGTTGGTAGTGCCTTTGGTTTTTGTTTTTGAGTGCAGTTAAGCAGCTTCCCCAAACAGCCTTCCCCAGGCCCAAGCCTGTCAATTTACCCTAAGTCAACTCAGAAAGTCCTGAAAGGAGAGAAATTAGATTGGCAAACTTCCTCCTAATGGAGACCACCTTAACAACCCACTTCTCAAGCCTTTCTCCTCTTCTAGAACTATCTCTTCTATAGAGCTTTAGATTCTCACGTTACCTCAGAGGGTTACCAAGGGGATAAGATGAAATTACATAAACTGGAACATGGACAATGTACATTTTTAAAATTACGGTTGTCATTTTTGTTAATAAACCCTTGAAATAAGTCACCAAAGAGCCCTGTTAAGTGCAAGTCTGTCATAAAATCAGAGATGTTAAGGTAGGCAAGACTTTAGAACTCAATAGTCCAAACCCCTTATTTCAAGAATGAGGAAACTGAGACTCACAGAAGTAAAGTGGAGGGACATTGTTGGGTTGTTATACTTTCATTCATTTGTTATTAACAAATATTGTTCACTGAGATTCTAGTCTGAGCTAGGTGCTAGGAAAGCCAAGATGAATTACACACGAGGAGTACTCTGGAAACAGGGAAGCCAGAGTCAGAGGCAATTGAAAAGGAATGGGGAAGAGCAATGATGGGGCTGTGTAAACAGCCTGGTCATGCCAGACCCGCCAGGGATGCTGAGTCCCCTTAAGGCAACACACATTAAAAAGCACACAGAAAACAATGAGAATGAACCAACTATAGATACGTAGCTGTTGTTGAGTTGACTCATGGTGACTTATGTACAACAGAACAAAACATTGCCTGGTCATTCTCGCAATCGCCAGCATATTGGAGTCTAGTGTTGCAGCTATTGGGCCAGCCCATCTTACCAAGGGTCTCCTCCACCCTCCCTGGCCCTCTGCTTCACCAAACATGAAGTCCTTCTCCAGTGATTGATCCCTCCTGATGATGTGTTGCTATGAGTCGGAATCGACTGGACGGCAATGGGTTTGGTTTTTTTTTTTGGATGATGAGTATAAAGCAAGCAAATCAGACAGTGTTCTTTTGTGAACAATAAGGTTTTCACTGGTTAAATTTTAGAAGTAGATCACCAGGCTTTTCTTTCTACTGTACCTGATTCTGGAACTTGTCCACTATGGGTGACCCTGCTGGTATTTTATATACTAATGGTATAGCTTCCAGCATTACAGCAACACATATACCGCCACAGTAAATAAACTGACAAACAGGTGGTGATGACCAACAATAGCTACATGCAACATGCTGTGGATGTCTCTCACAATGTTGAGCAAAAGAAGCTGGGCACAAAGGTGCGTGCTGTGTGATCATTTACATAATCAGGATAGTGGTTACCTTTGGAGAGACAGAGACTGAAAGGTAGCATAGGCTTCTAGGGTTCTGGTGATGTTTCTGTTTCTTGATCGAGGAATATTCACTTTGCAAAATTTAATTGCATGCTGTATAATTATAATTTGTGCAAATTTCTGTGTGTATATTAAACTTCATTTATTTCAGTGCACAAACACCAGAAGATAAACTTGATAACTGGGAGCTCCTAAAGATTAAACACTTATCAAAAGACTTCACCAGAAGAGTAAAAAGGAACAAATTTTCAGCTACAATGTATCCGACAAGAACGTGATCTCTAAAATCTACAGAATACTTCAACACCTCAAAAACAAAAAGACAAATCATCCAACTAAAAAACAGCAAAGGATATAAACAGAGACACTTCATCAGAGAAGACGTTCAGGCTGCTAACAGATTCTTGAAGAAATGCTCTCAATCATTAGCCATCAAACCTGTTGCCATGAAGCGGATTCCAACTCACAGAGACCCTATAGGTCAGAGTAGAACTGCTCCTTAGGGTTTCCAAAGAGCAGCTGGTGGATTCAAAGTGGAGAACATTTTGGTTAGCAGCTGAGCTATTAACCACGGTGCTCCGTCATTAGCCATTAGACCATTTAGAGAAATGAAAATCAAAACTACAATGAGACACAATCTCACCCTGACATTACTGGCACCAAAAGAGGAAAAAAAAAACAAAACAGAAAATAATAAATGTTGGAGAGGTTGGGGGGAGTTTGGAAGCCTTATGCACTGCTGGTGGGAACGTAACATGGTACAACCACTGTGAAAAATGATATGGCACCTCCTTAAAAAGCTAGAAATAGAAATACAGTATAATCCATCCCACTCCTAGGAATATATCCTAGAGAAATAAGAGCCGTCACATGAATAGACATATGCACACCCATGTTTATTGCAGCATTATTCACAATAGCAAAAAGATGGAAAAAACCTAAATGCCAAGCAACAGATGAATGGATAAACAAATTATGGTACATACACACAATGGAATATTCTGCAACAATAAAGAACAATGATGAATATGTGAAACATCTCACAACTTGGATGAATCTGGAAGGTATTAGGCTGAGTAAAATAAGTCAATCACAAAAGGACAATTATTGAAGGAGACCACTATTGTAAAAACTCAAGAAAATGTTTACACACAGAAAAAATATCTTTGCTGGCTATGAGGGGGGGAGGGATGAGGGGGAAAGTCACTAACTAGATAGTAGACAAGTGTCAACTTTGGTGAGAGGAAAGACAACACACAGTATAGGGTAAGTTAGCACAACCTGACCAAGGCAAAGTCATAGAAGCCTCCTAGAAACATTCAAACACCTTGAGGGACTGAGTTGCTGGGGCTGAGGGTTGGGGACCATGGTCTCAGGAGACATCTAGGTCAATTGGCTTAACATAATTCATAAAAAAATGTTCTGCATCCTACTTTGGCGAGTAATGTCTGAAGTGTTAAAAGCTTGTGTTAGCCATCTAGGATACATCTATTGGTCCCATCTCGTCCAGAGCAAAGGAGAATGAAGAAAACCGAAGACACAAGGATAATATTAGCCCAAAGGACTAAAGGACACCACATGAACCACAGCCTTCACTAGCCTGAGCCCAGAAAAACTGGATGGTGTCCAGCTACCACCACTGACCTCTCTGACAGGGATCACAATAGAAAGCCTTGTACAGAATAGGAGAAAAATGTAGAACAAAATTTAAATTCACAAAAAAAGACTAGACTTACTGGTCTGACAGAGACTGGAGGAACCCCTGAGATTGTGGCCCCTGGACAACCTGCTAACTCACAACCGAAGCTACTCCAGAAGCCCACTTTTCAGCCAAAGATTAGACAGGCCCATAAGACAAGCAATAACACACATGAGGAATATGCTTTTTAGTTCAATCAAGTACAGAGACCGAACACAGAACTTCTGCCCAAAGGCGAGATGAGAAGGCAGGAAGGCACAGGAAAACTGGACGAATGGACACAGGGACACTTTGGTGGAAAGGGGGCAGTGCTGGCACACTGTGGGGATTGCAGCCGATGTCACAAAACAATTTGCATATAAACTTTTGAATGAGAAACCAATTTGCACTGTAAACTTTCACCTAAAGCACAATAAAATTTAACAAACAACAACAACAAATGAATCTCTCAGAAAATCATACAGTATAGTGGAATGGGCACAGAATTTAAGGCTGAATGTAGCTGGGTATGAACTCTGGCTCTGCCATTCACTTGGGCTAAATACATCACTCTCTCTGAGTCTTGTTTCTATACCTATAAAAGGAGGCTAGTACTAACTTGCTGCATTACTTTAAGGATTAGTGATGATGTATACAAAGTGACTCACACAGGTCCTGGTACGTAGAAGGTGCTCAATAAGTTGTAGAATATATTCTCAATAGAAAATTAAATAGAAGGTAGATAACACCTTGGTAAGGACATTATAGTGCATATTCAACCCTGGGTCCCTTTCAACCCCTAGGATCTCTGATTCTATGTAACTTTCCAAAGGTCACACAGCTTGTAAATGGCAAGGCCTCTGTCCTGATAACAATCCACCCTAGTAGACAAGAGGGTTACTTAGCATCCAGCTAATATTCATCAGTTAATTAAATAATCTCATCAGCAATAATCGGGCCCCGAAGGGATAGGAACCTGTTCCTTTAACTTCTGAGTGCGCTTCAAAAAAGTTCAAAGAGGAGAAAGCCTGGGAAGGTTGTCCAAGTGGTGGATTCTGAACAGTTTACCAGGCACCTGTGGGAGTGAGAGAAGGTAGCTTTTAAAAAGTGGATTAAGTAACAAATTTGAAGATAAGCTTGGCTTGCCTCACCTTTCTTCAAATTTGAATTAATCATTTAAGGAGTACATAAGAGAAACTGCTTTGAAAACCAGTTCCTTAATTGGCAGGCAAAGCAGAGGACTCAGTCCACGAATTTCTGAGATAAAAGAGAAAAACCTAAATTAGTGCTTTGGGTTAAGTTTAAGGTAAGTTTCTTACCTGGCCTCTAGGCTTCTTAACCTTTATGTTTCTAAAGGAAATGACTTGTCTGGAGTGAACCTTCTCAGTTTCCACTGTAGGCTACTTTCCTGGCTTCTGTTGAATATTTCTGCTTTGATTTACACTCTGGAAACTAGGAGGGTCCATGTGACAAGGAACCTGAGGGCACAGACGCCTAGAAACAGTCTCTCTTTGTGTTAGGCATCATACACTTGAGTCAGAACGACCCTTTGAAATTATTTATTCTCCCTAGGACATATAGAGAGAATAATGTAGTTTATTCTCTCTCCATAATATCTGTTCAAATTTTATACCTTGGCCCACACAGCTTTTATATTGGATGAAAAAGAAATGGCATGAGTTTAGCTCTTTATAGCTTTGGCCTCAGCCAAAGGAAAGAAATATGAGTGGCTTCCTTTTGCAAGTAGCAACTTATTTTAGCATTTTCACTCTTCAGACTAAAGACCTTGGTAGAAACCAACATTACAGCCCCAGACCACATAAAAACCTCATATTTTAGTCACATGTCTCACAAGGAGGTTACGTCATTTCTTTAGTTTACCAAACGGAGACACTTTCCGAGGCATAGACCCACTGCAACCTTTTGCTGAAAGAATTTTGGGAGTTTGCAGCCCATGATGATCTCTAACTAATTCTCTTTACTTGGCTTTCCTACTGGCAAACTATTTCTTTCACCTTGGTCAATAGGCCCATCCTTTTCACAGGTGGAATACAAAGCAGTTGTTGTTATTAAATGCCGTTGAGTCAGTTCCAACTCATAGCGACCCTGTTACGAAAGAACGAAACGCAGCCTGGTCCTGTGCCATTCTCACAATTATTATGCTTGAGCCCATTGTTGCAGACACTGTGTCTACCCATTTCATTGAGGGTCTTCCTCTTTTTTACTGACCCTCTACCTAGCCAAGCATGATGTCCTCCATGGATGTTCTCTCCTCAAAATATACTCAAAGTACATAAGACAGAGTCTCACCATCCTCACTTCTAAGGAGCATTCTAGCTGTACTTCTTCCAAGACAGATTTGTTTATTCTTCCATTAGTTCATGGTTTATTCAATATTCCTTGTCAGCACCATAATTCAAAGGCATCAATTCTTCTTTTGTCTTCCTTATTCATTGTCCAGCTTTCGCATGCATATGAAGTGATTGAAAATATCATGTCTTGGGTCAGGTGCACCTTAACTCTCAAGGTGACATCTTTGCTTTTCAACACTTTAAAGAGGTCTTTTGCAGTAGATTTGCTCAATGCAGTAAGTCGTTGGTTTCTTACTGCTGCTTCCATGGGTGTTGATTGTGGATCCAAGCAAAATGAAATTATTGACAATTTCAATACTTTCTCCATTTATCATTATGTTGCCTATTGGTCCAGTTTCAAGGATTTTTCTTTTCTTTATTTTGAGGTGTAATCCATACCGAAGGCCGTGGTCTTTGATCTTCATCAGTAAGTGCTTTAAGTCCTCTTCACTTTCAGCAAGCAAGGCTGTGTTTTTTGCATATCACAGGTTGTTAATGAGTCTTCCTCCAAACCTGATGCCCTGTTCTTCTTCATATAGTCCAGCTTCTCAGATTATTTGCTCAGCAAATAATTTCAGTGGTAGGGCTACTTAAAATCATGATTTAGGGGCTTTGAAGAAGCTGATAAATCATAGGTCTTAGCCTCTCTGAGTTCAGAACCTTTTCAAAAATAGGCAGATAGAGATAAGTGAGTCATCTTTACTGAGGGTGAGGCCTACTTGGAGAATCCACAGTTCAGGGCTCTCACACAGACTTCCTAACGCTTGCTCCCTGCATCTTCTGAGGGAAGTCCCTGGGTGGTGCAAGTGATTGACGTGCTTGGCTACTAACCAAAATATTGGAGGTTGGACTCCACCCAGAGGCACCTCTGAAGGAAGGCCTGGCAATGTACTTCCAAAAAACCAGCCACTGAAAACCTAATGGAGCACAGCTCTATTCTGACATACAAGGGGTCGCCGTGAGTTAGAATCGACTCATCAACAACTGGTAGTAGACCTTCTGAGGAAAACAAAGTGTAGAAGGAGGGGTTGCACCTGTCCAGAGGGCAGGCCTGTCGAAGCAGAAGGATGCACACTCATTCCTCCTCAGTGCTTCAGGCAGAAGAAGTTACTCCTTCCTTGGGGAGACCCGAGAGACAGGAAATAGAAGGAAGGCAAATGCTCTCTTCATAGTTCTTCTGGAGAGGTGAAGTTTCTATTTTATGGACCAAGGAGAAGGGGAAAATGGCTTTCTGCAACAATAATGCTGTTTGAGGAATATCATGCTCTTAGCAACATGTGAGAACTATTGATGCAATTAATTCTGTCATATAACCTAGGTGCTATATTTTTTTTTATAATTTTTATTGTGCTTTAAGTGAAAGTTTACAAATCAAGTCAGTCTCTCAAACAAAAACCCATATACACCTTGCTACACACTCCCAATTACTCTCCCCCTAATGAGACAGCCTGCTCTCTCCCTCCACTCTCTCTTTTCGTGTTCATTTTGCCAGCTTCTAACCCCCTCCACCCTCTCATCTCCCCTTCAGACAGGAGATGCCAACATAGTCTCAAGTGTCCACCTGATCCAAGAAGCTCACTCCTCACCAGCATCCCTCTCCAACCCATTGTCCAGTCCAATCCATGTCTGAAGAGTTGAAATCGGGAATGGTTCCTGTCCTGAGCCAACAGAATGTCTGGGGGCCACGACTACCAGGGTCTTTCCAGTGTCAGTCAGACCATTAGTCCGGACTTTTTATGAGAATTTGGGGTCTGCATCTCAATGCTCTCCTGCTCCCTCAGGGGTTCTCTGTTGTGTTCACTGTCAGGGCAGTCATCGGTTGTAGCTGGGCACCATCTAGTTCTTTTGGTCTCATGATGATGTAGTCTCTGGTTCATGTGGCCCTTTCTGTCTCTTGGGCTTGTAATTGCCTTGTATCCTTGGTGTTCTTCATTCTCCTTTGATCCAGGTGGGTTGAGACCAATTGTTGCATCTTAGATGGCTGCTTGCTAGCGTTTAAGACCCCAGATGCCACTCTTCAAAGTGGGATGCAGAATGTTTTCTTAATAGATTTTATTATGCCAATTGCCTTAGATGTCCCCTGAAACCATGGTTCCCAGACCCCCGCCCCTGCTATGTTGGCCTTCAAAGCATTCAGTTTATTCAGGAAACTTCTTTGCTTTTGTTTTAGTCCAATTGTGCTGACCTCCCCTGTATGGTGTGCTGTCTTTCCTTTCACCTAAAGTAGTTCTTATCTACTATCTAATTAGTGAATGCCCCTCTCCCACCCTCCCTCCCTCCCTCCTCTCGTAACCACGAAAGAATGTTTTCTTCTCAGTTTAAACTATTTCTGAAGTTCTTATAATAGTGGTCTTATGCAATATTTGTCCTTTTGCAACTGACTAATTTCACTCAGCATAATGCCTTCCAGGTTCCTTCATGTTATGAAATGTTTCACAGATTCCTCACTGTTCTCTATTGATGTGTAGTATTCCATTGTGTAAATATACCATAATTTATTTATACATTCATCCATTGATAGGCACCTTGGTTGCTTCCATCTTTTTGCTATTGTAAACAGTGCTGCAAAAAACATGGGTGTACATATATCTATCCGTATAAAGGCTCTTATTTCTCTAGGATATATTCCAAGGAGTGGGATTGCTGGATCATATGGTAGTTCTATTTCTAGCTTTTTAAGGACGTGCCAAATCGATTTCCAAAGTGGTTGTACCATTTGACATTCCCACCAGCAGTGTAGAATTGTTCCAATCTCTCCACAGCCTCTCCAACATTTATTCTTTTGTGTTTTTTTGGATTAATGCCAGCCTTGTTGGAGTGAGATGGAATCTCATTGTAGTTTTGCTCTGCATTTCTCTAATGGCTAATGATCGTGAACATTTCTTCATATATCTGTTAGCTACCTGAATGTCTTCTTTAGTGAAGTGTCTATTCATGTCTTTTGCCCATTTTTTAACTGGGTTATTTGCCTTTTTTAATAATTTTTATTGTGCTTTAAGTGAAAGTTCACAAATAAGTCAGTCTCTCACCTATAAACTTATATATACCTTGCTACATACTCCCATTTACTCTCCCCCTAATGAGTCAGCCTGCTCCCTCCTTCCAGTCTCTCCTTTCATGATCATTTTGCCAGTTTCTAACCCTCTCTACCCTCTCATCTCCCCTCCAGGCAGGAGATGCCAACACAGTCTCAAGTGTTCACCTGATACAAGTAGCTCACTCCTCATCAGCATCTCTCTCCAACCCACTGTCCAGTCCATTCCATGTCTGATAAGTTATCTTTGGGAGCGGTTCCTATCCTGGGCCAACAGAAGGTTTGGGGACCATGACTGCTGGGATTCTTCTAGTCTCAGTCAGACCATTAAGTCTGGTCTTTTATGAGAATTTGGGGTCTGCATCCCACTGTTCTCCTGCTCCCTCAGGGGTTCTCTGATGTGTTCCCTTTCAGGGTAGTCATCAGTTGTAGCCAGGCACCACCTAGTTCTTCTGGTCTCAGGATGATGTAAGTCTCTAGTTCATGTGGTCCTTTCTGTCTCTAACCCTGTCCCACTCTTCCTCCCAGTATTCCATTGTGTGAATATACCATAATTTATTTAACCTTTCATCCGTTGTTGGACACCTTGGTTGCTTCCATCTTTTTGCTATTGTAAACAGTGCTGTAATAAACATGGGTGTGCTTATACATGTTCGTGCAAAGGGTCTTATTTCTCTAGGGTATATTCCGAGGAGTGGGATTTCTGGGTTGTATGGCAGTTCTAGTTCTAACTTTGTAAGGAAACGCCAGATAGATTTCCAAAGTGGTTGTACCATTTTACATTCCCACCAGCAGTGTATAAGAGTTCCAATCTCTCCACAGCCTCTCCAACATTTATTACTTTGTTCTTTTTTTTTTTGGATTAATGCCAGCCTTGTTGGAGTGAGATGGAATCTTATCGGAGTTTTCACCTGCATTTCTCTGATGGCTAATGATTGAGAGCATTTTCTCGTGTATCTGTTAGCCGCCTGAATATCTTCTTTAATGAAGTGAGTGTTCATATCCTTTGCCCAATTTTTAATTGGGTTGTTTGTCTTTTTGTGGTTGAGTTTTAATCATATAGATTTTAGAGATCAGGCGCTGGTCGGAGATGTCATAGCTGAAAATTTTTTCCCAATCTGTAGGTGGCCTTTTTACTCTTTTGGTGAAGTCTTTGGATGAGCATAGGTGTTTGATTTTTAGGAGCTCCCAGTTATCTGGTTTCTCTTTGTCATTTTTGGTAGCGGTTTGTATTCAGTTTATGCCTTGTATTAGGGCTCCTAACGTTGTCCCTATTTTTTCTTCCATGATCTTTATCCTTTTAGTCTTTATGTTTAGGTCTTTGATCCACTTGGAGTTAGTTTTTGTGCATGGTGTGAGGTATAGGTCCTGTTTCATTTTTTTGCAAATAGATATCCAGTTATGTCAGCATCATTTGTTAAAAAGGCTATCTTTTCCCCAATTAACTGACACTGGGCCTTTGTCAAATATCAGCTGCTTATATATGTAAATGGATTTACATCTGGGTTCTCAATTTTGTTGCATTGGTCTATGTGCCTGTTGTACCAGTACCAAGCTGTTTTGACTAGCGTGGCTGTATAATATGTTCTAAAATCAGGTAGAGTGAGGCCTCCCACTTTCTTCTTCTTTTTCAGTAATGCTTTACTTATCCGGGGCTTCTTTCCCTTCCATATAGTGATTTGTTTCTCCATCACATTAAAAAATGTTGTTGGAATTTGGATCGGAAGTGCATTGCATATATAGATGGCAACTGGTAAAATAGACGTTTTTACTATGTTAAGTCTTCCTATCCATGAGCAAGGTATGTTTTACCACTTCTGTAGGTCCCTTTTAGTTTCTTGCAGTAGTACTTTGTAGTTTTCTTTGTATAGGTCTTTTACATCTTTGGTAAGATTTATTCCTAAGCATTTTATCTTCTTGGGGGCTACTGTGAATGGTATTGATTTGGTGATTTCCTCTTTGATGTTTTTTTTGTTGATGTAGAGGAATCCAAGTGATTTTTGTATGTTTATCTTGTAACCTGAAATTCTGCCGAACTCTTCTATTAGTTTCAGTAGTTTTCTGGAGGATTCCTTAGGGTTTTCTGTGTATAAGATCATGTCATCTGCAAATAGAGATAATTTGTCTCCTTCCTTGCCAATCCGGATATCCTGTATTTCTTTGTCTAGCCTAATTGCTCTGGCTAGGACCTCTAGCACAATGTTGAATAAGAGTGGTGATAAAGGGCATCCTTGTCTGGTTCCTGTTCTCAAGGGAAATGCTTTCAGGCTCTCTCCATTTAGAATGATGCTGGCTGTTGGCTTTGTATAGATGCCCTTTATTATGTTGAGGAATTTTCCTTCAATTCCTATTTTGCTGAGAGTTTTTTATCATGAATGGGTGTTGGACTTTGTCAAATGCCTTTTCTGCATCAATTGATAAGTTCATGTAGTTTCTGTCTTTTGTTTTATTTATATGGTGGATTACATTAATGGTTTTTCTTATACGGAACCAACCTTATATACCTGGTACAAATCCCACTTGGTTGTGATGGATTATTTTTTTGATATGTTGTTGAATTCTGTTGGCTAGAATTTTGTTGAGGATTTTTCAACTATGTTCATGAGGGATATAGGTCTGTAATTTTCTTTTTTTGTGGTGTCTTTACCTAGTTTGGTATCAGGGATATGCTGGCTTCATAGAATGAGTTAGGTAGTATTCCATCGTTTTCTATGCTTTGAAGTACCTTTAGTAGTGGTGGTGTTAACTGTTCTTTGAAAGTTTGGTAGAACTCTGCAGTGAAGCCGTCCGGGCCAGGGCTTTTTTTTTGTTGGGTGTTTTTTGATTATTTTTTCAATCTCTTTTTTTGTTATGGGTCTATTTAGTTCTATTTCTGATTATGTTAGTTTAGGTAGGTAGTGTTATTATAGGAATTCATCCATTTCTTCTAGGTTTGCAAATTTGTTAGAGTACAATTTTTCGCAATAATCTGATATGATTCTTTTAATTTCAGCTGGGTCTGTTGTGATGAGGCCCATCTCATTTCTTATTCAGGTTATTTGTTTCCTTTCCTGTATTTCTTTAGTCAGTCTGGTCAATTATTTGTGTTTTTGCAGTTGAGTTTTTCCAGTATCATGCAGATTTTAGAGATCAAGTGCTGATCAGAAATGTCATAGCTAAAAGCTTTTTCCCAATCTGTAGGTAGTCTTTTTTACTCTTTTGGTGAAGTCTTTGGATGAGCATAGGTGTTTGATTTTTAGGAGCTCCCAGTTATCTAGTTTTTCTTCTGCATTCTTAATAATGTTTTTATACTGTTTACACCATGTATTAGGGCTCTTAACGTTTTCCCTATTTTTTCTTCCATGATCTTTATTGTTTTAGATTTTATATTTTGGTCTTTTATCCATTTTGAGTTAGTTTTTGTGCATGGAGTGAGGTATGGGTGTTGTTTCGTTTTTTTGCAGATGGATATCCAGTTATGCCTAGGTGCTGCGTTTTTTTAAAAACTTGGCTCATTAGTATATTAGTAGCCTCAGTCCTCAGTAACACTATCACCTCTTCGGAATATCGTTATTATTATTTTAACTTGATTTGTTTCTGAACCCTTGTTTTAGTCTACAATACTCTGGATCAGGGGTTGTTTGAATATTGAGAAATTTCCCTTGGCTTTCTGGGAAGGTCTCTGATTATCTAGTCTTGAGCCTGTCTCCCTTTCTTGTCGTGGATTGGGTAGCTTTTGGGAAGTCCATATGAAGATTTCCTGGGAACTAGATTTTTTCAAAAGTGTGTGTGGGAAAATACTCTGCAAGTATGGAGGGGGCTCTGTTTTTGCCTGTAGTTTTTGCTCAGGCCCTTGGGGAAAATAAAGTCTTACAGGTCAAATCTTTTTACAAGTAGGTTGCTTGGACCATCCAAATATAAGGATTAGAATTTTGTTTCATTGGCTATTGCTTGAAATAGATTAGATATAAACTGGGCTGCAGGGGACATTTGGTTAAACAGAGATTTTCCTTGCAGTGGTGTCTGTTGCAGAGGAATTTACCTGGTAAACATAGACCTCTTCCAGTTAACGTTTTTACCAGGCTGACTCAGTCCGGGGAGCAGGAGTGGGAAAACACTGTGGACAAAGACTGCTGGCTAGCGGTCAAGGCAGAGGAAAGAGACACAGGCAAATGTCTATGTGAAATGCAAATCTGAGATGCAGAGGGAGAGGAAGAAAACAACACATGTCATTCTGAAAAAAGTCCTTCTTAAGGCAGTTTCTTTTGGCTGTAATCGCTCTCTCTCCCCTGGAGACAGTCACAGGGCCTCACTTGGCTCTTGCCTCCACATTTTCAGACTTACAAAGAAGCCACCTGCAGGCAAATTCCCTCTTCCTTCCAAGAAAGAAAATAAAAGGGAATGGAGATCCCTGGTCTCCCAACAGCCTAGGTCAGGTTTTGAACGATCCCAGGACAGTTCCCTGGGGTCAGGGGCTGGGAATGTCGGCAGGCAGTTGCCACCTGGGCATTCTCCGTTAGTGCCCCCTTGGGCTTGAGTGTAAAACTATATTCTTTAAAGCTGCAGGTGGCACAATGGTTAAGAGCTTGGCTGCCAACCAAAAGGTTGGCAGTTTGAATCCACCAGCTACTCCTTAAGAAACCCTACCGGGCAATTCTACTCTGTCCTATAGGGTTGCTAGGTGGCAATGGGTTTGGTTTTGTTGTTGTTGTTATTGTTACAGTCCCCAGAACTCTCCCTAGTATTAAAAGAAACCAGTTGCTGACAAGTCAATTCCAACTCATGGTGGCCCATTTGTGTCAGAGTAAACTGTGTTTCTTAAGGTTTTCAATGGCTGAATTTTGAAAGTAGATTGCCAGGTCTTTCTTCTGAGGCACCTTGGGGTGGTTCAGACTCAAATAGCTAACCTTTCAGTTTGCAGCTGAGCGCATTAAACGTTCGCACTCTGGAGAGTTTCTTAACCAAGCTCGTGCCATTCTCAAGGCTTTTCTCTTGAAGAGTTTTTTCTGGCAGCCCCCTACAGACCCTTCTCAATGTATTAATTTTGCCAAACAAATGTTTCTTTTTCATTTCTGCTGGCATCTCCGGTCATTAAGTCTCAGAAAGGTCCTGTAGCAAGCTGTCAATCCATAATGAAAGAGTATTTCTAAAATCATTACTTTTTTTTTTTTTTACAGTTTTATTGAAATATAATTTACCTGCCATAAAATTTACTCATTGTGAGTGTATGTATGATCAGCGATTTTTAGTGAATTGATAGTGTCATGCAATCATTGTCACCATTCAGTTCTAGAACTTTCCAACACCCTGTAAGCATTTGCGGTCAGTCCTCACTCTTACCTCCAGGTGCAGGCAGCCACTGGTCTGCTTTCTGTCTCCATAGATTTGCCTTTTCTGGTCATTTCATATGTAAATGGAATTATGCAATATATTGCTTTTGTGACTGGCTTCTTTCACTTAACATCATGTTTTCAGGGTTCATCTATGTTGTAGTATGTATTAGTACTTTATTCTTTATATGGCCGAATAATATTCTGTTGTTTGCATATACCAAATTTTATTTATCCATTCATCATTTGATGGATTTTGATGGTTATTTCCAGCTTTCAACTATTGTAATGGTGTTATGAATATTTGTGTACAAATCTTTGTGTGAATATGTTTTCATTTCTCTTGGATAAATATCTAAAAGTAGAATTTTGGAGTTATATGGCAAATTTATATTTAACTTTATAAGAAACCGCCAAATTGTTTTACAGTGTGGCTACTCCATTTTATGTTCCCACCAGCAATATCTGAAGGTTCTAGTTTCTCCACATACTCTGTAACACGTGATATTGTCTGTCTTCTTCATTATAGCCATTTTAGTGGGTGCATAGTGGTATTCAGTTCCCAGCCAATGCACCTCACTCGCGACCACCTTTGTCAGTCAGTGGAGGCTTGCATGTTGCTATAATGCTGAGCAGGTTTCAGTGGAGCTTCCAGACTAAGATGGACTAGGAAGAAAGGCCTGCTGATCCACTTTTGAAAATCAGGCAGTGAGAACTCTATGGATCAAAATGTTTGAACCACGACCAAACTTGGTGGTGGTGCAGGACCAGCAACGTGTTGTGCGTGGGGTTGCCATGAGTTGGGGCTGACTTGACAGCAGCTAACAACAACAATAATGCTGTCTTTTGTGATTTTAATGTCCATTTCCCTTATGACTAATGATGTTGAGCATCTTTTCATGTGCTTATTAGCCATTCATATATCTTCTTTGGTAAAATGTCTGTTTAAATCTTTTACTCATTTTTTAATTTGGATTAGTCTTATTATTGACTTGTAAGAAATCTTCATATATTTTGGATACAAGTCCTTTATCAGGTATGTGATTTGTAAATATTTCTCTCTGTCTATGGCTTGTCTTACAGGTGTCTTTAGAAGCACAAAAGTTTTAAAATTGAGGCTTGGAATACATCTAGCTCAATTGGCATAATATAGTTTATTAAGAATATGTTCTACACCCTACTTTGGTGAATATCATCTGGGGTCTTAAAAGCTTGTGAGCGACCATCTAAGATACATCTATTGGCCCCGCCCCATCTGGAGCAAGGGAGAATGAAGAAAAACAAAGACAACGGAAATGTTATTCCAAAGGACTAATGGACCACATCTACCACCGCCTCCACCAGAGTAAGACTACCACAACTAGATGCCTGGTTACCACCACCGACTGCTCTGACAGGAATCACAATAGAGGGTCCTGGACAGAATGGAAGAAAAATGTGGAGGAAAATTCAAACACACTAAAAAAAAAAAAAAAAAAAAAAGGCCAGAATTAATGGTCTGACAAATTGGAGAAATCTGGACAGTATGGCTCCTGGCTACCCTTTTAAGCCAAAACTGAAGTCACTCCTGAGGCTGGCCCTTCAGCCAAAGTTTAGACAGGCCTATAAAACAAACGACAACCTATGTAGTTCAACCATGTACGCGAGACTAAATGGGCACACCTCAGGGTTGGCAACTAATGTCACAAAACAATATGTGTATTAATTATTTAATGAGAAACTAATTTGTTGTGTAAACTTTCACCTAAAGCGCAATTAAAGAAAAAAAAAAGATCTACTTATAAGGGATCAAATTGACAACGCAACTCAAAAGATGAGGTAGGAGGCGGCGGAGCCAAGATGGCGGAATAGGCAGACACTTCCTTAGAGCCCTCTTTACAACAAAGACCTGAAAAAACAAGTAAAACGAGTATATTTGTGACAAGCTGGCAGCCCTGAGCATCAAAGGCAAGCTTAGACAACGAACTGAGAGGCAGGGGAAGGAAGAGACCGTTCAGAAGCAGAGAGGAGTTACTGGACCTGAATCGCGGGAAGCTCTCAGACACCATTCCCAGAGTGGCGGCCGCGGCGGCAGCAGGCTGGTCCTAGCGTTTGGCCCCGGTTTCCTCAGGGAGAAGCAGCAGCCACACAGCCTACTCACACCTCCGGAACCTGAGGAGAAGGGCGCTCTCGGCAAAAGCTAAGTACTTGCATATATTTTACCGTGCCCCCCCCAACCCAGCTTCAGCGGCTGAATCCCTAGGCCTGAGATAGACCCTGGTGAGCACCTGGAGCCGTCCTCCCGGCCTTAGGGAAGGAAAAAATTTGCAACTCGGGGGAAAAGATAATTTGCTAGCTCCATTAACTGGGGGAGCTCAGGACAGAAGCGGCTCCTGTCCAGGCATAAACCGTCTGTGGACCTTGAGCACCTTTTCCTTCTGCATGGGCCTGTGTGGGCCTACGTGGGGAGAATAGGCCCTTGTTGGCAAACTCCAACCATTTCAGAGGTGCGGTGGAGAGGTAGGTGTTTGAATTTTGACATTAAACATGGTCATTGCCTACCCACAACAGGGACCTAAGGACTGGTGGCTCCACTTGGGTCGCCCAGCCACCAGCAACAGGGGTCCAAGGATAACTGGTACCTCCCAGGCCTTACAACAAAAACTTTGGGTGCCCATGGTCTCTCTGCAGAACCCACCCAGCAGCACGCTCTAGGGAACAGAGACGTGTTTTCCTCAGAGACAGTTGGGGGTCGGTTCTCAGCCTCCTGCCTTGTTCAGAGTGTGACCCCCTGCTGCAATCAGATACGGGTATATACGCCAATCACCCCTGCCCCTCTAAGACTGTAGGACGGAGCCTTACATCACACTCGATATCAGCTACCTGGAAACCTGAGCTGAATTCATACAAGAAAACTGAATGGACTCCTAGACTGATATACCTGATAACAGCTCTAGCCAGCTGGGGACAGGACACCAGAGCTCCAAAGGTGAAAATAATCAAGCTAGCTCACTCAAGCAACCCATAGGGGTATACCAAAACAAAACAAAGCAAGCAGCTACGACATAGTAAGCAAGCATAAACTAATACAATAACTTATAAATGGCTCAGAGAAAACAGTCAATATCAAGTCACATAAAGAAACAGGCCCTGATCACCTCAACAGGCTCTCAAAACAAAGAATCCAGGGATCTTCTAGATGAAAGTACATTCCTGGAATTACCAGATGCAGAATACAAAAGTTTAATATACAGAACCCTTCAAGACATCAGGAAGGAAATGAGGCAATATGCAGAACAAGCCAAGGAACACACAGATAAAGCAACTGAAGAAATCAGAAAGATTATTCAGGAATATAATGAAAAGTTTAATAAGCTGGAAAAATCCACAGACAGCAATCAGAAATTCAGAAGATTAACAATAAAATTACAGAATTAGATAACTCAGTAGAAAGTCAGAGGAGCAGAATTGAGCAAGTAGAAGCTAGAATTTCTGAACTCGAAGATAAATCACTTGGCACTAATATATTTGAAGAAAAATCAGAAAAAAGAATTAAAAAAAATGAAGAAAACTTAAGAATCATGTGGGACTCTATCAAGAGAAATAACCTACGAGTGATTGGAGTACCAGAACAGGGAGGGATTACAGAAAATACAGAGAAAATTGTTGAGGATTTGTTGGCAGAAAACTTCCCTGATATTGTGAAAGATATCTATCCAAGATGCTCATCAAACTCCACATAAGGTAGATCTTTAAAGAAAGTCACCAAGACATATTATAATCAAGCTTGCCAAAACCAAAGATAAAGGGACAATTATAAGAGCAGCGAGGGATAAAATAAAAGTCGCTTACAAGGGAGAGCCAATAAGAATAAGCTCGGACTACTTGGCAGAAACCATGCAGGCAAGAAGGCAATGGGATGACATATTTAAAAAATTGAAGGAAAAAAATTGCCTGCCAAGAATCATATATCCATCAAAACTGTCTCTTGAATATGAAGGTGAGATTAAGACATTTCCAGATAAACACAAGTTGAGGGAATTCGTAAAAAGCAAACCAAAACTACAAGAAGTACTAAAGGGAGTTCTTTGGTTAGAAAATCAATAATACCAGGTATCAAACTAAGACTAGAACACTGGGCAGAGCAACCAGAAGTCAACCCAGACAGGGAAATTAAAAAAAAAAAAAAAAGCCCAACACAGGGTAATGGTGATGTTATTATATAAAAGAAGACAACATTAAAATAATAAAGAGGGACCAAGAAATGTAATCATACACCTTCCATATGGAGAGGAAGGTATGGTGATACAAAGAAATAAATTTATGTATGAATTTAGAAAAATAGGGGTAAATAGTAAGGTAACCACAAAGGAGACAAACTATCTTACTCATGAAAATAAAATACGAGGAAAAAATACAGACTTCTGAGAAACAAAATCAACAACAACAAATATGAGGAAAGGACAATATATAAAGAAAATCTACTCGGCATATAAAATCAAGTAGGGAAAAGAAGCTGTCAACACACAAAAAAAGCCATCAAAATGATATCACTAAATTCATACCTATCCACAATTACCCTGAATGTAAATGGACTAAATGCACCAATAAAGAGACAGAGAGTGGCAAAATGGATTAAAAAACAAGATCCGTCTATATTGCTGCCTACAAGAGACACACCTTAGACTTAGAGACACAAACAAACTAAAACTCAAAGGATGGAAAAAAATGTATCACGCAAACAACAATCAAAAAAGAGCAGGCAATATTTAAAAGTGGCAATATTAATTTCTGACAAAATAAACTTTAAAGTTAAATCCATCAGAAAGGATAAGGAAGGACACTATATAATGATTAAAGGGACAACACACCAAGAAATATAACCATATTAAATATTTATGCACCCAATGACAGGGCTACAAGATACATAAAACAAACTCTATCAGCGTTGAAAAGTGAGATAGACAGCTCCACAATAATAGTAGGAGGCTTCAACACACCACTTTTGGTGAAGGACAGGACATCCAGAAAGAAGCTCAATAAAGACACAAAAGATCTAAATGCCACAATCAACCAACTTAACCTCATAGACATATACAGAACACTCCACCCAACAGCAACCAACTATACTTTCTTTTCCAGTGCACATGGAACATTCTCTAGAATAGACCACAATTAGGTCATAAAGCAAGCCTTAGCAGAATCCAAAACATTGAAATATTACAAAGCATCTTCTCTGACCATAAGGCCATAAAAGTGGAAATCAATAAGAAGAAAAGCAAGGAAAAGAAATCAAACACTTGGAAACTGAACAATACCCTGCTCAAGAAAGGCTGGATTATAGAAGACATTAAGGATGGAATAAAGAAATTCAGAGAATCCAATGAGAATGAAAACACTTCCTATCAGCACCTTTGGGACACAGCAAAAGCGGCCAATTGGCTCAGAGGCCAATTTGTATCCATAAATGCACAAATCCAAAAAGAAGAAAGGGCCAAAATCAAAGAACTATCCCTACAACTTGGACAAATGGAAAGAGATCAACAAAAGAAACCCACAGGCACCAAAAGAAAACAAATAATAAAAATTAGAGACAAACTAAATGAAATAGAAAACAGAAAAACAATTGAAAGATTAACAAGACCAAAAGCTGTTTTTTTGAAAAACTCAACAAAATTGATAAACCATTGGCCAAACTGACAAAAGAAAAACAGGAGAGGAAGCAAATAACCCGAATAAGAAATGAGATGGGCGATATTACAACAGACCCAACTGAAATTAAAAGAATCATATCAGATTACTATGAAAAACAATACTCAAACGAATTTGAAAACTTGGAAGAAATGGATGAATTCTTAGAAACACACTACCTACCTAAACTAACACAAACAGAGACAAACAGAGGTAGAACAACTAAATAGACCCATAACAAAAGAAGAGATTGAAAAGGTAATCAAAAAACTTCCAACAAAAAAAAAGCCCTGGTGCGGACGGCTGTACTGCAGAGTTCTACCAAACTTTCAGAGAAGAGTTAAGACCACTACTACTAAAGGTATTTCAGAGCATAGAAATGGATGGAATACTCCCAAATTCATTCTATGAAGCCAGCATATCCCTGATACCAAAACCAGGTACAGACACCACAAGAAAAGAAAATTATAGACCTTTATCCCTCATGAATGTAGATGCAAAAATCCTCAACAAAATTCCACCGAATAGAATTCAACAATGTATCAAAAAAATAATTCACCATGACCAAGTGGGATTCATACCAGGTATGCAGGGATGGTTCAACATTAGAAAAACAATTAATGTAATCCGCCACATAAATAAACCAAAAGAGAAGAATCACGTGATTTTATCAATTGATTCAGAAAAGGCTTTTGACAAAGTTCAACACTCATTCATGATAAAAACTCTCAGCAAAATAGGAATAGAAGGAAAATTTCTCAACATAATAAAGGGCATTTATACAAAGCCAACAGCCAACATTACCCTAAGTGGAGAGAGCCTGAAAACATTCCCATTGAGATCGGGAACCAGACAAGGATGCCCTTTATCACCAGTCTTATTCAACATTGTGCTGGAAGTCCTACCAGAGTAATTAGGCTAGCTAAAGAAATAAAGAGCATCCAGATTGGCAAAGAAGAGGTAAAATTATTTCTATTTGCAGATGACGTGATCTTATATACAGAAAACCCTAGGGAATCCTCAAGAAAACTACTGAAACTAATAAAAGAGTTCAGCAGAGTATCAGGATACAAGATAAAGATACAAAAATCAGTTGGATTCCTCTACACCAACAAAAAGAACATCGAAGAGGAAATCGCCAAATCAATGCCATTTACAGTAGCCCCCAAGAAGATAAAGTACTTAGGAATAAATCTTACCGGAGATGTAAAAGACTTATACAAAGAAAACTACAGTACACTTTTGGAAGAAACCAAAAGAGACTTATATAAGTGGAAGAACATATCTTGCTCATGGATAGGAAGACTTAACATTATAAAAATGTCTATTCTACCAAAAGTGATCTATACATTTAATGCAATTCTGATCCAAATCCCAACGACGTTCTTTAGTGAGATGGCGAAACAAATCACCAATTTCATATGGAAGGGTAAGAGGACCCGGATAAATAAGGAATTACTGAAAAAGAAGAACAAAGTGGGAGGCCTTACTTTACCTGATTTTAGGACCTATTATACCGCCATAGTAGTCAAAACAGCTTGGTACTGGTACAATAACAGATGCATGGACCAATGGAACAGAATTTAGAATCCAGACATAAATCCATCCACATATGAGCAGTGGATATTTGACAAAGGCCCCAAAAACAGTTAAATGGGGAAAAGACAGTCTTTTTAACAAATGCTGCTGGCAGAACTGGATATCCATCTGCAAAAAAATGAAACAAGACCCATACATCACTCCATGCACAAAAACTTAACTCCAAATGGATCAAAGACCTAAATATAAAATCTAAAACAATAAAGATCATGGAAGAAAAAATAGGGACAACATTAGGAGCCCTACTACATGGCATAAACAGTATAGAAAACATTATAAAGAACGTAAAAGAAAAACTAGGTAACTGGGAGCTCCTAAAAATCAAACACTTATGCTCATCCAAAGACTTCACCGAAAGAGTAAAAAGACTACCTACAGACTGGGAAAAAGTTTTTAGCTATGACATTTCTGATCAGCCCCTGGTCTCTAAAATCTACATGATACTGGAAAAACTCAACTGCAAAAACACAAATAACCCAATTAAAAAATGGGCAAAAGATATGAATAGACAGTTCACTAAAGAAGACATTCAGGTAGCTGACAGATATATGAGGAAATGTTCACGATCATTAGCCATTAGAGAAACGCAGATCAAAACTACAATGAGATTTCACCTCACTCCAACAAGGCTGGCAATAATCCAATACACACAAAATAATAAATGTTGGAGAGGTTGTGGAGAGATTGGAACACTTCTACACTGCTGGTGGAAATGTCAAACAGTTCAACCACTTTGGGAATCGATTTGGCACTTCCTTAAAAAGCGAGAAATAGAACTACCATATGATCCAGCAAACCCACTCTTTGGACTATATCCTAGAGAAATAAGAGCCTTTACATGAACAGATATATGCACACCCATGTTTATTGCAGCACTGTTTACAATAGCAAAAACATGGAAGCAACCAAGGTGCCCATCAATGGATGAATGGATAAATAAATTATGGTATAGTCACACAATGGAATACTACACATCGATAAAGAACAGTGAGGAATCTGTGAAACATTTCATAACATGGAGGAACCTACCTGGAAGGCATTATGCTGAGTGAAATTAGTCAGTTGCAAAAGGATGAATATTGTATAAGACCACTATTACAAGAATTTCAGAAATAGTTTAAACTGAGAAGAAAACATTCTTTTGTGGTTATGACGGGGGGAGGGAGGGAGGGTGGGAAAGGGGTATTTACTAATTAGATAGTAGATGAGAACTACTTTAGGTGAAGGGAAAGACAGCACACAATACAGGGGAGGTCAGCACAATTGGACTAAACCAAAAGCAAAGAAGTTTCCTGAATAAATTGAATGCTTCGAAGGCCAACATAGCAGGGGCAGGGGTCTGGGAACCATGGCTTCAGGGGACATCTAAATCAACTGGCGTAAAAAATCTATTAAGAAAACATTCTGCATCCCACTTTGAAGAGTGGCATCTGGGGTCTTAAACACTAGCAAGCAGCTATCTAAGATGCATCAATTGGTCTCAACCCACCTGGATTAAAGGAGAATGAAGAACTCCAAGGACACAAGGTGATTACAAGCCCAAGAGACAGAAAGGGCCAAAGGAACCAGTGACTACATCATCCTGAGACCAGAAGAACTAGATGGTGCCTGGCTACAACCGATGACTGCCCTGACAGGGAACACAACAGAGAACCCCTGAGGGAGCAGGAGAGCATTGAGATGCAGACCCCAAATTCTCATAAGACCAGACTTAATGCTCTGACTGAGACTGGAGGGGCCCAGGTGGTCATGGCCCCCAGAGCTTCTGTTGCCCCAGGACAGGAACCATTCCCGATTTCAACTCTTCAGACAGGGATTGGACTGGACAATAGGTTGGAGAGGGATGCTGGTGAGGAGTGAGCTTCTTGGATCAGGTGGACACTTGAGACTAGGTTGGCATCTCCTGCCTGGAGGGGAGATGAGAGGGTGGAGGGGGTTAGAAGCTGGCGAAAAGGACACGAAAAGAGAGAGTGGAGGGAGTGAGCAGGCTGTCTCATTAGGGGGAGAGTAATTGGGAGTGTGTAGCAAGGTGTATATGGGTTTTTGTGTGAGAGACTGACTTGATTTGTAAACTTTCACATAAAGCACAATAAAAATTATTAAAAAAAATGAGTAGGTAGGATCCTTAGGGGGCAGTGAGTTTATGTTAATGGAGGAGGAACAAGTTAGAAAAGGAGGATAACAATGGTTATACAACTTGCAGAATATAATTAATGTCACTACATTATACACGTAGAAACAGCTGAACTGGTGTATGTTTTGCTGTGTATATTCTCAACAACAGCAACAATATAAATAATTTTTTTTAAATCGTACTTTAGATGAAGGTTTACAGGACAAATTTGCTTCTCATTAATGAATTAGTGTACATATTGTTTTATGACATTGGTTAACAATCCCATGACATGTCAACACTCTTCCTCCTTGGGTTCCCTGTTACCAGCTTTTCTGTCCGTTCCTGCCTTCTAGTCCTTGCCCCAGGGGTGGTATGCCCCTTTAGTCTCATTTTGTTTTATGGGGCTGTCCAATCTTTGGATGACAGGTGAACCTCAGGAGTGACTTCATTACTGAGCTAAAAGGGTGTCTGGGGGCCATACTCTTGCAGTCTCTCCAATCTCTGTCAGGCCAGTACATCTGGTCTTTTTTTTGTGTGTGAGTTTGAATTTTGTTCTACATTTTTCTCCAGCTCTGTCCAGGACCCTCAATCATATCCCTGTCAGAGCAGTCAGTGGTTGTAGCTGGGCACCATCTAGTTGTACTGGACTCAATCTGGTGGAGGATGTGGTAGTTGTGGTTCATTAGTCCTTTGGACAAATCTTTCCCTTGTATCTTTAATTTTCTTCATTCTCCCCTGCTCCTGAACGGGTGAGACCAGTGAAGTATCTCAGATGGCCACTCACAGCCTTTTAAGACCTCAGACACTAATCACCAAAGTAGAATGTAGAACATTTTCTTTATAAACCATGCTATGCCAGTTGAGCTAGATGTTCCCCGAGACCATGGTCCCCACAGCCCTCAGCCCAGCAATTCAGTCCTTCAGGGAGTTTGGATGTGTCCATGGAGCTGCCATAACCTCGTCTTGTACAAGCTGTGCTGGCTTCCCCAGTATTGTGTACTGTCTCACCCTTCACCAAAGCTACCACTTGTCTATTGTCTATTTAGTGTTTTTCCATATCACCCCTCTAATCATCAAAGATTGTTTCTTTTTGTGTGTAAACCTTTTCATGAGTTTTTATAGTAGTGGTCTCATACAATATTTGTCCTTTTGTGACTGACTTATTTCACTCAGCATAATGCCCTCCAGATGCATTCACGTTGTGAGATGCTTCACAGATTCATCATTGTTCTTCATCTTGTGTAGTACTCCACTGTGTGTGTGTACTGTAGTTTGTTTATTCATCTGTTGATGAACATCTAGGTTGTTTCCATCTTTTTGCTGTTGCAAACAATGCTGCAATGAACATGCGTGTGCCTATGTCTATTTGTGCGATGACTTATTTCTCTAGGATATATTCCTAGAAGTGGGATTGCTGGATCATATGGTATTTCTATTTCTAGCTTTTTCAGGAAGTGCCATATCGTTTCCCAAAATGGTTGTGTCATTTTGCATTCCCACCAGCAGTGCGTAAGAGTTCCAATCTCCCTGCAGCCTCTCTAACATTTGCTATTTTCTGGTTTTTTTTTTTTTTTTGATTTGTGCCAGTAATGCTGTGGTGAGATGGTCTCCCATTGTGGTTTTGATTTGCATTTTTCTAATGGGTTAGTGATTGTGAGCATTTCATGTGTCTGTTAGCTGCCTGAATGTCTTCTTTTGTGAAGTGTCTGTTCATTTCCTTTGCCCACTTTTTAATTGGATTATTAATCTTTTTGTCATAGAGGTATTGAATTTTCCTGTAGATTTTAAAGATTTGAACTTTGTTGGATTTGTAATAGCCAAAAATCTTTTCCCAGTCTGTAAGTTCTCTTTTTACTCTTTTGGTGAAGTCCTTTGATGAGCGTAAGTGTATTGGTGTATGTTTTGCTGTGTATATTCTCAACGATGACAACGATATAAATAAAAATTAACAAAAAAAATTTTAGTTTTGATGTAGTCCAATATATCAAATTTTTCTTTTGTGGATCATGCTTTTGATGTCGTATCTAAGAACTCTGACTAGCCCAAAGCCCTGAAGATTTTCTTCTATAACTTTTATGGTTTTATTTCTTGTATATACGTCTAAGATCCACTTTGAGTTTAATTTTTGTGTATAGTGTAAGGTAAGAATCTAAGATCTTTTTTTGTGTGTGTGTGTGTGTATGGATATCTGTAGGGTGTGCATTAACTTGACCTAAAGTAATTTAGTTTTTGTCCTTGGTTCCTGAGTGATAACTCTAAACTCTTTAAATTTCCAAAGTAATTGAAGTGCCTGTGCTATCAATAGGCCTTCCAACCACATCTGAGAGTTCATGCTAAGGAAGTAACTCCGGTGGGGACTGTCCACCTCATGATATCAGCTGACCTTAGGGGAGGTGGGTTGATTCAACCAATCAATCATGACTATGTAATAAGGCCCCAGTAAAGGCTCTGGTCATGGATTGATGGATGCTCCATGGGCTTTCTGTTTGGTGAAGGACATTGATGCATGTGGGAAAATATGGGTCCCTATTTGGAACATGGAAGATCCACACAGGGAACTCCCAGACCTCATCCCATGCATCTCTGCATTTGTACATTTTTCCTATAATAAGACTGTGTTTGTAAGTATAGCACTTTCCATGAGTTCTGTGAGTTGTTCTAGCAATTTATGAAACCTTAGGGAGTAGTGGTAGCCAGGAGGTCAGAAGTGAGGGATCTGGGAATCCCCAGGCTTATGTCTGGTATCTGTAGGGTATAGAGTTGCTGTTGTTAGTAGCCATCGAGTTGACCCTGACTCATGGCAATATTTTTAGTATTATTATTTTTTTACTGTGGTAAGTATATAGGTAAAAGAACATTTGCCATTTCTACAGTCTTTACGTGTACAAACCAATGACATTAGTTCATCGTGTTTAACCATCACCTTTAACTGTTCTCGAATTTTTCCACCATCTTTATTCCATTGTATGTATATACCACATTTGGTTTATCCATTCATCTGTTGATGGATTCATGGCAATGTCATGTATAACACAACAAAACATTGCTCTATCTTGTACCACCTTCATGAGCATCGGTATATTTGAGTCCATTGCTATGGCCATTATGTGTCAGTTCACTTCACTGAGGGTTTTCCACATTTTCATTGGCCCTCTACTTTGCCAAATATGATATCCCTTTCTAGCAGTTGATCTTTCCTGATGATGTGTCCAAAGTAAGAGAGTTGAAGTCTCACCATCCTTGCTTTTAAGGAATATTCTGGTTGTATTTCTTCTAGGACTGATTTGTTCCTTTTTCTGGCAGTCCACAGTATATTGGACATTGTTTGCCAACACCATAGTTCAAATTCACCAGTTCTTCTTTGGTCATCATTTTTCATTACCCAACTTTGCATGCATATGAGGTGACTGAAAAGACCATGGCTTGAGTCAGTGACATCTTTGCTTTTTAAAACTTTGAAAAGATCTTTTGAAGATTTTCCCAGCGCAGTACATCGTTTCATTTCTTGACTGCTGTTTCCATGGATGTTGATTGTTAATCCAAGTAGAATAAAATCATTGAGAACTTCAATTTCTTCTTCAGAGGGGTTAGGAGGAACTCCCAAATTTATAGTCAGCAGATCAGAAGTGAGGCATCCCAAGGATCCCAACGCTTATGGCTGGCATCCTGCAGGGATAGTGGGAAAACTCAGAATTTGTAGCCAGCAGTCAGAAAG
This sequence comes from Elephas maximus indicus, assembly GCF_024166365.1. Classification (NCBI taxonomy): domain Eukaryota; kingdom Metazoa; phylum Chordata; class Mammalia; order Proboscidea; family Elephantidae; genus Elephas; species Elephas maximus. The sequence continues at coordinate 51,811,109 of NC_064830.1, forward strand.
TGAGAGTGTCACAGGGACTCCCAAGCTTGTGGCTAGTGTCTGAGGTTTTGGGCCGACTTGGCAGTCTGGAGGACCTTGCCCCATAACTTGACAGATCTGACCTAGCTCTGGTGGTTATGGTTGTGTTTTAGCCTGTGACATTCCCAGCTCCCCTGGGGCCCTGCCTCTGGGGTAAACGCATATCATCCAGACACTGTCAGAGAAAGCAGGCTTAGGTCTGGCTGGACCTCTAAATTCTTTCTTGCTTAGTTTTAATTGTTCTTACCTTTATAAAAATACCTTTCATTTCCAAAAATGCAATAAATCCCAAAAAGTATAAAGAAAAAAAAAAATGCAGAGTAACCATAATTCAGCACCGAGGGCAACCACCTTTAACTTTTGGATATTTAGCTTCCAGATGTTTTCTATACACACATTCACATTCTTAGTTTAAAAAATGTGTAACGAGAGCTGTTAAGTGTCTGGCATTGTGCCAGGCATTAGATCTCCAATAGTGAATACTTGATCTCTAGGAACATCCAGCCTAGTGAGAAACACATTAAACAAAAAAACCAGGTAAATAATTTTATATGTACAAACTGTAAAAAGCGTAAGATCAACAGTTTTGGCGAAGAAGGGCTCAAACTATACATATTGTTTTAAACCCTGTTTTCTTCACTTACATCAATGTATCACAAAGGTCTTCCCATGGCAATAAATATAAACTGCTAAAATTGAGAATAAGAAGGTGAATAAGGAAAACATGCTTCTACCCTCATCTTCATATCCCTTAGGGTCCAGATCTAATAGGGGAAACAAATAATTTCAATCCAATTTCAGTAGAGATGATATAAGGTACAAACACAGGGCAACAAAGTCTTCATAGAAAAATTGATGTCTGAGTTCTGTTTTCAAGGATAAAAGGAATTTTCCAGCTAAGCAAAGTGTGGAAGAATATTCCAGGCAGTCAACATACGCAAAAACACGAAGAGTTAATCAGCTAGTGAGTTCAGGGAACAGAAGGCAGTTCAATATTGCTAAAACAAAAATGCCAAGGTCGGAGTCGTATGAGAAGAGACTAGAGAGCTAGCATAGCATGGTCAGATTTATGACTTAGAAAGCTCTCCATGAAGGGTTGGATGAAATGAGAAAAAACTGGTTATGGTGGATTTTTATAATGACTCAGGATGGAGATGATTTACTAAAACAAGATGGTGGTAAGGAAATGGAGCAATAGCAGTAATTTAAGTATGTTACAGGGGTAAACTGAGGTAGCTAGAGTGAGAAATGAGACTAATTGGGAGAATGATAAGGGGTTTGCTGGGTAAACATTGCCAAACATCAAAACCAAAGAGCAAGGGATGAAGAAAGTTGAATAGTAGTTGAGGGTGTTGGAAATAGGACAGATGACTCAGAGGCTAGAATAAAGCCTGGCCTAGGATGTTGTTGTTATTAGTTGCTATTGAGTCGATTCTGACCCATGGTGACCCATGAATGCAGAGTAGAACTGCTCCCTGAGCTTTCAAGACTGTGACATATCACAAGCAGATCGGCAGGCCTGTCTTCTTCTTTTGTTTTTTTTTAATTTTATTGTGTTTTACATGAAAGTTTACAGAGCAAATTAGTTGCTTATTCAAAAATTTATACACAAATTATTTTGTGACTTTGATTGCAATCCCCACAATATGTCAGCACTTGCCGCCTTTCTATCCCAGGTACTCTGGGTCCACACATCCGTTTTCCTGCCCCTTCCTGCCTTCTTGCCTTTGTGTTTGGGCAGGTGTTGCCCATTTGGTCTTGTATACTTGATTGATCTAAGAAGCACGTTCCTCCCCTGTGTTATTGTTTGTTTTACTTAAAAAACAAACAAACAAAAAGAAACATTGCTGTTGTGTCGACTCTGACTTATAGCAACCCTATAGGACAGGGTAGAACTGCCCCACAGGATTTCCAAGGAGCAGCTGGTGGATTTGAACTGCCAACCTTTTGGCTAGCAGCTGAGCTCTTAACCACTATACCACCAGGACTCAGTTTGTAGGCCTTTCTATTCTTTGGCTGAAACGTGGACTTTGGGAGTGGCTTCAGTTCTGAGTTAGCAGGGTGTCTGGTGGCCAAAGTCTCAGGGGTTTCTCCAGTCTCTGTCAGACCCATAAGTCTGGCCTTTTTTTTTTTTGTTTTTGTCTTTAAACCTTTTCATGAGTTATTTTTTTTTTAATTTTTATTGTGCTTTAAGTGAAAGTTTACAAATCAAGTGAGTCTCTCATACAAAAATTTATACACACCTTGCTATATACTCCTAGTTGCTCTCCCCCTAATAAGACAGCACACTCCTTCTCTCCACTATTTTCACATCCATTCAGCCAGCTTCTGACCCCCTCTGCCCTCTCATCTCCCCTCCAGACAGGAGCTGCCCACATAGTCTCATGCATCTACTTGATCCAAGAAGCTCATTCTTCCCCAGTATCATTTTCTATCCCATAGTCCAGTCAAATCCCTGTCTGAAGAGTTGGCTTTGGGAATGGTTCCTGTCTTGGCCTAACAGAAGGTCTGGGGACCATGACCTCCAGGATCCTTCTAGTCTCAGTCAGACCATTAAATCTGGTCTTTCTATGAGAATTTGAGGTCTGCATCCCACTGCTCTCCTGCTCCCTCAGGGGTTCTCTGTTTTGTTCCCTGTCAGGGCAGTCATTGGTTGTAGCCAGGCACCATCTAGTTCTTCTTCTCTCAGGCTGATGTAGTCTCTGGCTTATGTGGCCCTTTCTGTCTCTTGGGCTCATAATTACTTTGTGTCCTTGGAGTTCTTCATTCTCCTTTGCTCCAGGTGGGTTGAGACCAATTGATGCATCTTGGATGGCCACTTGGTAGTGTTTAAGACCAAGTCTGGTCTTTTTTTATGAATTTAAATTTTGTTCTACATTTTTCTTCTGCTCTGTCTGGGACTGTCTTTTGTGACCCCTGTCAGAGCAGTCAATGGTGGTAGCCAGGCACAATCTAGCTGTGCTGGACTTAGTCTGGTGGAGGCCATGGTAGTTGTGGTCTGCCAGTTCTTTGGACGAATCTTTCCCTTGTGTCTTTGGTTTTCTTCATTCTTCCTTGCTCTGGACAGGGTGAGACCAGTGGAGTATCTTAGATAGCCACTCACAAGCTTTTAATACCCCAGGTGCTACTCACCCAAGATGTAGAATATTTTCTTTATAAACTATGTTATGCCAATTGAGCTAGATGTCACCGAAGCTGTGGTCCCCACAGCCCTCAGCCTAGTAATTGGTCCCTTAGGGAGTTTGGATGTGTCTGTGGCACTTCCATGGCCTCGACTTGCTCAAGTCGTGCTGGAATGCCCAGGATAGTGTATTGCCTTACCCTTCACCAAAGTTACCAGTTATCTACTGTCTATTTAGTGTTTTTCCCTCTCTACCCCTTCCTTCCCTCATAACCACTGAAGATAGTTTCTTTCTATGTTTAAACATTTTCTTGAGTTTTTAAAATAGTGGTCTTATTTGGTATTTGTCCTTTTGTGATTGACTTATTTCACTCAGCATAATGCCCTCCAGATTCATCCATGTTGTGAGATGTTTCACATATTCATCATTTTCTTTGTTGTTTCATAGTATTCCATTGAGTGTATGTATCATAGTTTATCCATTCATCTGCTGACAGGCACGTAGGTTGTTTCCATCTTTTTGCTACTGTGAACAATGCTGCAATGAATATGGGTATACGTATGTCTATTCCTGTGACAGCTCTTATTTCTGTAGGATATATTCCTAGGAGCAAGATAGCTGGGTTATATGGTGTTTCTATTTCTAGCTTTTTAAGGAAGCACCATATCATTTTCCAAAATGGTCGTACCATTTTGCATTCCTACCAGCAGCACAGAAGAGTTCCAATCTCTCCACAGCATCTCCAACTTTTGTCATTTTCTGTTTTTTTTGATTCATGCCAGTAATGTTGGGTGAGATGGTATCTCATCATAATTTTTGATTTGCTCTTCTGTAATGGCTAGTGATAGTGAGCATTTGCTCCTATATTATGTTTTTTTTTTTTTTTTTATTAGTGTCAGTAATATAAGATGGTGTCACTGATTGAATTTTGTTTCCCCAAAATATGTGTCAACTTTGCTGGGCCATGATTACCAGTATTCTGTGATTATCAATCATTTTGTGATGTGATGTGATTTTCCCATGTGTTGTAAATCCTACCACTATGATATTAATGAGGCCGAATTAACAGCAGTTATGTTAAACAAAAAAAAAAGGTTTTTTTTTTTTTTTTTTTGTTAATGAGGCAGGATTCAATCTACAAGATTAGGTTGTGTCTTAAACCAATCTTTTTTGAGATATAAAAGAGAGAAGCAAGTAGAGAGACATGGGGACCTCAGAGAAGCACTGGGAGCATAGTGTGTCCTTTGGATCTGGGGTCCCTGCACTGAGAAACTCCTCAGACCAGGGGAAGATTGATGACAAGGACCTTCCTCCAGAGAGAGGAAGCCTTCCCTGGAGCTGGTGCCCTAAATTTGGACTTCTAGCCTACCAGACTGTGAGGGAATAAACTTCTCTTTGTAAAAGCCATCCACTTGTGGTATTTTTGTTATAGCAGCACTGTAACAGCACTAACAAATACATCTGGTATCTCAATGTAGTTTTGATTTGCATTTCTCTAATGGCTAATGATCAGGAGCATTTCCTCATGTGTCTGTTAGCTGCCTGAGTGTCTTCTGTGGTGAAGCGTCTGTTCATATCCTTTGCTCATTTTTTAATTGGATTATTTGTCTTTTTGTTTGAAGTGTTGCAGTATCTTATAGATTTTAGAAATTAGACCCTTCTTAGATATGTCATAGCCAAATTTTTTTTCCTAGCCTGTAGGTTCTCCTTTTACTCTTTTGGTGAAGTCTTTTGATGAACATAAGAGTCTAATTTCAGTTACCTAGATTATCTTCTGGTGTTTGTACATTTTTAGTTATGGTTTATATCCTATTTATGCCACGTATAGGGCTCCTAGCATTGCCCCTATTTCTTCTTCCATGATCTTTATAGTTTTAGGTTCTATATTTAGGTCTTTGATCCATTTTGAATTAGTTTTTGTGTGTGGTGTGAGGTATGGGTCCTGTTTCATTTTTTTTACAGATGGACATCCAGTTTTGCCAGCACCATTCATTAAAAAGATTGTCTTTTCCCCATTTAATGGATTTTGGGTCTTTGACAAAGATCAGCTGACCATAGGTGGCTGGACTTATGCCTGGGTTCTCAATTCTGTTCCATTGGTCTATGTGTCCTTGTACCAGTACCTGGCTATTTTGACTTCTTTGGCTGTATAGTAGGTTCTGAGATCAGGTAGTGTAATGCCTCCTACTTTGTTCTTTTCTTCAATAATGCTTTGCTTACCTAGGGCCTCTTTTGTTTCCATATAAAGTTGGTGGTTAGTTTTTCATCTTGTTAAAGAATGCTCTTTGTATTTGTATTGGGATTGCGTTATATCTGTAGATTGCTTTGGGTAGAATTGACATTTTTGCAATGCTGAGTCTTCCTATCCATGAGCATGGTATGTTTTTCCTTTTATGTAGGTCTTTTTTTGTTTCTTGGAGCAGTGTTTTACCGTTTTCTTTGTAATAATTCTTTTAGCTCCCTGGTTAGATTTATGCATAAGTATCTTATCTTTTTAAGGGCTATTAAAAATGGTATTGTTTTCTTGATATCCATTTCGAAGTTCTCTTTGTTTATCAGAATCCACCTGATTTTTGTATGTTGATCTTATATCTCGCTACTCTGCTGAATCTTTCTATTAGTTTTAGTAGTTTTCTTGTGGAATCTTTGGGGCTCTGTATGTATAGGATCATATCATCTGCAAATAGGGATAGTTTTACTTCTTCCTTTCCAATTTGGATGCCCTTATTTCTTTTTCCATAGCTAGGACTTCCAGCACAATGTTAAATAGGAGTGATGATAAAGGCAGTCTTTGTCTTGTTCCTGTCCTCAGGGGAAATCCTTTCAGCCACTCTCCATTGAGAATGACATTGGCTGTTGGTTTTGTATAGATGCCCCAGGCCTATCTTCTGAGATGCCTCTGGGTGGGTTCCAACTACCAACCTTTTGGGTAGTAGTGAAGTGCTTTATCTTTTGTGCCACCCAGGGACTAGGATAAAGAATTAGAACTGGGACCATGAATGTATGTGAGTCCTGTAATACCCCTTGCAGTTTCCCAAGCATGTTGCTGGGACAAGCATGAAAACTCTTGGAGAAGTGAGCACAGACACCTGTTTTCTGTTTTTCATAGCCTCATCAATGGAGGGCTGAGATTGTCAGTAAAATGTTGCAGGAAGGAATGATTCCCTAGAGATATATCTTGAAAAGAAGTGGGCTGAATTCTCTATGGTCATGGGGAGTGAAACATAGGCCTTTCAAAATGAGAGATAATGTTTATGTATAAAATATTCCCCCCAAAATAGATCACAGGTGTGATCTAGGAAGGGGAAGTTGTTGGCTGGGTGATGGGAAAGAGGAAGATTTTCTCAGTGTGACTTTTTGTATATTTTGAATTTCTAATAAAGTGAATGTAGCACCTATTCCAAACAAATAAAAGTTTTTTAAAAAGGCAGTTAAGGAAAGACACTGAAGAAAAACATTTATTACCTTTGCCAGTACCTATAACGAGCCCCAGTGGAGAAATGGTTAAGTGCTCGGCTGTTAACCTAACGGTTGGCAGCTTGAACTCACCCAGCCTCTCCCCAGGAGGAAGACCTGGTGATCTGCTCCTATAAAGATTACAGTCTAGAAAATCCTATGGGGCAGTTCTACCCTGTCACGTGGGGGAGCTATGAGCAGATACTTACTCTATAGCACCTAACAACAACACAACACCAATACCTATATATTTACATGTGAGATAGCCCTGCCTGGAAAGTCTGTGATGGGACTGGTGGTATTTTTGTAGGGAATATACTAGTTTGCTCCCCTGCCATCCTGTGACCACTGCACCTTCTCAAAATGTACTCAGTCACTTCTCTGGCAAGTTTTCAGGTCAGTGAGAGCCACCTCCCTTCCTGCCTGGAAGAAGAGACTAGAGGAAACCCAGTCCAAAAGGGTTTAATTTAATAGGTTCAATTCTTGGATAGTATGCTTTTCTGAGTGAAATTACTTGGGACAGAGATAGAGATGGGAAATGGAAGAAGAAGAGCCTATGTTTACAGAAAAAAAAAAGTCTAAAATTATAAGCTTAAAAGAGAAAATTCAAAGCCCCTTCATTTTAAGGCAGGACTTGGAGCCAGATTCTCAGAACAGGAAGCCACAGACAACCTCTTTACTATCAACACCATGAAAGTACAGGGAGGCAAAAGCTCCAGCCCCTAGTCTAGATTTAGGGTTCTAATTTTAGTTCTATACCTGAGGTTGTATGACCTTGGTAAAGTGGCTTCTACAATCTGGGTCTCAGTTTTCTTTTCTTTTGTATGATTTGATTAGACATGTGGATGACCTCCCAATTATCTTCCAGCTCCCACATTCTATAATTCTAAATCTTAGCAAGTCCTGCAGCTTTCTCACCAGGCATTTCACCTCTGGGCTTTGGACATATATCTCTTTGCTCTATTTTCAATTTTTAGCTTTGAGAGGTGGGTGCTAGATGAGAAATGGAAGTAATAGGTAAGGATTCAATAATCTTTGTGCTTGAGTCACAGATTAGAAAGTTCTGGAAGTTGTTTCAGCAACTTCCCATTCATAATCTGGTCAGTTGGAGATAATTTTATCTTTTTTCTAATTTTTCTTCTTTTTCAATATCTCTTGTCTTCTTTCCTTGCAACCATCAACCCTAACCCTAAACTCTTTCACTGTTCACTGGCTTATATTCATATATTGATTGATGTGATTGAATGATTAATACAACAATTTCTTCAGCAAATAATTGAGTACCTACTATGTACTGGAAAGAACTTTTAAACAAAAGAACTTTTGTTTATCTGGGTTATATTTACTGGATTAGGAAGTAAAACTGAGAAAACATTAATATATTTATGAATTCATTTAAAAATAACAATAAGACCATTATATGTTAACCTATTTTTATTTTTTATGAAAAATAGCTATATATTCAAAACAAAAAAAATTAGCAAGAAGGACGACATTGTTTTACAGCCTTGAGAATCTCTTTAATATCAGGCTTAATATTAGGTAGTTGGATTCTCATATCTGATTCTGCATTTAATATGTTGCTTTGGGGTGTGTATTAGTTTCCTGTGGCTATTGTAATAAATTACCACAAACTTGGTGGTTTAAAAAAACAAAAATTTATTCTCTCACAGTTCTGGGGACCAGAAATTCAATATCAGTTTCGCTGGGCCAAAGTCAAGCAGCTGGCAGTGCTGTGCTCCCTCCAGAGGCTTTGGGGTAGAATCCTTTCCTTGCCTTTTCCACCTTCTGATGGCTTCTGGTATTCCTTTGCTTGTGGCCCCGTTATTCTAATCTCTGCCTTCATCTTCACAGGGCCTTTTTCTCTTCTGTGTGTGGTGACTAATCTCCCTTCGCCTTTCTCTTATAAAAACACTGGTTATGATTTTGATCAAAGATTTTATAGAAGAATCCTGAAGAAAAGGGGGAAAATGCAGAACAGAATTTCAAATTCTCATGGATCCAGCCTTTCCAAGCCAACGCTGGATGAATCCCTGAAACTATTGTCCTGAGATAACCTTTAAACCTTAAACCAAAAATATTCCCTGAAATATTTTAAAACCAAACAATAGGTTAGCTTAACTAGTAAAGAATGTCTGCTTTGAGCACTGTGCTTTTTAAGATCTACCTGTATGGGATCAAACTGACAACAGCAACACAAAAGATTAGATAGGAAACTCAAGGGGCGGTGAGTTTACATTAATGGGGAGGGAACAACTCAGAAAAGGAGTGTGAGAATGGTTGCATAACTTGAAGAATGTAATCAATGTCACTGAATTGTACATGCAGAAACTGTTGAATTGATGTATGTTTTGAGGTATATATTCTCAACAACAAAATAAATAACAAAACAAAATAAAACAAAATACTTATTATGGCATTTAGGACCCAACCAGATAATCCAGGATAATCTACTCATTTTAAGAGCCTTAATTTAATCCCATCTGCAAAAAATTTACCATCTAAGATAACATTCACAAATTCCAAGAATCAGGACATGGACATATCTTTGAGAGCCATTATCTGTCTTTCACAGACTGGCATTTTGGTTGAAGTTTATGAAGAAAACCCAACTTCACACACACATGTAGCTGAAAAACAAGGAGTATTTTAATAAGATAAACATAACATAACCCATTGCTGTTGAGTCACGTGCTGCCACATGTCACAGTGTAGTACTGCTCTGTAGGTCAGCTAGTAACCTAAAGGTTGACAGTTTGAGCCACCCAGCGGCTCTGTGGAAGAAAAGACTGGTAACAGCTTCCATAAAGATTATAGTTTTATTGGCTGTAATCTTTATGGAAGCTGTTACCAGGCTTTTCTTCCACAGAGCCGCTGGGTGGCTCAGACTGTCAACCCTAGCTGATTTTAAAACACCTGTGTCACCCAGGGACCCAGTATTTTAATAGCCTTTGCAAAAAAATTGTGGAAATTCTTCTTTGATCCAATACTGAAGCTTAAGAAGAAGTCATTTTTTAAAGGTTAGTTGCAACGTGGAATCTGAAAACATAGCAGTGAACTTTCCATACTGAGTTACATTAAATCGTTGGTCTACTATGCACTTTAAATGGCTTTTTTGCCCATGCATGATTTTATCACACCAATGCATCGATCATTTGGAAAATATTGGTTAATTGGCTTATGTAGAGATTCCAAATGTCGACACATTTCATTATGCAAAGCAAAAAAAGAGCATTCATTAATATCACCACCAATTTTATCAGAACGGTCTTATGTATTGTGAAATTATCAAACTCATGGCGGTAGGTATATATTTTTCAAAATTCTATGTTTCACTTGAAAGCTTGAATATTATAACTGGCAACAAATATTGTCAGTTATTTTCCTTGAAGGGTCAGACTCACTGCTCATTTCCAAGAAAACCATTATTTGTCAATTATTCTTTCACGTAAAAATGATGTTCCACGAACAAAAGCAGCTGCTTCCCATTTTGTCACACAAAATATTAAAAAAAAGGATGCTCAAAGGCTGAGATATAATTAATAATTCTTACTGTTTCATCAAAGGTATTCTTAAGTAAAACTGGCTTTTTCTTTCTTTCCTTTTTTTTTTTTTTTAATGTGTTTGGTGGTGAAGAATACAGCTTGGTGCCTTTGCCTCGATTCCTGCAAAGGCGCCAGCAATTTTATCTAGCATTGCATTTGCACCATGAATGCAAATATCAGCACAGTTGTTTTAGGGTAAACTATGAGATTCAAAAAAGCTGTTCAACTTTTTATTTTAATACTGCTTGGGTTTGTTGCCAAGCATTTACCATAAAAGAATATCTTAAATTATTAGCTGGTGCTGATACCAGATGGACGGACACAAGCAAAACAACAAGTTCAGCCATGTCTATAATTTTGCCATTTCAAAGGCAGTATAATTCCGCAGATGAGATATTAACTCAGTCTTTATGTTTGCAACTAAATTTCTAATTTGATGGTTACTGCATCTTTAGAAAGTAGCACTGCCATGATTTGCTAATTTTTCATCTAGCAGGCATTGAGTAATGTACAAGGTTTTATTATTCTCTTGGCTATTGCGTGCCCTTCTCTAGGCAAAGCAGTACAATAATTTACCCTGAAAGGTGTTTCAGTGGGTTTTTCATTTCTTGTTTGAAAAGTGATAACAAAAAAGCTTTGACTTTTAAATGAGCTCATCATGTCTACATTTATTCAATTTCTTTTTCTTTAAACTTCAAATGATTGGTCCCAAAATGATGCCTCAACTTAACTGGCACCATGATAAAAACCAAAATCAAACCTGTTGCCATCGAGTAGATTCCAACTCATAGCAACACAGTAGAACTGCCCCATAGATTTTCCAAGGAGCGCCTGGTGAATTTGAACTGCCAGGTTTTTGGTTAGCAGCCTTGGCATTTAACCACTACACCACCACGGCTTCTGGCACCATGAGAGTATTTGCAAATGTTCTGTTGAATACAACACAATAAGGTAAATTATTAACATCCCTAAAGCCAAGGGAAAGAAAGACAGCTTTTGTGATACTTTCTTATTTGCATATCGCCTATATTTCTGTCTTCCATAAGTCAAAGAATGCTCTGATACTTTTCCATTATCTTTAGATGTGGAAGGATTTAAAAGGTAAATCCTCTAATCTCCCTGTTTTAAACTAATGAAAACCAAACCCACTGACGTGGAGTTGGTTCCCACAACATAGCGACCCTATAGGACCAGGCAGAGCTGCCCAATCTTGATGAAAGCAGACTGCCACATCTTTCTCTTATGGAGTTGCTGGTAGGTTCAAACTGCAAACCTTTTGGTTAGTAGCCAAGTGCTTTAACCACTGCAAAACCAGGGCTCCTTAAGCCTTGGAAAGATCTTAAAATTAAAAAAAAATTTTTTTTAGAATAAAATGTTAAATTCTAAAAGTAATATTGTAAAATTTAAATATTTAGAAAAGTTTTCAATAAATTAAAAAAATTCTTGCAAAACAAGTTAATGAAGTGTACTTTTTCTTTATGTTTCTGCATACGTACAAGGACAACTTTGGGATTTCAAAAAATCATTTATTGAATGATAATAAGGTTAGAGATTAGAACACAGTAGAGAAAAGCTGAGTCAATCTCTGAAAATGCACTTATTTGTATCCTAAAAAACCAAAAACCAAACCCATTGCTGTCAAGTTGATTCCGACTCATAGCGACCCTATAGGACAGAGTAGAACTGACCCAAAGAGTTTCTAAGGAGCGCCTGGTGGATAAAATTCTAGAAAACACAAGAACACACGAGCACGTATTTTAACAAACAGCAGAGGGATCATCATTTATCCTCTGGAATAAAACAGCAAATAACGTTTAAGTGTTATGAATATCGTTTTGACTTCGTGGATCCCCTGGGAGGGTGTCAGGAACCCTCGGTGGTCAACGGACCACATTTTGAAAACTAATGTACCAGATTCTGTTCTGGGTAGGAATTAGGGATATAGCAAGGAATACGTTTTCTCTGTAGGGAGATATTTATGTAGTTGCAGCTGTGATAACACATAAACCAGAAAAGACAGAAGTGCTGTGAGGATCGGTACGACAGGGAGACCTGTGCTCGTCTACCAAGCCAGGGAAGGCTGCTCTCGGAAAGTTACCTTTAAGCTGCGACCTGCTGTATCGGTGAGGCGAAGTGGGTGGGGGTGAGGGTAGAGGGCACCTGACCAGTGCTTCCAGTCGGCCTGCCCAAGGCCACAGAGAAGAGGTATGGACTGGAAGCTACATGGGCTAGAAGTCCGCTGTTCGAGGCGGGCTCTGAACCTGGCACCATGAATTCCCAGGGCGGCCGCGCGGCTCATTTATTCAACAACGCGTGTGTCCCCAGCACCGCCGGGTCCACAGCACCCGTGGCGAACTCACCTCTCAGGGGGCGGCGGAGGGAAGTAGGCGGATTGCCCGTGGTGTCGCAGACAGTTACGGGATGGTCGAATGGGGGACGTCCCTGAAAAGGGGAGTCGAGGGATGTGGACCTGCTTTTGCAGCCTCGGGCAGCGCGGAGGCAGCTAATGGGAAAGGAAGGGGAGATTCTGGAGAATAAAGTGTGAGAGGGAGAGGCCCCGACCGGCTTCCAGAAGAGAACTCAAAGGTGCACCAGATCCTGGGGTTGCAATGGAAACCGGGAACGTATGCTCCCTCTATCTCTCTAGGGAGGTCAACCTTTGTGAACAAGTTTGGGCTAGCGGCTTTTTCTTTGCAGACTCTTGCGCCTCCCGGTGGCCACTCTCGAGAGCGACATTGAGTTTGTTCACGCGGACGCGAATAAAGTTTTCTTCTTAAAACAAACAGGAAGTGCCTACGGAGGCCGGGCCGGCGGAAGCCGGGCATGAGGCGGGGCGGCTACGCGACTAAGGGAGGTGGTGGTAGCGGTGGCAATGAGCGACATAGTGGAGAAGACGCTGACGGCGCTGCCGGGACTCTTCCTGCAGACTCAGACGGGTGGTGAGGCGGCGGCCGCCAAGGCGTCTTTGTCCTCGCGACTGGGCAGCCTCGTCCGCGGCATCACCGCGCTCACTTCGAAGCACGTAGGTGCCCGTGGGGCCCGGAAGGTCATGGGCGCCGGGGCAAGGCCCCCACGCAAGGAGGCCCTTGACCGGGCGGTGAGACCCTGAGGCCTTCGGGGTCTGCGGGGCCGGCCCTCTAACGGGGCTCGGGGACTGCTTGTTTGTCGGTGCGTCTGACTGGAAGCTTTCCTTTCCTGCCCGGGCTGACAGCAGGGAGGCCCGGTTGCCATACTGGGCGCTGACTGACTCATTGTCATCTGGAGCAAACCTCTTTAATCTATCCGAGCTTCCGTATATTTTCTCAGCTATTACGCAGGAAAGTAAAAAGAAATAATTCATAGGTTTTTTTGAAGATTAGATGAGATGCAAAGCATGTGAAAATACCCATTGCGATGAAGTGTCAGGCATTCACCTAAAAAGTTCCCTCCTCCAGCCCGCCCAGTCCCTTCAACTGCTGGATGTCACACACCTGAACAGATCGTGCCATCTGAACATTTGGGGAGCTTGAAGATTTTAGGGTTAGACCAACAAGTTGGACAAAGAAAAAGTATAGTCCTCCCAAAATATAAAATTTTCTCAGTAAATCTCTGCTGCAGACAGGCTTTGAAAATGAGCAGTTAGATTAGTTTCTGTATTAAGTTGCTATAGACTTTTTTTTTTTAATGAAAATATTGTGTTTTTGGTGAAAGTTTCCACAGCAAATTAGATTCCATTTAACAGTTTCGACACAATTTTTTTTAGTGACATTGGCTACATTTTTCACAGTGTGTCAGCTTTCTCATTATTTTGTTTTGGTTGTTTTGTTTCCAGAACTCTAGTTTCCCTGCCCCCATGCCTTCTTCTCTTTGCATTGGAGTAAATGTTGACTGCTTCATCTCATATATGGTAGATGATTTTTAAAAAGGAGCATAGTACTCATGGATGATATTGTGTATTTTATGAGTTGATCTGTTATTTAGCTAAAAGATGACCTCATGGAGTAGTTTTGGTTCAAAGTTCAAAGAGCATCTCTTGGGGAGTCCTTCAGACTCAACTGGTCCAGTAGGTCTGGGCTTTGTAAGAATTTGAGTTGTGTTCCACATTTTTCTCCCATTCTGTCGGGATCCATGTATTGTATTCCTGATTAGAACAGTCATAAAGTGGTAGCTGGGCACTGGTCTCAGCATAGATGAGGTTGTGGTTTGTGTAGACTATTAAACCTGTGAACTAGTTTTTTTCTCTGGGTCTTTGGTTTCCCTCTCCTTTACTCCGGATTCATGGAGACCAATAGTTGTATCTTAGATGGAGTTGCTATAGACTTTTAAAGTTGCATGCACTGTGTAAGACGTTGGTTCAAAGCTTCAGAAAGGTTATGTCTTAAAAAGAACGTGTGTTACACCATAATTTGTTTAAAAAAAAAAAAAATCCAGTGCCGTCGAGTCGATTCCGACTCATGGCAACCCTATAGGACAGAGTAGAACTGCCCCACAGAGTTTCCAAGGAGTGCCTGGCGGATTCGAACTGCTGACCCTTTGGTTAGCAGCCGTAGCATTTAATCACTACACCACCAGGGTTTCCATGATTTGTTAAACAGATTCTTTTTTTGTTGGTTATTGAATGTAAATTTAAAAAAATTTATTACTGCTGTTGAGACTGTACACAGAAAAACATACACTAATTAAGCAACTTTCGGCATGTACAATTCAGTGACATTGATTACATTCTTTGAGTTGTGCAGCCATTCTTACTCTCCTTTTTGAGTTGTTCTTCATCCATTAATGTAGACTCATTGCCCCCTAAGGTTCCTATCTAATTTTTTGAGTTGCTGTTGCCACTTTTATCCCATGTAGATAGTTCTTAAAGGGCATAATTTTCAAGGCAGAAATTTTTGGGAAGTTTAGCTAACCTGTGGTGTTGGGATATTTTTGGTTTAAGTTTTGAGCATTATCTCAGGGTAATAGTTTTAGGGATTCATCCAGCCCACACAGCTCCTAAAAGTCTGGAGACTTTCTGAGAGTTTGAAATTCTGTGCTATGTTTCCCCCCTCTTGATCAAGATTCTTCTATAGAATCTGATCAAAATGTTCAGTAATGGTAGCGGGATACCATCCAGTTCTTTTAGTCTCATGGCTAAGGAGGCTGTTGTTCATGGAGGCAATTAGCCACACATTCCATGTACTCCTTTTCCGAGAGTTTAAGATGATCTTTTACTGGAAAGGGTCTGTTTCACATTCCCAGATCATTATTTGGGGATTTAACATTGTTTGTCTTAACATTTTGTTCTTTGGTAATTTTTGTGAGGTGCCGAATAAAAATAAAAAAATTTTTTTTTGTTGTTTTAAATCACAGCTTGGAACTGTATGTAAAGTATCCAGATGTGACATTACTTTGCTAATATTCTTAATTTGCTATCTAATGTACCTGCTAATTCAGTATAATTTGAAGATAACTTTATATCAGCCAAAAATTGAGCCAATTTTCAAGTGCTTATGGAGGTGAAATAAAATGAAGAGAGTAGAAGTGACCATATTGGTGTATTTATTCCTGTGTGTGTGTGAGAGGGAAACCCTGGTGGTGTAGTGGCTAAGTGCTATGGCTGCTAACCAAAGGATCCGCAGTTTGAATCATCCAGGCACTCCTTGGAAACTCTGTGGGGCATTTCTACTCCGTCCTGTAGGGTTACTATGGGTTGGTATCGACTCAATGGCAACAGGTTTTTTGTT
This sequence comes from Elephas maximus indicus, assembly GCF_024166365.1. Lineage (NCBI taxonomy): Eukaryota > Metazoa > Chordata > Mammalia > Proboscidea > Elephantidae > Elephas > Elephas maximus. The sequence goes on from NC_064830.1 coordinate 51,826,952, forward strand.
TGGTGTGTGAAAGAGTGTGTTTTTATAGTTCTGTTTTAATATAATAGTTTCTTTAAATTGAAAGTATTATGAATTATATTTTTTCCTTTAAAAATACTGTTATAGTTTAAAATTATAATTATTCAAACATTGAAATATTCTCACTTTTTCAGGAGGAAGAGAAATTAATCCAGCAGGAACTGAGTAGCCTGAAAGCAACTGTTTCTGCTCCTACTACAACACTGGTAAGTTTGCAAAGTTAGGGCCAATACACGTTGAATTTGAAACCTGGACCACTATGGACTTCTGTTTGCTACTTGTTTGTTGGCTTGTCATACTGTGGTGGCTCGTGTGTTGCTGTGATGCTGGAAGCTATGCCACAGGTATTTCAGATAACAGCAGGGTCACTTAAGGTGGACAGGTGTCAGCAGAGCTTCCAGACTAAGACAGACTAGGAAGAAGGACCTGAGGGTCTACTTCTGAGAAAATTGGCCAGTGGATGAATAGCAGTGAAACATTGTCTGATACAGTGCTGGAGAATGAGCCCTTTAGGTTGAAAAGGCACTCAAAATATGACTGGGAAGAGCTGTCTCTTCAGAGTAGAGTCAGCCTTAATGATGTGGATGGAGTAAAGCTTTTGGGACCTTCATTTGCTGAGGTGGCATGACTCAAAATGAGAAGAAACAGCTGCAAACATGTATGAAGTATAAATCTAGGAAAATTGGAAGTCGTCATAAAAGAAATGGAATGTGTAAAGATTGATATACTAGGTATTAGCGAGCTGAAATGGACTGGTATTTGTCATTTTGAATCGGACAATCCTGTGGTCAACTATGCTGGGAATGACATTGGAGAGAAATGGCATCTCAGTCATTGTCAAAAAGAACATTTCAGGATCTATCTTGAAGTACGATGCTGTCAGTGATAGGATAATATCCATACACCTATGAGGAAAACCAGTTAATACAACTATTATTCAAATTTACATGCCAACCACTGATGCCAAAGATGAAGAAATTGAAGATTTTTATCAACTTTTTAAGTTTGAAATTGATCAGACATGCAGTCAAGATACATTGATAATCACTGGTGATTGGAGTGCTAAAGTTGGTAACAAAGAAGAAGGATTGGTAGTTCAAAAATATCAACTGATAGAATTTTGCAAGACCAATGATTTATTCATTGCAAGTAGCTTTTTGCAACATAAATGGTGATACACATGTGGACCTTGCCAGATGGAGTACACAGGAATCAAATCAACTAATTCTGTGGAAAGAGACAATGGAAAAGCTCAATATCACCAGTCAGAACAAGGCCAGGATCCGACTGCGGAACAGACCATCATTTGGTCATATGCAAGTTCAAGTTGAAGCTGAAGAAAATTAAAACAACTCTACCAGGGCCAAAATACAACCTCAAATATGTCCCACCTGAATTTAGAAATTATCTCAAGATTTGACATATTGAACATTAATGACTGAAGACCAGACGAGTTTTGGGATGACATCAAGGATATCATACATGAAGAAAGCAAAAGGTCATTAAAAACAGGAAAGAAAAGACCAAAATGGTTGTCAGAAGACATTCTGAAACTTGCTCTTGAAGTAGAACAGCTAAAGTGAAAGGAAGAAATGACGTTTTCAAAGGGTGGCTTGAGGAGACAAAGTAAAATATTATAATGAAACATCCAGACACCTAGAATTAGAAAACTGAAAGGGAAGAACAAGCTTGGCATTTCTCAACCTGAAAGAACTGAAGAGAAAATTCAAGCCTCGAGTTGCAATATTGAATGATTCTATGGGCAAAATTTTGAATGACGCAGGAAGTAAGAAAAGAAGATATGAGGAATAGACAGAGTCACTGTACCAAAAAGAAATGGTTGATGTTCAATCATTTCAGGAGGTAGCATATGATCAAGAACTGATAGTATTGAAGGAAGAGGCCCAAGCTGCACTGAAGGTGTTGGCGAGAAACAATTCTCCAGGAATTGATGGAATACCAGTTGAGATTTTTCAGCAAACGGATGCAGCACTGGAGGTGCTCACTCGTCTGTGCTGAGAAATTTGGAAGACAGCTACCTAGCTAGCCGACTGGAAGAGATCCATATTTGTGCCCATTCCAAACAAAGGCGATCCACCGGAATCCGGAAATTATCGAGCAATATCATTAATATTACACACAAGTAAAATTTTGCTGAAAGTCATTCAAAAATAATTGCAGCAATGCAAAACAGGGAACTGCCAGAAATTCAAGCTGGATTCAGAAGAGGATGTGGAATGAGGAATATCATTGCTGATGTCAGATGGATCTTGGCTGAAAGCAGAGAATACCAGAAAGGTGTGTACCTGTGTTTTATTGACAATGCAATGGCATTTGACTGTGTGGATTGTAGTAAATTATGAATAACATTGTGAAAAATAGGAGTTCAGAATACTTAATTGTGCTCCTGAGAAACCTGTACATAGAGTAAAAGACAGTCATTTGAGCAGAACAAGGGGATACTATGTGGTTTAAAATCAGGAAAGGTGTGCGCCAGACTTGTATCTTTTTACTATATTTATTTAATCTGTATGCTGAGCAAATATCCGAGAAGTTCAACTATATGAAGAAGAGCGTGGCATCAGGATTTGAAGAAGACTCATTAACAACCTGAGATACACAGATGACACAACCTTGCTTTCTGAAAGCAAAGAAGACTTGAAGCACTTATTGATGAAGATCGAAGACCACAGCCTTTAGTATGGATTACACCTCAACATAAAGAAAACAAAAATCTTCACAGAGAAAATACTGAAGCGGTCAAGGGTTTCATTTTACTTGGATCCACAATCAGTGCCCATGGAAGCAGCAATCAAGAAATCAAATGATGTATTGCATCAGGCAAATCTGCTGCAGAAGACCTCTTTAAAGTGTTAAAAAGCAGAAATGTCACTTTGAGGATTGAGGTGTGCCTGAGCCAAGCCATGGTATTTTTGGTCGCCTCATATGCATACAAAAACTGGATGATGAATGAGGAAAACTGAAGAAGAATTGATGCTTTTGAATTATGGTGTTGGCAAAGAGTATCGAATATACCGTAGACTCCCAAAAGAACAAACAGATCTATCTTGGAAGAAATACAGCCACGATGCTCCTTAGAAGTGAGGATGGTGAGACTCTCTCACATGCTTTGGACACGTTATCAGGAGGGACCAGTTCCTGAAGAAGGAACATCATGCTTGGTAAAGTAGAGGGTCAAAGCAAGAGAGGAAGACCCTCGATGAGATGGACTGACATAGTGGCTGCAATGATGGGCTCAAACATAGCAATGATTGTGAGGATGGCACAGGACCAGGCAGTGCTTCATTCTGTTCATTTTCTAGGCTCACTGTGAGTTGGAACCTACTCGATGGCACCTAACACCAGCGACATCCTGGGCTTTTTTGGTATCTAGTTACTAAAAAGAATTTATCATAGTCAAAATGAGTTATGAATGGTAGCAAGTCAGACGATAACTTTAGCCTTTTATTGTTAACTTGCCACACAGAAACAGGACTTGCCTGATTCATGTCAACATCAACGTGATGATAATTATATCAATGTGGTGATACTCATGGGAATGAATATGTTATAAACTGGGTAAAGATTAGGATATATCATTTAACATAGTATTCTTAGACCCGAATTGATGTATTGTAGATCTTTAATTTTACTACTACCTGTTTTGGAGCACACACACTCCTCGCTAATTGACATGGTTAGGTTACAAAGACCAAGTCATTTTGTGAAAATCAGTGTTATGTGACAATGGAGGATTTTTTTTTTCTGTTTTCCACTCGTATATATTTTTGTTTAGAAAATGTAGAAATAATACCAGCTGAGATTTACTGATGTGCTCATCACTGGGACGAGTCCAGTTATGGATTATTCCTCTGTGGAGAAGGAGGCTTGGAGGAGACAAAGCTGGTTAAAGCTGGGCTGTGTGACTGGAGGGCCTTCGGCCTAACCACTTGTTCCTCCCGTGTTGGGTCAGAGCTTCCCTTGTGGAGCCATCTCCAGGGCTCAACTCCTACCCTTGCAAGCCCTGTGTTGTGGAACCTGCTCTGCTCTCTGGGCCTGGTGAGTTACCAAGGTTTAGGGCTTCCTGAGAGGGCACTGGGAGCCTGGCAGCACACCCAGTGCCACCGAGGCGGAGGCTTCAGGCTTAGTTTGGCTCACTTTGGGATGTCATTAAACTTGCACTCATTTCTTCCAGACACCCTCTCCAATGCTTCTTTCTTTCCTCCCTTCTCACCCCACAACAATTTTGAGCTGCAGAGCCTCAGGCAGTACAGGAGCTGGAAACCCAGAACAGGCACCTGCTGACTCTGTGCTGCCTGTGCATCATCCCGGAGGCCATGGCCACAGAGGAGGCTGGCCTGATGCAGCAGCTGGACCCTGCCCACTGGCAGGAGGGAGCAGAGGGCGCAAGGCAGTGTGGCCCAGCTTCCCGGAGGCCACAAAGAGACCCTCCTCAAGGGAGGGAACGCTCCTCAGCCATTGCTGCCCTGCCTGCCACCACGTAAACGCGCAGAATAGTCAGATAGTAGATTTTTTACAATTGTAAATGTGAAATGTTGGATAACAAAATAGTCGGTAAGTGAGGAGTAGGTGTATAAGTTGGCTGACAAGGTAGAATAATGACTTCCTTGCTGTAAAATTGAGAATATTGCATGGCAGCGATGTTAATACCCGGTTGTTTTTAAACTTGGCTCCATGTAACAGTTTTTGAAACAATATTTGTTCAGCAACTAGTTAATGAGTACCCTCTATGTACAGGACACTTTGGGGCTGTCCCTACAGCTAGATTAAGACCCAACTTTAAAAAAAAAGTGGTTTCACATAATGAGGTTATCTCCAAGCAGTATTCATTCAGCAAATATTTAGTGAGTGCCTTCTCTAGGTAAGTCACTGTAGGGTGGTTCTCTCCCCAGTGCCCTGCCAGTGAATGAAAATATCAGGGTGATTATTTTGCATGAGTACATGATTATGCACATGAATAACACTAGTAAAGTTTTTGAGAGAATGTATTTATTTGTTTTTGTGTTTGTAATAATATGTGACCAAACAAAACTTAAAACATAGTTAATTTGATATACCTGTATATATATGTAGAAACCCTGGTGGCTTAGTGGCTAAGTGCTATGGCTGCTAACTAAGAGGTCGGCAGTTCGAATCTGCCAGGCGCTCCTTGGAAACTCTACGGGCAGTTCTACTCTGTCCCATAGGGTCGCTATGAGTCGGAATCAACTCGACGGCAGTGGGGTTTTTTGGTATATATATGTATTCATGTTTGTTTGTGTGTATAGATGTGTGTGTATAAAGTCATTGTGCTTCATGGTCCTTCATAGAAATGTCAAGTAGAAATGGTTTTCTCTTTTTATTTTGTTAGATTTCGTCTTTTATAGTTGGTATTGCTCTTCCTGCAAGGCATAAATCTGGTGTTGGGCAGAACTAAGATAGAAGTTAAGGAGTTAAAGTTTAGAAGGAAGATTTTATGGTAATTATGCCCATCCAACTCCAGGTGTACATTAGGGATAAACCTCTACCTAAGATGGTCATGTAAACCCTGGTGGCATAGTGGTTAAGTGCTACAGCTGCTAACTAAAAAGTCGGCAGTTCGAATCCACCAGGCATTCCTTGGAAACTCTATGGGGGCAGTTCTACTCTGTCCTATAGGGTCTCTGTGAGTTGGAATTGACTCCACGGCAACAGGTTTGGTTTTTTTTGGTAAGATGGTCATGTAGAGGCTGGTGACAGTTTGTTAAAGAAATTGTAAAGGAAATTCCTGCATTGGGGAATGCACTTTCCTCTCTAAAAATTAAGAGAATAATAATGTATGCAGTTTTACTTAAATCAAGTTCATGATGACTTTTGAAAAACTCTGAGTTAAAATTATGTTGCAAAGCTAGAGTTGAAACTTAATGGCTTAAATTAACGCTTTCACTGCTATCGATGTAGAAAACCTTTTGAAGAGTGACTTCTAGTATCTTGTAAGTTTGCTTTATCAGTTTCTTGATTAGTAGTCTTAGTATTAATTTAGTAACATATTGCTTTAAATACAAGTGACCTAAATTAAATCTTATTCCTCTAAGATTTTCCCACGGGCTCTTTTTTTTTTTTTTTAGTTTTCATATGTTTGTGTGTGTGTGTGTGTGCACGTGTGTGTGTATTTAAACATTATTATCCTTGCTTTAAGATATTTATTTTATTGTTTATTAAGCATTTCGTGATTTAGTAATCCTATAATTTATTAACTAATTTTTAGGTATTATAATAGTCTGTGAGCTTTTCTTTATTTTGAAATGTTTTATTTATATTTTTTATTAAAATTTTCTGTGAATTTTGAGACTAGAAATATTAATAAAATAAATTTATAGAGTCTTAACATTTTTAGCTTGCATTGTAAATATTGAAAGAACCACTTAAAAAAATTAAATATTTGATTGGCTATGCCATTAATGAAATTGATCATGCCACTTAGTGTATAATAATTGTGAGAGTTGTTAAAAAAGAATGCCTATAAAGTAAATTATTGGTTATTACATATAGCATAAGAATGCTGTGGGAAGCCCAGGTGCAATTTGATTTTTAAATGTGAAAGATGTTTCTGTTGCGTAAATTATCATCAACTTGTGGGAATTTTAAGGATGTTTTTATACGGTCTTCAGAATGGTGTGTCACGTTTTTGAAGCCATGTAAAATCACCATGGATGAAATTTTGTCTCAGGACCATGTGTCTCACATAATAACTAAATTTAAAATAGCTACCAAAAACCAAATCCATTGCTGTTGAGTTGATTCTGACTCATAGCGACCCTATAGGACAGAGTAGAACTTCCCTATAGAGTTTCCAAGAGTGCCTGGTAGATTCGAACTGCTGACCCTTTGGTTAGCAGCCGTAGCACTCAACCTCTGCAGTTGAGTTATTTTATAGTGTTGCCATTAATGAAATATTTAATTACCAGTGAAATAATTTTCAAAAATTAATACTGTTGGTAATTAACTTTTGGAGTAACTAGTATATATGAAGTCTGGTATTGGATGATTAATTTAAAAAAATATATATTATCTCTTCAACGGCAGGATTAAAGGTTTCCTGTTAGAGAATTACAAAACACTTTATACAATTATTACCAATTTTGCTTTTCAGAAAACAATGAAGGAATGTATGGTGAGACTTATATATTGTGAAATGCTTGGATATGATGCTTCCTTTGGCTATATACATGCAATTAAGCTGGCACAACAAGGAAACCTCTTAGAAAAGAGAGTAGGTATGTATGTGTTTAAGACTTTCATATTTTAAGGTTGTCTTTAGAGTTCCAACTATCATATCAAATGAATGAGGGCAGGTTATAGTATGTTTTTAGAACACTTGCATTATAATTTCTAAAGCTTAAAAATAACACTTCAGAAATTCAAAGCCTGTAAATGAAATCAGCTTTCTTAATTTATAGCATTTGTTGAGTTATAGAGAAGATTAAAAATTACCTGGTGGTGTGATGGTGGTTACATAACTGTACCTATTTGTGAAAACTCATTGAACTATACACTTAAAATGAGGGAATTTTATTGTATGTAAATTATACTTTAATACAGCTGTTAAGAATTGTCTGTCTAATCTCATTTATTCTATACAGAAATGTTTCTGTATAAAATAAAACTGAAATTGACTGGAATAATCGTAAATATTCTGTTCTCAATTTCACAAAAGTTAGCTATGGGGATTAGAAATTTCTTTTAAAAAACTTTGTATTCAGCCTTTGGGGCTGTGAGAAAAAATTATTTCAAGGACTTAAATCTATTTACATAGGTTTGGCATTACATCAGAATCCGAAGAAGGAAGCATTTTAGAGTAGGATAGGAGTAGAACATAGTCTTTATTCAAAGCCAGGATTGATGGTGTCACACTGTCAAGGACCAGCATTCTTCTACAAATTATATTGACCTGGGCTGTAAGATGGTGGGGTGGGGATGAGAGATGCTTTGGCACACAGAGTCTAGATTCTGTGTACACGTAGTCCCTGGCATATGACGGGGTTCTGTTCCGACGACTCCATCTTAAGTTGGTGCTAACATAAGGCAGGTACCTCATTTTTTTCTTCTTTTTAGTTAATCATTATTACTGCCTTTTATTGTCGGTATTTTTATAAATCTGATCTTTGTCTTTGGGAGTTGGCATGAGAATGATAACATCAGCAAATTATGCACTGCAACATTGTGTGTAGTATACAACGTTACTAACGATAAGATGTACAAAAAAAACCTGGGTGGTTCTAAGCGAGGTTCATTGTAACTCAAATATGTAAGTCGAGGACTACCTGTATATGGCATTTGCCATAATATTGATATTTTTTCTCAATCCTAAGATGTACTTCTTTATGTTTCATAGTACTGAAATAAGAATGCTTGTTTAAGAGTATGTGTTTAAGTGATGAGTACATGTAGTATGGTAGTGTTTCTTTCCTCAAAAGCTGCAGTCATTCAATAGTCTTCAAATTGAGAAAATATCTTTTATGGTTTAATATATATTTCCATTGTGTGGGTTGGTATTAGGTAGTTCATTCAACAATAGCCAGTAATTCACTATAAACTATAAGAACTATTGGATTTTTAGTAAGTATGTATTTGGCTGTAAAATAGAGCATGTTTTGATTGACTGTGTAGAGATTTGCACAGAAGGTGTAAGGCGTATATATTCCTAATGTCATTTATAGGACTGTAAGTTGGCACACATAGCCTCTTGTCCATTTCAGGCATATCCTGTGTAATACGTAATTCTGAAAGGCTTCAGGATGAAGAAGACCTGAAATCTTACTTAGTGAAGTTTTTTGGACCTCATATTTTATAATTTGTTTTTATATTTACATGTACCTGTTATCTTTGATACTTAAAATTTGTAATATCTTATTACTTTGTGTAACTTCTTGTGAATATTTCTTTTTTGGTAGGCAAGTAATGAAGCTTTTACTCTTGACTTTTACAGGTTATTTGGCTGTTTCATTATTTCTACATGAAAATCATGAACTGTTGCTTCTCCTTGTGAATACAGTTGTAAAGGTACTGTATTTCATGTTGGTTAATAGGAAGTTTAAATGATTCCAGCAGGCACTGACATTTCTCCGGAATCATATTGAATTAAACAATTATTTTGGAAGAAGGTGGGGTTAGAAAGATCTTTAGATTAGTTTCTGTATCTGTAAAGTGGGGATAATAATAGAACTCAGAGCTGTTGTGAGGCTTAAGTGAATGACTGTGTAAAGTAGTAGCTGCTGCTATTATTGCTGTTATTTCTTAATGCTTTGTTTAATAAACCAGAATTATAACCCAGAGCTCTAGGCTCATCATCAGGTGGATTTTCTGTGAGACCTTGCTGTTGTCTTTTTCTCTAGAATCTCTTCTAATGAGATATAGATATAAATGGAGTAATTTGAAGTCTTTAAATTTTAAAAAGTTATTTTAAAGGAAAATAGAGTATATTTGGGTAGCTGAAATGTGCAGGTAATAGAAACACAGTTTAATCTACACTTAAGATTTTTTTTTGCTAAACTTTTTATCAGAATTGCTAATGAGTTATAAATCGAGTGGTTGAGCTTTTCCTGTTTGTCTTTGGCAATCTTTTGATGTGTGTGTGTAGTATACTATAGTGTTTTGTGTATCATAGTACAGTATAGTGCTTTCTGATTTTTAAATCAATATACCAAACTAATGAGCTTAAGTTTTTTTTTAAACTTTAAAAAACACATTTTCAGATTTTATTAGAATTATTTATAAACTATGTGCACGTGTAAGTATATATGAATGCTTGCATTTTATAGTGTATATTCTGACATTACTTCCTTTTAAGCTTCCATTCGTATTATGGCTGATTAACAAGAAAAATTTATTAAATTGTTTCATTATTGGTATAGAAAAGTTTTAAAGGCTGTAATAAAGTAAACTACTTTGGCCAGTATCAGAAGTACAATTTCATTTTGTGTCAACTGCTTTTTGGCTATATTTGTCTGTTGACTTTTTTAAGACAAATGAAGCAAATAGGGACATTCCTAGAAAATATGTAGGTAACCCTGAATGTACAAATTAATTATAAAGTTAGTAGAACACTGCCAAGTATATAGGACCATTGTGTTGTTGAGCCGTTCTTGGTTTCAAAATTTATACTGAATGTTTTCTTTGCTTAATAATTATGTCAGGACTTGCAGAGTACTAACTTAGTAGAAGTATGTATGGCACTTACTGTCGTCAGCCAGATCTTTCCTCGAGAAATGATTCCAGCTGTTCTTCCGTTAATAGAAGAAAAACTGCAACATTCTAAGTAAGTAAATTCTTTTTGGATAGGTACCTACAAGGAGCCCTGGTGGTGCAGTGGTTAAATGCTTGGCTGCTAACCAAAAGATTGGCGGTTCGAATCCACCAGCTGCTCGGCGGGAGAAGGTTGTGGCAGTCTGCTTCTGTAAAGATTTACAGCCCTGGAAACCCTATGGAGCAGTTTCAGTCTGTCCTGTACGGTTGCTATGAGTTGGAATCAACTCGACACCATGTATTTCAAAACAGAAATTTATACTTGAAACTTTATTATATTTTAACTTAATGCTATCAGGGTAGAGAATATTTTCTGACTTCCAGATACAATGCAGAAATCCCAGATAGGAATGCCCTTTATTTTTATGTGGGTTTGGAAACATGTTAGGCAGCTTTCTAAAGTTAAACTGAGAGACAATGAGGCTTAGTATCAGGAATCCTTGGCTTTCCTCCCAGTTCTACCACTAACGAGCAGTGGTCCTGTTTTTCCCTTGGCTACGAGCAGTTGGTTGAAGATCCTTAATTCTTCTCACAAAGTTGTTTTGAGGATAACATGGAATAATGGAAAACGTTTGGAAATGGTTCAAGTTCTACAAATGCAAAGTTTTGGCAAGATGCTTTGATATCAAAACCACAGTGTTCAAATTCTATTTTGTAGCAGACTATATCTAAATAGAAATTAAACCAAAAAAAAACCAGACCTACTGCCGTCGAGTTGACTCCGACTCATGAGAAATAGATGTTAGATGTTAGCTTGTAGTATTTTGCTAAACTTCTTTTCTAAGATTCCTTAACTATGTCCTTATCAGCTTGACTTGCTTTTTCACCATACTTGTATTATTTTATTTTCTGACCATATTTGGAATTATTTTGTTTTGACCAAGCCCCTTAGCCTTATAACTTTAAAGCTAGGAATGACTTTGCAGTCATTTTCCATTTTTCTTCTGTGACTGTAATATTTTAGTTATATATACATTCTTGATAAAGGTTTTTTTTTGTTATTCATGCCACGTTTCTTTAATTCATATGCTTCTTCAAGTTAGTATTTTTAATGTTCTAAGAATGTAAAATGTCTTCTTATAGCTTGTATTCTTTAAGAAACTTTGGGCCATGAATCTTCCAGCTAAAATGATAGTTTTTACTAAGAATTATCGAATAAATGAAGAGATTTTTAATACTTTTTATGTTTTGTTTATGTCAAATCTGTGTTTAGAACAAAGGATGGGTATAGACAATTCTTGGAAAGCAAATACTTCCTTTTCTTAGGTAATTATAGGCTCATCTGATAATAAAAAAACCACATTGCCATTGAGTCAATTCTGACTCATTAGCGACCCTATAGGACAGGGTAGAACTGCTCCATAGAGTTTCCAAGGAGCACCTGGTAGATTCGGAATGCCAGCCTCTTGGTTAGCAGCTGTAGCTCTTAACCACTATGCCCCTAGGGTTTCCATCTGATCATAGCAGCAGCATATTTTTGATAATTTTTTCTTACCACCACTCTTGTGTGGTGATACACTGACTGACCCTTTGTAGAAATTCTTCAGAGGGCCTTTCCTCTGCCTCCCATCTCCTATGATCCATCCTGGCCTCTCCTGTCTTCTGCCTGGAGTTCAGACTTTTTGAAACTCTGCTTCTGCAGTTAGAGCTATACCCAACTTCATGCTAAGAAGGGGCTAAAGAATATGGGACAGAGCTGCAGGTAGACCAGTAACTGTCACACAGAGGATGTGAGACATGGCTTGGACTCAGCTTTTAAATCCCTAGCTGTATCTCAGCAAGCCAGAACCCAGGTCCCCTGATGTCTGGTATAGTACTGCCATTTTGGGCCAGGCCTGGGGATTCCTGAGCCTATTCAGAGTTTGTACTCTTTTTTTCCTTGCCTCATTTACCTACTGTTTAATATTGATTAGCATCCAATGACAGTTCATTGGGATGTAGCTTGTAATTACCATACAATGGCAAATCTGACTCTAATCTGCTTATATTTTTATGTGAAAAGAATTTTCTATTGGAATAGTTTGCCTAGGGAGATTGGGAGTTGCTTTTTAATAGAATTTTAGCAGAAGCTGGATGCCCATTCATCAGAAATCTTATAAAGGGTATTGTTCATCAGTTTAACAGGATTGCATTGAGTAAACTGAATTTTGATTTTCTGTGATTTTGGGTAAGAGAAGTATATATTAAGGATCCCTAAAAGTAAACACCACACTAATGTAATGTTTGTTGTTTCAGCGGTACCAGCATAGAGTGCACATAAGAGAGAAGTAAGAAACAGGCATAAGGGAGAGTAACGAGGAACACGGCTTGGAAACTACACTCTGGCCATAGGATAACACTTCTTTTACTTTACTTCTGTGTACTAGACACTATTACAGATGAAGTGTGAGACTAGTGTGTGCTTACTTCTTCCTTGTTATGAAGTTTTTGAAACAGGGATGAGTTAGGCAGGGAGAGGGGTAACATTGTTTTTTTCCATGTGCCTCCAAAGTAAGGGGCTTTAGGACATATTTGGGGTATGCTTGCTTATGATATTTAAAAAATTAATGTTAAAAGCTACTACTTTGAATGAAGATGTAAAAGAGACTTTTAATATTAATAACCCAGTCCAGAAAAAATGGGACTCTAATATTACTAGCTGAAATGACCTATTACTAACTTAAATTTGTTGGTTTTTTTTTTTTCTTCCTGTTTCTAGAGATAAGGCTTTCAAGAATGGTATTAGGAAATTAAAAAAATACTTACATGTTTATCTTCTTTTTTTTCTGATTTCAAAAGTAAGATATGCTTGTTAAAAAAATTTTCCCATAACTGCAGGAATATATAAGATGGATAGTTCAAGTGTCTTGTGATCTTACCTCTTTAGAGATAGCTACTTTATACAGTGTGCTGTATTAGAATAATGAAATTAATGATAAATGTGTATTCTTTTTTTAGATCATAAGGTAGTGGCTGATACTTTGAATTCATCTGGCCCATGACTTTTTAAACTAAATACCTAATGATTGAAATTGGCTTGTTAAATTCATTTTTTATCTTTAGGGAGATCATACGAAGAAAAGCTGTTCTGGCACTGTACAAATTCCATGTCATTGCTCCCAACCAAGTACAGCATATTCATGTTAAATTTCGGAAAGCACTTTGTGACAGAGATGTTGGGGTCATGGCTGCCTCCTTGCACATATACCTTAGGATGATTAAGGTAAGTTGAAAATTTCAGCAGGCGCTGAGAAGTTACCATTAGAAAAATGTTAGTATGGAATTAAAAAAAAACCTTTCAGTAAAATGCTTAGTTAACATTTAAAATTTTAATTGTTGACTCTTTAATATAGTAATTTTTGCAAATTATTGATAATAAAGAGTTGTTTAGAACCAACCATTTTTTTTTTAGATGCCTAAAATTTTTCCATGTTACAGAGGAAGCATGGAAAGATAGTGACTATGGAAGGTGATTTAAGTTTGCAGATAAGTGCTTTATGTGCACAACAGCTTGTAGAGGTGAGGAAAGATGTTGGGGGTTGTGCAAGGTATATATATGCCGTGTAACTCATCACATTGATACTATGTCAGTCGAGGAAAGTGGGTCGAATGGTTAGGAATAGACAAAACCAAAAAAAACCCAAACCCGTTGCTGTAGTGTAGATGCCGACTCATGGTGACCCTATAGGGCAGAGTAGAACTGCCCCATAGGGTTTTCAAGGAGTGGCTGGTGGATTCGAACTGCTGACCTCTTGGTTGGCAGCCGAGCTCTTAGTCACTGCAACAGGAACGGGCAGACAGTACTTGAAAGGTGCCCTTATGCTTATTATACCAATGAAAAATTCATTTGGATTAGCAAACTCTTCTTTTATAATTTTAAAAATAATTTTTGTTTTATCATATAATAGATACAAATAGTTGGAAAAAATAGTAAAGGACTTATTGAAGAACAGTAATCCCCTGTATCTGCCTACTCTTTCCATCCTCCCCCGGTCTGTCACTGTTCTGTTTCCCATAGGCAGCCACTTCCAGTGCCTTTTGCTGTTATCATAATTGTTGGTAGTGAGAGAGTTAAGCCAGAGTTTGTGTTGCTGAATCTTTGTAAATATTATGTACTGTGAGCTAATTATGATTTCTTTTTTCCTTTACAATATTCTGTTTTTCCTGCTGTTAATAATTGCTTCGTTTTTTATTTGCTTAGTTATCTGTGTACCTGCTATTGATTTTTTTCCCTTCAATTTTCAGCAGATCTTTGCAGTCCCTAGTAGTTATTTTTCCACATGGATGACCTCTCTATTCTGTCTCTACTGCTCCCCATTAGGCCCTCCAATCTTCTGCCCCAGTCTCATTGTTGCTGTCTAGGACAGGTGGCACACTCCTGACACCTGGGACATGACCATTTTTTTATGTTGGCATCCAATTCCTCAGTTTTATGCTTTCCTGTTTCTTGGTGCACACCCTCATTTTGATGAAGTGTATCCTAAGAAAACGTTTTTGGAAAGTAAATATTTTGAGCCATGGCATGTGCGAATATATGTTTATTCTTCTCTTATACTTTATTGATAGTTTGACTGTAGAGTCCTATGTAAAATCATTTTTCTTCAGAATTTTGAAGGCTTTGCTCCACTGTCTTATGACTTCCATTGATGGTAGTAAGAAGTTTTTATGACATTCTGATTTTTGTTTTTTTATTTGAAGCTGCTCTTTTTCTCTTTGGAAGCTTATAGGATCTTTTATCCTGGTGATTTTCATGGGCCCTTTCAATAGAAACTCAGGTTCTTCAGTTCTAAGAAATGATCTTGCATTATTTCTTGGGTGATTCCCCCCTTCTCCCCTGCTCCCTTTTTTTTTTGGTTTCCTCTTTTAGTCACTGCTACAAGTTTGCTGTTAGACCTCTGAATTCGTCTTTTAATTTTCTTATTTTTTTCCTAATATTTATCTTTTTCCTCAATTTTATCAACCTTTGACATGAATTTTGAATTTTGCTGTATTTTTATTTTCTAAGAGTGCTTTTTTTATTACTCTGAATGCTCTTTTGTGTGTTTTTAAATTTTTTAAATAGAATCCTTATTTCAGAAATATAGTTTACTCTGTTTCTCTGAGATGATTTGAAGTCTTCTACCTGCATTGTCTTACTTTCCTCTTGTGTTCCTTTTTTCTGTTTATTGTAGTTACCTTTTTTGACATTGCAATGTTACCTTGACTGGTGATGGTTGGCTGTCCTTTTGTTTTTAAGAATGAGTGATTAGAAAGCTGACTGGAAGCTTTGTGTGCTTGGGCAAGGGTCAGTAGACTGATTGACTGTACTGTAGAGTGATTGGAAGACAAGCAGGCCATGTCATTGTATAGACATTTGGCTGTAGGTTCTTTCTCTGAGATCATGTTTTAGAAAAGGATTATCCAGTCTCCTGCTTGAGGAACTTCAAGCCTGGCTGCCTACCATGTGGGAACCAGGCAGGAGAAGGGGGCTGGGAATCTCATCCTATAGGGTTTTAATTGAATCTTCCGGTTTTGAGTCTGGTAGCTTTCTCTTGCCACTCCCTGTACTTTGTATTCCCATATTTGGAATCTCTCTAGTTCATTTTCTCCAAGCAATAATCCTCCTGTCTTCTGAAGTGGAGGGAGGGGCAGGGGGCAAGGGAAGGGAAGTCACTTGCCTCTGCACAGTTGGGAAAGAAATCTTGGTGATCTAGCCACACTGTACACATACTTTCAACTAACCCCCTTGTTTTCTAGCCCCATATCTGATCTTTTCCAGTACCTAGTTCCTCCAAGTGTTGTGCCGCAGGATTTCTGCAAGGCAGATTAGCTCACGTCCTAGCTCCACTCTGCAGGTACTGAGGCTGTAGCTTCCTTTGTTCTCCTACTCACTTACTGATCTTGCATTTTCCTTCTTCTACCCATCCAAACCTGTTGTGTCAAGTCGATTCTGACTCAGCGACCTTGTAGGACAGAGCAGAGCTGCCCCATAAGGTTTCTAGGGCTGTAACCTTTACGGAAGCAAGTTGCAACATCTTTCTCCCATGGAGCAGCTGGTGGGTTCAAACTGCTGACTTCTTGGTTAGCAGTTGAGTACTCAACTGCCGCTCCACCAGGGCTCCTTTTCTTTTTCCACGAATATGTTGAAATCTTTCACTCACTGTTTTGTCTCCATTCTCATTCTTTCTGTTCTCGTGGACTGATACCTTCTTTGAAACAATTTCTTTATTTTCAGTTTCATCAGGTTTGTTGGGGAGGGGGATAAACTTGCATAGTCAATCTACCATGCTTAAGAGAAGTTAAAAAAAAAAAAACCTTTGAAGTACACGTCCTTTGTTAGTTAACGTTGGTATAGATGTATTTAATCTTATGAATTGGCATTTTGATTCGGTATAAATTTGTTTAGCCTTATTAATTCTAATTAGCTTTCTGCTACAGATCTGTAATTTAAGTGTGTATGTTTGTATAATTTATATATACATATGTACACATTTATGTATACATTCACATGTATAACTCTTATTTTTCTATCAGAGGTCTACAGTAAATACCCTTGTACATATTTCACTGTTCTCTTGGTGTATGGAAACACTGGTGGTATAGTGTTAAACAACTATGGCTGCTAGCCAAAAGGTCAAGCAGTTTGAATCCACCAGGAGCTCCTTGGAAACTCTATGGGTTAGTTCTACTTTGTCCTATAGGGTTGCTATGAATCAGAATCGACTCAATGGCAACAGGTTTGGTTTTTTTGGTTTTTCTTGGCATATATACTTTTTTTTTTTTTTAAATAATTTTTATTGTGCTTTAAGTGCAAGTTTACAAATCAAGTCAGTCTCTCACATATAAACTTATATACACCTTATTACATACTCCCATTTACTCTCCCCCTAATGAGTCAGCCCGCTCCCTCCTTCCAGTCTCTCCTTTTGTGACAATTTTGCCAGTTTCTAACCCTCTCTACCCTCCCATCTCCCCTCCAGACAGGAGATGCCAACACAGTCTCAAGTGTCCACTCTCATCAGCATCTCTCTCCAACTCATTGTCCAGTCCATTCCATGTCTGATGAGTTGTCTTCGGGAATGGTTCCTGTCCTGAGCCAACAGAACGTTTGGGGACCATGACTGCCGGGATTCTCCTAGTCTCAGTCACACCATTAAGTCTGGTCTTTTTATGAGAATTTGGGGTCTGCATCCCATTATTCTTCTGCTCCCTCAGGGGTTCTCTGTTGTGTTCCCTGTCAGGGCAGTCATCGGTTATGGCCAGGTACCATCTAGTTCTTCTGGTCCCAGGATGATGTAAGTCTCTAGTTCATGTGGCCCTTTCTGTCTCTTGGGCTCATAATTGTCTTGTGACCTTGGTGTTCTTCATGCTCCTTTGATCCAAGTGGGTTGAGACCAATTGATGCATCTTAGATGGCTGCTTATTAGCATTTAAGACCCCAGAAGCCACACGTCAAAGTGGGATGCAGAATGTTTTCTTAATAGAATTTATTTGCCAGTTGACTTAGATGTCCCCTGAAGCCATAGTCCCCAAACCCCCGCCCTTGCTCTGCTGACCTTTGAAGCATTCAGTTTATCCAGGAAACTTCTTTGCTTTTGGTCCAGTCTGGTTGAGCTGACCTTCCCTGTATTGAGTATTGTCCTTCCCTTTACCTAAAATAGTTCTTATCTACTATCTAATCAGTAAATAACTCTCTCCTACCCTCCTTCCCTCCCCCATCTGCTAACCACAAAAGAATGTGTTCTTCTCAGTTTAAACTATTTCTCAAGATCTTATAATAGTGGTCTTATACAACATTTGTCCTTTTGCATCTGACTGATTTCACTCAGCATAATGCCTTCCAGGTTCCTCCATGTTACGAAATGTTTCACAGATTCCTCACTGTTCTTTATTGATGCGTAGTATTCCATTATGTGAATATACCATAATTTATTTATCCATTCATCTGTTGATGGACACCTTGGTTGCTTCCATCTTTTTGCTATTGTAAACAGTGCTGCAGTGAACATGGGTGTGCATATATCTGTTCATGTAAAGGCTCTTATTTCTCTTGGATATATTCTGAGGAGTGGGATTTCTGGGTTGTATGGTAGTTTTTTTTTTTTATTTTTTTTATGGTAGTTCTATTTCTGACTTTTTAAGAAAACGCCAGATAGATTTCCAAAGGGGTTGTACCAATTTAAATTCCCACCAGCAGCATATAAGAGTTCCAGTCTCTCCGCAGCCCCTCCAACATTTATTACTTTGTGTTTTTTGGATTAATGCTAGCCTTGTTGGAGTAAGATGGAATCTCATCGTAGTTTTAATTTGCATTTCTCTAATGGCTAATGACCATGGCATTTTCTCATGTGTCTGTTAACTGCCTGAATATCTTCTTTAGTGAAGTGCGTGTTCATATCCTTTGCCCACTTTTTGATTGGGTTGTTCGTGTTTTTGTGGTTGAGTTTTAACAGAATCATATAGATTTTAGATATGAGGCACTGCTCAGAGATGTCATAGCTGAAAATTTTTTCCCAGTCTGTAGGTGGTCTTTTTACTCTTTTGGTGAAGTCTTTAGATGAGCATAGGTGTTTGATTTTTAGGAGCTCCCAGTTATCTGGTTTCTCTTCGTCATTTTTAGTAATGTTTTGTATTCTGTTTATGCCTTGTATTAGGGCTCCTAATGTTGTCCCTTTTTTTTCTTCCAGGATCTTTATCATTTTAGTCTTTATGTTTAGGTCTTTGATCCACTTGGAGTTAGTTTTTGTGCATGCTGTGAGGTATGGGTCCTGTTTCATTTTTTTTGCAAATGGATGTCCAGTTATGCCAGTACCATTTGTTAAAAAGACTATCTTTTCCCCAATTAACTGACACTGGGCCTTTGTCAAATATCAGCTGCTCATATGAGGATGGATTTATATTTGGGTTCTCAATTCTGTTGCATTGGTCTATGTGCCTGTTGTACCAGTACCAGGCTGTTTTGACTACTGTGGTTGTATAATATGTTCTAAAATCAGGTAGAGTGAGGCCTCCTACTTTCTTCTTCTTTTTCAGTAATGCTTTACTTATCCGAGGCTTCTTTCCCTTCCATATGAAGTTGGTGATTTGTTTCTCCATCACTTTAAAAAATGTCATTGGAATTTGGATCGGAAGTGTATTGTATGTATAGATGGCTTTTGGTAGAATAGACATTTTTACTATGTCAAGTCTTCCTATCCATGAGCAAAGTACGTTTTTCCACTTATGTAGGTCCCTTTTAGTTTCTTGCACTAGTACTTTGTAGTTTTCTTTGTATACGTCTTTTACATATTTGGTAAGATTTATTCCTAAGTATTTTATCTTCTTGGGGGCTACTGTGAATGGTATTGATTTGGTGATTTCCTCTTTGATGTTCTTTATATTGATATAGAGGAATCCAAGTGATTTTTGTATGTTTATCTTGTAACCTGAGATTCTACTGAACTCTTCTATTCGTTTCAGTAGTTTTCTGGAGGATTCCTTAGGGTTTTCTGTGTATAAGATCATGTCATCTGCAAATAGAGATAATTTGACTTCTTCCTTGCCAATCGGGATGCCCTTTATTTCTTTGTCTAGCCTAATTGCTTTGGCTAGGACCTCTAGCACAATGTTGAATAAGAGCGGTGATAAAGGGCATCCTTGTCTGGTTCCCGTTCTCAAGGGAAGTGCTTTCAGGCTCTCTCCATTTAGAATGATGTTGGCTGTTGGCTTTGTATAGATGCCCTTTATTATGTTGAGGAATTTTCCTTCAGTTCCTATTTTGCTGAGAGTTTTTATCATGAATGGGCGTTGGACTTTGTCAAATGCCTTTTCTGCATCAATTGATAAGATCATGTGGTTTTTGTCTTTTATTTATATGGTGGATTACATTAATGGTTTTTCTAATATTGAACCAACCTTGCATACCTGGTGTAAATCTCACTTGCATATAACCTTGCATACCTGGTATAAATCCCACTTGGTCGTGGTGGATTATTTTTTTGATACGTTGTTGAATTCTATTGGCTAGAATTTTGTTGAGGATTTTTGCATCTATGTTCATGAGGGATATAGGTCTGTAATTTTCTTTTTTTGTGATGTCTTTTCCTGGTTTTGGTATCAGGGATATGGTGGCCTCATAGAATGAGTTAGGTAGTATTCCATCATTTTCTATGCTTTGAAATACCTTTAGTAGTAGTGGTGTTAACTTTTCTCTTCAGGTTTGGTAGAACTCTGCAGTGAAGCCGTCCGGGCCAGGGTTTTTTTTTTGTTGGGAGTTTTTTGATTACCTTTTCAATCTCTTCTTTTGTTATGGGTCTATTTAGTTGTTCTACTTCTGATTGTGTTAGTTTAGGTAGGTAGTGTTTTTCTAGGAATTCATCCATTTCTTCTAGGTTTGCAAATTTGTTAGAGTACAATTTTTCGTAATAATGTGATATGATTCTTGTAATTTCAGTTGGATCTGTTGTGATATGGCCCATCTCGTCTCTTATTCGGGTTGTTTTCTGTATTTCTTTAGTCAATCTGGCCAATCAATTTTGTTAATTTTTTCAACGAACCGGCTTTTGGCTTTGTTAATTCTTACTGTTCTCATTTCATTTAGTTCAGCTCTAATTTTTATTATTTGTTTTCTTCTGGTGCCTGATGGATTCTTTTGTTGCTCGCTTTCTATTTGTTCAAGTTGTAGGGACAGTTCTCTGCTTTTGGCTCTTTCTTCTTTATGAATGTGTGCATTTATCAATATAAATTGACCTCTGAGCACTGCATTTGCTGTGTCCCAGAGGTTTTGAAAGGAAGTGTTTTCATTCTTGTTGCATTCTATGAATTTCTTTATTGCCTCCTTAATGTCTTCTATAACCCAGTCTTTTTTGAGCAGGGTATTTGTTCAGTTTCCAAGTATTTGATTTCTTTTCCCTAATTTTTCTGTTATTGATTTCCACTTTTATGGCCTTGTGGTCTGAGAAGATGCTTTGTAATATTTCAATGTTTTGGATTCTGCAAAGGTTTGTTTTATGACCTAATATGTGATCTATTCTAGAGAATGTTCCATGTGCACTAGGAAAAAAAGTATACTTTGCAGCTGTTGGGTGAAGTGATCTGCATAGGTGTATGAGGTTAAGTTGGTTGATAGTAGCAATTAGGTCTTCCGTGTCTCTATTGAGCTTCTTACTGGAAGTCCTGTCCTTCTCCGAAAGTGGTGTGTTGAAGTCTCCTACTATAATTGTGAAAGTGTCTATCTCACTTTTCAGTTTTGTTAAAGTTTGTTTTATGTATCTTGCAGCCCTGTCATTGGGTGCATAAATATTTAATATGGTTATGTCTTCCTGATAAATTGTCCCTTTAATCATTATGTAGTGTCCTCCTTTATCCTTTGTGGTGGATTTAACTTTGAAGTCTATTTTGTCAGAAATTAATATTGCTACTCCTGCTCTTTTTTGCTTGTTGTTTGCTTGATATATTTTTTTTCCATCCTTTGAGTTTTAGTTTTTTTGTGTCTCTAAGTCTAATGCGTGTCTCTTGTAGGCAGCATGTAGACGGATTGCGTTTCTTTATCCAGTCTGAGACTCTTTGTCTCTTTATTGGTGCGTTTAGCCCATTTACATTCAGTGTAATTATAGATAAGTATGTGTTTAGTACTATCATTTTGATGCCTTTTTGTGTGTGTTGTTGAGAATTTCATTTTTCCACTTTTTTGTGCTGAGATGTTTTTCTTTGTAAATTGTATGTTCCTCATTTTCATAGTAGTCGAATTTATGTTTGCTGAGTCATTATGCTTTTCTTGGTTTTTATTTTGGGTTATGGAATTGTTAGACCTCTTTGTGGTTACCTTAATATTTACCCCTATTTTTCTAAGTAAAAACCTAACTTGTATTGTCCTATATCGCCTTGTTTTCCTCTCCATATGGCAGTTCTATGCCTCCTGTATTTAGTCTCTCTTTTTGATTATTGTGATCTTTTACATAATGAGTTCAATGATTTCCTGTTTTGAGCATTTTTTTCTTTTTAAAATTAATCTTAATTTGTTTTTGTGATTTGCTTATTTGAGTTAATATCAGGATGTTCTGTTCTGTGACCTTGTGTTGTGTTGGTATCTGATGTTATTGATTTTCTGACCAAACAATTTCCTTTAGTATTTCTTGTAGCTTTGGTTTGGTTTTTGCAAATTCTCTAAGCTTGTGTTTATCTGTAAATGTTTTAATTTCACCTTCATATTTGAGAGAGAGTTTTGCTGGATATATGATCCTTGGCTGGCAGTTTTTCTCCTTCAGTGCTGTATATATGTCATCCCATTGCCTTCTTGACTGCATGGTTTCTGCTGAGGAGTCTGAACTTATTCTTATTGATTCTCCTTTGTAGGAGACTTTCCTTTTTTCCCTCGCTGCTTTTAAAATTTTCTCTTTATCTTTGGTTTTGGCAAGTTTGATGATCATATGCCTTGGTGATTTTCTTTTTGGATCAGTCTTAAATGGGGTTCGATGAGCATCTTGGATAGATATCCTTTCGTCTTTCATGATGTCGGGGAAGTTTTCTGCCAGCAGGTCTTCAACTATTCTTTCTGTATTTTCTGTTATCCCTCCCTGTTCTGGAACTCCAATCACACGCAAGTTATCCTTCTTGATAGAGTCCCACATGATTCTTAGGGTTTCTTCCTCTTTTTTAATTCTTTTATCTGATTTTTCTTCAACTATATTGGTGTCAATTGCTTTATCATGCAGCTCCCCCACTCTGCATTCCAATTCCTCGATTCTGCTCCTCTGACTTCCTGTTGAGTTGTCTAATTCTGTAATTTTACTGTTAATCTTTTGGATTTCTGAATGCTGCCTCTCTATGGATTCTTGTAGCTTATTAATTTTCTTGAATAATCTTTTTGATTTCTTCAACTGCTTTATCAGTGTGTTCCTTGGCTTTTTCTGTAGATTGCCTTATTTCATTTCTGAGGTCATCCCTGATGTGTTGAAGCATTCTGTAAATTAGTTTTTTATAATCTGCATCTGTCAATTCCAGGATTGTATCTTCATTTGGGAAAGATTTTGATTCATTAATTTGGGGAGTTGTAGAAGCAATCATGGTTTGCTTCTTTATGTGCTTTGACATCAACTGCTGTCTCTGAGCCATCTCTAAGATATTGTAATGATATATTTTATATTTGCTCACTCAGTCTCATCTTGTTTTGTTTTCTTTCAATATACGTAGATGGACTACTAGATTATGCTGTCTTGATTGTTGTAGCCTTTGAATCACTTATGTCCTGTTACCAGCTTGTCTGGGCTGTTACTAGAAATATAAGCCTAAGAGTCCATTCACTATTCTTGAGTAGAATCTGATTTTGGGTCACCAAGTGTGTGGGGTAGATTGTCACCTATGCGCTTAGAAGAGTAGCAGTCATAGTTGTGTGCAGCAGATTCTAGTAGCAGCAGCGGGTCACATTCCAGGGGATGCAGGATGCTGACAGGCTTCCCCCAAGTGCCAGTGAGGTAGGTTTGTCTCTATTCCTAAAGCACTTTGGTGGGTGGGCTCTGCAGCTGTACCTTAGGCACCCAGTCCATGTACCTTTACAGATTGGTAGATGTCACTGTCCTCAGACCCCTATGGCAGGAGGTTAGGTGGTTTTGGTAGAGCTTCAGCCCTGAGTACCCCTTTGTGGGTCAGTGAGGGCTCTGTTTAATAGGTAGAGATATCAGACCTGGGAAACTTGTCTTTCCAGTAATTGGCTAAAACAATTACAGTCAGATCACTATCAGAATTGCCTTTGCATTACAATAGCCACCTTGTTCCCTGTAGGGATGGAAGCCCAAGACTGTGGGTCTCGTATGCTTGGCTGGAGCTGATTCTGTATTTTTAGTCCAATTTCGGGAAGTCAAGGAAGGTTCTTGGTCCTTAGGTTTTTTGTAGCTGCTTGTCTCAGGCCAGGAGAATGGGTTAGGAAAAGAGAAAACAAACAAGCAAACAAACAAAAAAAAACCGCAGAACACTTTACTCTCTGGCCCAGGAAATTCCAGTGTTGATGAAGCCACCTGGGAGGGGAGGGGAGGGATCAGATAGATAGAATAGAGTAGCACCCAGGAATATAGACAAAGTTACTTATCTTGCTTGGTGAGGATTGTTTTATCTGAGATTCCCGAGGGGTGGGTAGCCTGTGTGTTGGCTGGGTCAAGATTGCCCCCGGGGGTCAGGCCCGCGTCCTGTGCATTTGCTGTCTCAGAACCCGTGGTCAGTCCCTCTGCTCCCGGTCCATAGCCCAGCGCCACAGTTCCCCGGCTGAGATGCCGCCCACATCGCTGCGCTGCCTGCGTGCACTGGCTGGGCTTCCCCCAAGGTCCCTTCTAGGGGCTAGGGCTGCATCCCATTTTTGTGCTGTCTCTTGATGCCGTGCTCAGCTCCCCTTTGCCCAGTCCCAAACCCAGCGCCAGGGTTTTCTGACTGGGACGCTGGCTTCAGGCTCTGAAGACAGTCACTGCTTCCCTGTGGTTGCTTGTTCATTCTCTCATTAACCCCATTAGTGTGCAGTTTGCTTGCGCTGGCTGAGTCTCCACGGAGGTTACCCTAGGGGCTAGGGGTTAAGTCTGTGTCCCGTGCCTGCCCCACCTCAGCAAGCCGCTATCAGCCCCGCCACTCGGCACCAGGGAACCACGAGGGCGCAAGGCTGTGGAGTGGGTCGCGGTTTCCAGAAGCGGTCGCTGGTTCAGGGCGCAGCTTTTCGCTCACCTGTCACTCAGGTCAACTCTTTAGATCTGTATTTGATGGTCAGGGTTTGTAGATTGTCATGTATCTGATCGATTCACTTGTTTTTCCAAGTCTTTGTTGCAAGAGAGATCCCAGGTAGGGTCTACCTAGTCAGCCATCTTGGCCCCGCCTCCTTCTTTAGTAACTCTTGTAGCTTTGGTTTGGTTTTTGCAAATTCTCTAAGCTTGTGTTTATGTGTAAATGTTTTAATTTCACCTTCATATTTCAGAGAGAGTTTTGCTGGATGTATGATCCTTGGCTGGCAGTTTTTCTTCTTCAGTGCTGTACATATGTCATCCCATTGCCTTCTTGACTGCATGGTTTCTGCTGAGTAGTCTGAACTTGTTCTTATTGATTCTCCTTTGTAGGAGATTTTCTTTTCCCTCGCTGCTTTTAAAATTTTCTCTTTATCTTTGGTTTTGGCAAGTTTGATGATCAAATGCCTTGGTGATTTTCTTTTTGGATCAATCTTAAATGGGGTTCGATGAGCATCGTGAATAGATATCCTTTTGTCTTTCACGATGTCAGGGAAGTTTTCTGGCCAACAAATCTTCAACTATTCTCTCTGTAGTTTTTGTTATCCCTCCCTGTTCTGGAACTCCAATCACACGCAAGTTATTCTTCTTGATAGAGTCCCACATGATTCTTAGGGTTTCTTCATTTTTTAAATTCTTTTATCTGATTTTTCTTCAACTATATTGGTGTCAATTGCCTTATCCTCCAAGTCCCCCACTCTGCATTCCAGTTGCTCGATTCTGCTCCTCTGACTTCCTATTGAGTTTTCTAATTCTGTAATTTTATTGTTAATCTTTTGGATTTCTGAATGCTGTCTCTCTATGGATTGTTGCAGCTTATTAATTTTTCCACTATGTTCTTGAATAATCTTTTTGATTTCTTCAACTGCTTTATCAGTGTGTTCCTTGGCTTTTTCAGTAGATTGCCTTATTTCATTTCTGAGGTCATCCCTGATGTCTTGAAGCATTCTGTGTATTAGTTTTTTATATTCTTCATCTGTCAATTCCATGATTGTATCTTCATTTGATTCTTTAGTTTGGGGAGTTGTAGAAGCAATCATGGTCTGCTTTTTTATGTGGTTTGATATCGACTGCTGTCTCCGAGCCATGTATAAGATATTGTAATGATTTATTTTATATTTGCTCACTGAGTCTCATCTTATTTTGTTTTCTTTCAATATACGCAGATGGGCTACTAGATTATGCTGTCTTGATTGTTGTAGCCTTTGAATCACTTATGTCCTCTTACCAGCTGTTTTGGGCCGTTACTGGAAATACAACCCTAAGAGCCCATTCACTATTCTTGAGTAGAATCTGATTTTGGGTCACCAAGTGTGTGGGGTAGACTCACCTATTCGCTTAGAGGTGTAGTGGTGATAGTTGTGTGCAGCAGATTCTAGTAGCAGCAGGGGGTCACATTCCATGGGGGGCAGGATGCTGACAGGCTTCCCCCAAGTGCCAGTGAGGTAGGTTTGTCTCTATTCCTAAAGCACTTTGGTGGGTGGGCTCTGTAGCTGTACCTTAGGCCTCCAATGCATGTACCTCTAAAGATTGGTAGGTGTCAGTATCCTCAGACCCCTTTGGCAGGTAGCTATGCAGTTTGGGTGGAGCTTCAGCCCTCAGTTCCCCATTGTGGATCAGTTAGGGCTCTGTTTAATAGGTAGAGATACCAGACTTGGAAAACTTGCCTTTCCAGTGCTCCCCTAAAACAATTACAGTCAGATCTCTGTCAGAATTGCCTTCTTATTATAATAGCCACCGTGTTCCCTGTAGGGATGAAAGCCAAGGTCTGTGGATCTCATGCTTGGATGGAGCTGGTTCTGTATTGTTATTCCAATTTAGGGAAGTCAGGGAAGGCTTTTTGGTCCTTGGGGTTTTAGTAGCTCCTTCTCTCAGGTCAGGAGAATGGGTTAGGAAACCGCCTCCCCACCCGCAGAGCACTTCACTTCTTGGCCCAGGAAGTTCCGATGTTAATGAAGCCGCCTGGGGCAGGGAGGGAGGGATCAGATAGGAGAGAGTGGCGATGAGCAATGTAGACAAAGTTACTTATCTTGCTTGGTGATGACTGTTTTATCTGAGATTCCCAAGGGGCCTGTAGCCTGTGTATGCTGGCTGAGTTGAGATTGCCCCTGAGGGTCAGACCCATCTCCTGTGCTTGTGCTGTCTCAGAGGCCGTGGTCAGCTCCTCCGCTCCCAGTCCAAAGCCCAGTGCCAAGGTTCCCCGGCTGGGACGCCATACTCCAGGCTCCAAAACCAGTTGCTGCCTCCTGGTGACTTCTCCTCCTGTCAGCTGCATCATTGTGCTGCCTGCATGCGCTGGCTGGGCTTCCCCCGAGGTCACTTCAGGGGCCTAGGGCTGCGTCCCATGATTGTGCCGCCTTAGGAAGCCATGCTCAGCTCCCCTGCGCCCAGTCCAAAGCCCAGCAGCAAGGTTTTCTGACTCGGACGGTGGCTCCAGGCTCCGAAAACCATCGCTCCTCCCCCATGGTTGCTCGTTCTCTCGTTAGCCAC
This sequence comes from Elephas maximus indicus, assembly GCF_024166365.1. Classification (NCBI taxonomy): domain Eukaryota; kingdom Metazoa; phylum Chordata; class Mammalia; order Proboscidea; family Elephantidae; genus Elephas; species Elephas maximus. The sequence goes on from NC_064830.1 coordinate 51,854,437, forward strand.
GTCATTGTGCAGCCTGCTTTCGCTGGCTGAGTCTCTACCAAGGTTACCCCAGGGGGCTAGTGGTTAGGGCTGTGTCCCGTGCCTGCTCTGCCTCAGCTAGCTGCAATCCGTCTCGTCATTTAGCACCCGGGAACCGTGAGGGCTCAAGACTGTGGAGCTGGATGCCTGTTCCAGAAGCAGTGACTGCTTCAGGGCGCAGCTTTTTGCTCCCCTGTCACTCAGGTCAACTCTTTAGTTCTTTGTTTGATGGTCAGGGTTCATAGATTGTCATGTATGCAGTCGATTCACTTGTTTTTCTCAGTCTTTGTTGCAAGAGGGATCCGAGGTAGCTTCTACCTAGTCAGCCATCTTGGCCCCGCCTGCATACGTCATTGGCATATATTCTTACAGAAAAATTCCTCAAAGCAGAATTGCTACATTTCAAAAAAGTTGTATACAGTAATTTTCAATATACATTTGTACCACTTGTTAGAGTGTCCTTTTCCCGTATTTTGTCAGCCTGGTTAAAAAATTTGCAACCTGTGTAATAGACAAAAGATTAATACCCCTAATATACAAAGAGCTTCTGTAAATTAGTAAGAACAAGATAAAAAACTAAAGAGAAAAGTGTTCAAAAGGTATGGAAATGCAAACCACTGAAGAGGAAATACAAATGGTTAATAAATGATGAAAAGATACTCTACTTATGAGGTCAGCAAACTTTGTAAATGTCCAGCCAAAAAACCAATCCTGTTCCCGACTCATAGCGACCCTATAGGATAGAGTAGAACTGCCGCGTAACTTTTCCAAGATGGACTCGAACTGCTGACCTTTTGGTTAGCAGCTGTAGCTCTTAACCACTGTACCACCAGGGCTCCTTGGTAAGGGTACAGATAGTAAAAATTTTAGGCCTTGTAGGTCTTACAGTCTCTGTTGCAGTTACTCAGCTCTGTCGTCATAGCACAAAAACAGCCATGTGTTGTTGTTAGTTGTCAGTTGCTGTTAGTTGTTGTCATGTCAGTTCTGGATCGTGGCAACCTGCAGTGTGCAGAGTAGAACTGCACTCTATAGACTCTTAAAAGGTGTGACTTTTTGGAAGCAGATCGCCAGGACTTTTAAGTGGGTTTGAGCTGCCAACCATTCGGTTAGTAGTCCAGTGCTTGACTATTTACGCCACCCAAGAACTTCTCAAAGCAGCCATAGATAATACATAAATCAGTGTGCGTGGCTGTGTTCCAGTAAAACTTTATCTTTTTTTCTTTTTAATTTTTTTTGTGCTTTAAGTGAAAGTTTACAGATCAAATCAGTCTCTCACACAAAAACTTATATACACCTTGCTACATACTTCCAAGTGCTCTCCCCATAATGAGACAGCCTGATCCCTCCCTCCACTCTCTCTTTTTGTATCCATTTCGCCAGCTTCTACCCCGTCTACCCTCTCATCTCCCTTCCAGGCAGGAGTTGCCAACATAGTCTCAAGTGTCCACCTGATCCAAGAAGCTCACTCCTCACCAGCATCCCTCTCCATCCCGTTGTCCAGTACAATCCCTGTCTGAAGAGTTGGCTTTGGGAATGGTTCCTACCCTGAGCCAACAGAAGGTCTGGGGACCATGACCCCCGGGGTCCTTCTAGTATCAGTCAGACCATTAAGTCTGGTCTTTTTTATGAGAATTTGGGATCTGCATCCCACTGCTCTCCTGCTCCCTCAGGGATTCCCCGTTCTGTTCGCTGTCAGGGCAGTCATCGGTTGTAGCCAGGCACCATCTAGTTCTTCTGGCCTCAGGCTGAAGTATTCTCTGGTTTATGTGGCCCTTTCTGTCTGTTGGGCTTATAATTACCTTGTGTCCTTGGTGTTCTTCATTCTCCTTTGGTCCAGGTGGGTTGAGACCAATTGATGCATCTTAGATGGCCACTTGCTGGCGTTTAAGACCCCAGACGCCACTCTCCAAAGTGTGATACAGAATGTTTTCTTAATAGATTTTATTATGCCAGTTAACTTAGATGTCCCCTGAAACCATGGTCCCCAAACCCCGCCCCTCTGCCGCAAAGCTAGCCTTCGAAACATTCAGTTTACTCAGGAAACTTCTTTGCTTTTGGTTTACTCTAGTTGTGCTGACCTCGCCTGTATTGTATGTTGTCTTTCCTGTCACCTAAAGTAGTTCTTATCTGCTATCTAATTAGTGAACCCCCCTCTCCCACCCTCCCTCCCTCCCTCCCTCCTCGTAACCATCAAGGGATATTTTCTTCTCTGTTTAAACTGTTTCTCTAGTTCTTAAAATAGTGGTATTATACAATATTTCTCCTTTTGCAGCTGACTTTATTTCACTCAGCATAATGCCTTCCAGATTCCTCCATGTTATGAAATGTTTCACAGATTCATCACTGTTCTTTATTGATGAGTCGGAATTGACTTGACGGCACTGGGTTAGTATTCCATTGTGTGAATATACCATAATTTATTTATCCATTCATCCTTTGATGGGCACCTTGGTTGCTTCCGTCTTTTTGCTATTGTAAACAGTGCTGCAGTGAGCATGGATGTGCACGTATCTGTTTGTGTAAGGGCTCTTATTTCTTCAGGATATATTCCAAGGAGTGGGATTGCTGGATCATATGGTATTTCTATTTCTAGATTTTTAAGGAAGCACTAAACCGATATCCAAAGTTGTTGTACCATTTTACATTCTGATCAGCAGTGTATATGTGTTCCGGTCTCTCCACAGCCTCTCCAACATTTATTATTTTGTGTTTTTTGGATTAATGCCAGCCTTGTTGGAGTGAGATGGAATCTCATTATTGTTTTGATTTTCATTTCTCTAATGGCTGGTGATCGTGAGCATTTCCTCATATATCTGTGAGCTACCTGAATGTCTTCTTTAGTGAAGTGTCTATTCATATCTTTTGCCCATTTTTTAGTTGGGTTATTATTTTTTTTTTTTTGTAGTTGAGTTTTTGCAGTATCATACAGACTTTCAAGATCAGGCGCTGACCGGAAATGTCACAGCGAAAAACTTTTTCCCAGTCTGTAGGTAACCTTTTTACTCTTTTGGGGAAGACTTTGGATGAGCATAGATGTTTGATTTCTAGGAGCTCCCAGTCGTCTAGTTTTTCTTCTGCATCGTTAGTAATGTTTTATATACTGTTTATGCCATGTGTTACGGCTCCTAGTGTTGTCCCTATTTTTTCTTCCATGATCTTTATCGTTTTATATGTATGTCTTTGATCAAATTTGAGCTCATTTTTGTGCATGGAGTGAGGTATGTCTCGTTTCATTTTTTTCCACATGGATATCCAGTTACGCCAGCACCATTTGTTAAACAGACCATCTTTTCCCGATTTAACTGCTTTGGAGCCTTTGTCAAATATCAGCTGCTCATATGTGGATGGATTTATGTCTGGATTCTAAATTCTGTTCCATTGGTCTATGTATCTGTTATTGTACCAGTACCAGGCTGTTTTGACTACTGTGGCGGTATAATAGGTTATAAAATCCAGTAGCATAAGACCTCCCACTTTGTTCTTCCTTTTCAGAGATGCTTTACTTATCCAGGGCCTCTTTCCCTTCCTTATGGCGTTGGTGATTTGTTCTCCATCTCATTAAAAAATTTCTTTGGAATTTGGATTGGAATTGCATTAAATCTATAGATCATTTTTGGTAGAATAGACATTTTTATAATGTTAAGTCTTCCTATCCATGAGTGAGGTATGTTTTTCCACTTATGTAGGTCTCTTTTGGTTTCGTGCAGATGTGTTTTGTAGTTTTCTTTGTATAAGTCTTTTACAGCTCTGGTAAGATTTATTCCTAAGTATTTTATCTCCTTGGGGGCTACTGTAAATGGTATTGATTTGGTGGTTTCCTCTTCAATGTTGTAGGGGAATCCATCTCATTTTTGTATGTTTATCTTGTATCCCGATGCTCTGCTGAACTGTTCTTTTAGTTTCATTAGTTTTCTTGAGGATTCCTTAGGGTTTTCTGTATATAAGATCATGTCATCTGCAAATAGAGATACTTTTTACTTCTTCCTTGCCAATTTGGATACCCTGTATTTCTTTATCTTGCCTATTTGCTCTGGCTAGGACCTCCAGTGCAATGTTGAATAAGAGTGGTGATAAAGGGCATCTTTGTCTGGTTCCCAATCTTAAGGGGAATGCTTTCAGACTCTCTCTATCTAGGATGATCTTGGCTATTGGCTTTGTATAAATGCCTTTTATTATGTTGAGGAATTTTCCTTCTTTTCCTGTTTTGCTGAGAGTTTTTATCATGAATGGGTGTTGAACTTTGTCAAATGCCTTTTCTGCATCAATTGATAAAACCATGTGATTCTTGTTTTTCATTTTATTCATATGATGGATTCCATTAATTGTTTTTCTCATGTTGAACCATCCCGGCATACCTGATATGAATCCCACTTGGTCGTGGTGAATTATTTTTTTGATATGTTGTTGAATTGTATTGGCTAGGATTTTGTTGAAGATTTTTGCATCTAAGTTCCTGAGGGATATAGGTCTGTAATTTTCTTTTTTTGTGGTGTCTTTACCTGGTTTTGGTATCAGGGATATGCTGGCTTCATAGAATGAGTTTGGGAGTATTCTACCCTTTTATGCTTTGAAATACCTTTCCTAGTAGTGGTGTTAACTCTTCTCTGAAAGTTTGCTAGAACTCTGCAGTGAAGCCTTCCCGGCAGGGGCTTTTTTTGTGTTAGGAGGTTTTTGATTACCTTTTCAATCTCTTCTTTTGTTACAGGTCTATTTAGTTGTCCTACCTCAGTGTTAGTTTAGGTAGGTAGTGTGTTTCTAAGAATCCATCCATTTCTTCTAGGTTTTCAAATTTGTTGTAGTACGATTTTTCATAGTAAACTGATATGATTCTTTTAATTTCAGTTTGGTCTGTTCTAATATCGCCCAACTTATTTCTTATTCAGGTTATTTGCTTCCTGTCCTGTTTTTCTCTTTTTAGTTTGGCCATTCGTTTATCAATTCTGTTGATTTTTTTCAAAGAACTAGCTTTTGGTCTTGTTAATTCTTTGAGCTGTTGTTCTGTTTTCTCTTTCATTTTGTTCAGCTCTGATTTTTGTTATTTGCTTTCTCTGGTGCCTAAGGATTTCTTTTGTTGCTCCCCTTCTATTTGTTCAAGTTGTAGGGATAATTCTTTAATTTTGGCCCTTTCTTCCTTTTGGATGTGTGCATTTATTGATATAAATTGACTTCTGAGCACTGCTTTCGCTGTGTCTCAAAGGTTCTGATAGGAAGTGTTTTTATTCTCATTGGATTCTATGAATTTTTTTATTCCATCCTTAATGTCTTCTATAATCCAGTCTTTTTTGAGCAGGGTATTGTTTAGTTTTGAACTGTTTGAATTCTTTTCCCTGCTTTTTCTGTTATTGATTTCCACTTTTATGGCCTTATGGTCAGAGAAGATGGTTTGTAATATTTCGGTTTTTGGATTCTGCTAAGGCTTGCTTTATAACCTAATATGTGGTCTATTGTAGAGAATGTTCCATGTGTACTAGAAAAGAAAGTATACGTGGCTGCTGTTGGGTGGAGTGTTCTTTATATGTCTATGAGGTCAAGTTGTATGATTGCAGCATTTAGATCTTCCATGTCTTATATTGAGCTGCTTTCTGGATGTCCTATCCTTCATAGAAAGTGTTTTTTTTTTTTTTTAATGATTTTTATTGTGCGTTAAGTGAAAGTACACAAATAATAAGTCAGTCTCTCACACAAAAACCCATATATACCTTGCTAAACACTCCCAATTACTCTCCCCCTAATGAGACAGCCCACTCTCTCCCTCCGCTCTCTCTTTTCTTGTCCATTTCACCAGATTCTAATGCTCTCCACCCTCTCATCACCCCACCAGGCAGGAGATGCAAACATAGTCTCAAGTGTCCACCTGATCCAAGAAGCTCACTGCTCACCACCATACCTCTCCAACCCATTGTCCAGTCCAATCCCTGTCTGAAGAGTTGGCTTCCTGAATGGTTCCTGTCCTGAGCCAACAGAAGGTCTGGGGGCCATGACCACCTGGGTCCTTCTAGTCTCAGTCAGACCATTAAGTCTGGTCTTATGAGAATTTGGGTGTGCATCCCACTGCTCTCCTGCTCCCTCAGGGGTTCTCTGTTGTGTTCCCTGTCAGGGGAGTCATCAGTTGTAGCCGGGCACCATCTAGTTCTTCTGGTCTCAGAATGATGTAGTCGCTGTTCCATGTGGCAGTTTCTGTCTCTTGGGCTCATAATTGCCTTGTGTCCTTGGCGTTCTTCTTTCTCCTTTGATCCAGGTTAGTTGAGACAAATTGATGCATCTTAGATGGCCGCTTGCTAGCGTTTAATAACCCAGACACCACTCTTCAAAGTGGGATGCAGAATTTTTTCTTAATGGATTTTATTATGCCAATTGACTTAGATGTCCCCTGAAACCCTGGTTCCCAGACCCCTGCCCCTGCTACACTGGCCTTCCAAGAATTCGGTTTATTCAGGAAACTTCTTTGCCTTTGGTTTCATCCAATTGTGCTGACCTCCCCTGTATTGTGTGCTGTCTTTCCTTCACCTAAAGTAGTTCTTCTCTACTATCTAATTAATTAATGCCCCTCTTCCACCCTCCCTCCCTCCCTCCCCCTCTCGTAACCATGAAAGAATGTTTTCTTCTCAGTTTAAACTATTTCTCAAGTTCTTATAATAGTGGTCTTAGATAATATGTGTCCTTTTGCAACTGACTAATTTCATTCAGCATAATGCCTTCCAGGTTCCTCCATGTTATGAAATGTTTCACGGATTCCTCACTGTTCTTTATCGATGCGTAGTATTCCATTGTGTGAATATACCATAATTTATTTATCCATTCATCCTTTGATGGGCACCTTGGTTACTTCCATCTTTTTTTTTTTTTTAATTAACTTTTATTGAGCTTCAAGTGAGCGTTTACAAATCAAGTCAGTCTGTCACATATAAGTTTATATGCATCTTACTCCTTACTCCCACTTGTTCTTCCCCTAATGAGTCGGCCCTTCCAGTCTCTCCTTTCGTGACAATTTTGCCAGCTTCCAACTCTCTCTATCCTCCCACCCCCCCTCCAGACAGGAGATGCCAACACAGTCTCAAGTGTCCACCTAATATAATTAGCTCACTCTTCTTCAGCGTCTCTCTCCTACCCACTGTCTAGTCCCTTTCATGTCTGATAAGTTGTCTTCAGGAATGGTTCCTGTTCTGTGCGAACAGAAGGTTTGGGGACCATGCCCGTCGGGATTCCTCCAGTCACAGTCAGACCGTTAAGTATGGTATTTTTATGAGAATTTGGGGTCTGCATCCCATTGATCTCCTGCTCCCTCAGGGGTTCTCTATTGTGCTCCCTGTTAGGGCAGTCATCGATTGTGGCCGGGCACCAACTAGTTCTTCTGGTTTCAGGATAATGTAGGTCTCTGGTTCATGTGGTCCTTTCTGTCTCTTGGGCTCTTAGTTGTCGTGTGACCTTGGTGTTCTTCATTCTCCTTTGCTCCAGGTGGGTTGAGACCAATTGATGCATCTAAGATGGCCGCTTGTTAGCATTTAAGACCCCAGACGCCACATTTCAAAGTGGGGTGCAGAATGTTTTCATAACAGAATTATTTTGCCAATTGACTTAGAAGTCCCCTTAAACCATGGTTCCCAAACCCCCGCCCTTGGTCCACTGACCTTTGAAGCATTCATTTTATCCCGGAAACTTCTTTGCTTTTGGTCCAGTCCAATTGGGCTGACCTTCCATGTATTGAGTGTTGTCCTTCCCTTCCCCTAAAGCAGTTCTTATCTACTAATTAATCAGTAAAAACCCTCTCCCTCCCTCCCTCCCCCCCCTCGTAACTACAAAAGTATGTGTTCTTCTCAGTTTATACTATTTCTCAAGATCTTATAATAGTGGTCTTATACAATATTTGTCCTTTTGCCTCTGACTGATTTCGCTCAGCATGATGCCTTCCAGGTTCCTCCATGTTATGAAATGTTTTACAGATTCGTCACTGTTCTTTATTGATGCGTAGTATTCCATTGTGTGAATATACCACAATTTATTTACCCGTTCATCCGTTGATGGACACCTTGGTTGCTTCCATCTTTTTGCTATTGTAAACAGTGCTGCAGTAAATGTGGGAGTGCATATATCTGTTCGGGTAAAGGCTCTTATTTCTATAGGCTATATTCCAAGGAGTGGGATTGCTGGATCCTATGGTAGTTCTATTTCTGACTTTTTAAGGACGTGCCAAATTGATTACCAAAGTGATGTAGCATTTGACATTCCCACCAGCGGTGTGTAAGTGTTCCAGTCTCTCCACAGCCTCTCCAACATTTATAATTTTGTGTTTTTTGGATTCATGCCAGCCTTGTTGGAGTGAGATGAAATCTCATTGTGGTTTTGCTCTGCATTTCTCTAATAGCTAATGATCGTGAACATTTCCTCATGTATCTGTAAGTTACCTGAATGTCTTCTTTAGTGAAGTGTCTATTCATATCTTTAGCCCATTTTTTCATTGGGTTATATATCTTTTTGCAGCTGCGTTTTTGCAGTATCATGTAGATTTTAGAGACCGGGGCTGATCAGAAATGTCGTAGCTAAAAACTTTTTCCCAGTCTGTAGGGTAGTCTTTTTGCTGTTTTGGTCAAGTCTTTGGATGACCATAGGTATTTGATTTTTAGGAGCTCCCAGCTATCTAGTTTTTCTTCTACAATCTTTATAATCTTTTTTTTTTAAGTAATTTTTACTGTGCCTTAAGTTAAAGTTTACAAATCAAGTCAGCGTCTCACAAAAAAACCCATATATACCTTGCTACACACTCCCAGTTACTCTCCCTCTAATGAGACAGCCTGCTCTCTCCCTCCGTTCTCTCTTTTCGTGTCCTTTTCGCCAGCTTCTAACCCCCTCCACCCTCTCATCTCTCCTCCAGGCAGGAGGTGCCAACATAGTCTCAAGTGTCCACCTGACTCAAGAAGCTCACTCCTCACCAGCCCAACCCATTGTCCAGTCCAATCCATGTCTGAAGAGTTGGAATCGGGAATGGTTCCTGTCCTGGGCCAACAGAAGGTCTGGGGGCCATGACCAGCGAGGTCCTTCCTGTCTTCAGTCAGACAATTAAGTCTAGTCTTATGAGAATTTGGAGTCTGCATCCCACTGCTCTTCTGCTCCGTCAGTGGTTCTCTGTTGTGTTCCTTGTCAGGGCAGTCATCGGTTGTAGCTGGGCACCATGTAGTTCTTCTGGTCTCAGGATGATGTAGTCGCTGGTTCATGTGGCCCTTTCTGTGTCTTGGGCTCGTAATCACCTTGTGTCCTTGTTGTTCTTCATCCTCCTTTGATCCAGGTGGGTTGAGACCAACTGATGCATCTTAGATGGCCACTCGCTAGCTTTTAAGACCACAGACGCCACTCTTCAAAGTGGGATGCGGAATGTTTTTTTAATAGATTTTATTATGCCAATTGACTTAGATATCCCCTGAAACCATGGTCCTCAGACCCCTACCCCTGCTGCGCTGCCCTTTGAAGCAATCAGTTTATTCAGGAAACTTCTTTGCTTTTGGTTTAGTCCAGTTGTGCTTACCTCCTCTGCATTGTGTGCTGTCTTTCCCTTCACCTAAAGTAGTTCTTATCTACTATCTAATTAGTGAATACCTCTCTCCCACCCTCCCTCCCTCCACCCTCTCGTAACCCCAAAAGAATGTTTTCTTCCCAGTTTAAACTATTTCTCAAGCTCTTGTAATAGTGGTCTTAGATAATATTTGTCCTTTTGCAACTGACTCATTTCACTCAGCATAATGCCTTCCAGGTTCCTCCATGTTATGAAGTGTTTCACAGATTCCTTACTGTTCTTTATTGATGTGTAGTATTCCATTGTATGAATATACCATAATTTATCCATTCATCTGTTGATGGGCACCTTGGTTGCTTCCATGTTTTTGCTATTGTTAACAGTGCTGCAATAAACACGGGTGTGCGTATATCTGTTCGTGTAAAGCCTCTTATTTCTCTAGGATATATTCCAAGGAGTGGGATTGCTGGATCGTATGGTAGTTCTAGCTAGCTGTTTAAGGAAGGGCCAGATGGATTCCCAAAGTGGTTGTACCGTTTGACATTTCCACCAGCAGTGTAGAAGTGCTCCAATCTCTCTACAGCCTCTCCAACATTTATTATTTTGTGTTTTTTGGATTAATGCCAGCCGTGTTGGAGTGAGATGAAATCTCATTGTAGTTTTCATCTGCATTTCTCTAATGCCCAGTGGTTGTCAGCATTTCCTCATGTATCTGTTAGGTACCTGAATGTCTTCTTTAGTGAAGTGTCTATTCATATCTTTTTCCCATTTTTTCATTGGGTTATTTGTCTTTTTGTAGTTGAGTTTTTGCAGTATTATGTAGATTTTAGAGGTCAGGCACTGATCAGAGATGTCATAGCTAAAAACTTTTTCCCAGTCTGTAGGTAGTCTTTTTACTCTTATGGTGAAGTCTTTGGATGAGTATAAGTGTTTGATTTTTAGGAGCTCCCAGTTATCTAGTTTTTCCTCCTTGGTCTTTATAATGTTTTGTATAGTGTTCATGCCATGTATTAGAGCTCTTAACATTGTCCGTATTTTTTCTTCCATGATCTTTATTGTTTTAGATTTTATATTTATGTCTTTGATCCATTTTGAGTTAGTTTTTGTGCATGGAGTGAGATATGGGTCTTCTTTTATTTTTTTTTTTGCAGATGGATATACAGTAATGCTAGCACCATTTATTAAAAAGACTGTCTTTTCCCCATTTAACCGTTTTGGGGCCTTTGTTAAATACCAACTGCTCATATGTGGATGGATTTATGTCTGGATTCTCAATTCTCTTCCATCGGTCTACGTATCTTTTGTTGTACTAGTACCAGGCTGTTTTGACTACTGTGGCAGTATAATAGCTTCTAAAATCAGGTAAAGTAAGGCCTCCCACTTTGTTCTTCTTTTTCAGTAATGCCTTATTTATCCGGGGTCTTCTTCCTTCCATATGAAATTGGTGATTTGTTTCTCCATCTCATTAAAGAATGTCCTTGGGATTTGGATCAGAATTGCATTAAATGTATAGATCACTTTTGGTAGAACGGATGTTTTTATAATGTTAAGTCTTCCTATTCAGGTGCAAGGTATGTTCTTCCACTTATGTAAGTCTCTTGATTTCTTGCAGAAGTGTACTGTAGTTTTCTTTGTATAAGTCTTTTACATCTTTGGTAAGGTTTATTCCTAAGTGTTTTATCTTCTTGGGGGCTACTGTAAATGGCATTGATTTGGTGATTTCCTCTTGGATGTTCTTTTTGTTGGTGTAGAGGAATCCAAGTGATTTTTGTATGTTTATCTTGTATCCCGATACTCTGCTGAATGCTGCTATTAGTTTCATTAGTTTTCTTGAGGATTCCTTAGTGTTTTCTGTGTATAAGATCATGTAATCTGCAAATAGAGGTATTTTTACTTCTTTCTTGCCGATCTGGATTCCCTTTGTTTCTTTATCTAGCCTAATTGCTCTGGTAGGACTTCCAGCACAATGTTGAATAAGACTGGTGATAAAGGGCATCCTTGTCTGATTCCCGATCTCAGTGGGAATGTTTTTAGGCTCTCTCCATTTAGGGTGATGTTGGCTGTTGGGTTTGTATAAATGCCCTTTGTTATGTTGAGGAATTTTCCTTCTATTCCTATTTTGCTGAGAGTTTTTATCATGAATGAGTGTTGAACTTTGTCAAATTCCTTTTCTGCATAAATTGATAAAATCAGGTGATTCTTGTCTTTCGTTTTATTTATGTGGTGGATTACATTGTTTTTCGAATGTCGAACCATTGCTGCATACCTGGTATGAATCCCACTTGACCATGGTGCATTATTTTTTTTGATAAGTTGTTGAATTCTCTTAGCTAGAATTTTGTTGAGGATTTTTGCGTCTACATTCATAAGGCATATAGGTCTATAATTTTCTCTTATTGTGGGATCTTTACTTGGTTTTGATATCAGGGATATGGTGGCTTCATAGAAAGAGTTTCGCAGTATTTCATCCTTTTCTATGGTCTGAAATACCTTTAGTAGTAGTGTTGTTAACTCTTCTCTGAAAGTTTGGTAGAATTATACAGTGAAGCCGTCCGCACCAGAGCTTTTTTTTTTTGTTGGGCATTTTTTCATTACCTTTTTAATCTCTTCTTTTGTTATCGGTGTATTTAGTTGTTCCACCTCTGTTTGTGTTCGTTTAGGTAGGTAGTATGTTTTTAGGAATTCATCCATTTCTTCTAGGTTTTCAAATTTGAATATAGTTTTTCATAGTAATCTGATATGATTCTTTTAATTTGGGTCTGTTGTAGTATCACCCATCTCATTTCTTTTTTGGGTTATTTGCATCCTCTCCTGTTTTGTCAGTTTGGCCAGGGGTTTCTCAATTTCGTTGATTTTTTTTCAAAAAACCAGCTTTTGGCCTTGTTAATTCTTGCAGTTGTTTTTTTTGTTTTCTATTTCATTTAGTTTGTCTCTAATTTTTATTATTTATTTTCTTCTGGTGCCTGTGGGTTTCTTTTGTTTCTCTCTTTCCATTTGTTCAAGTTGTAGGGATAATTCTTTGATTTTGGCCCTTCTTTTTGGATGTGTGCATTTATTGATATAAATTGGCCTTTGAGCACCGCTTTTGCTGTGTCCCAAAGGTGCTGATAGGAAGTCTTTTCATTCTCATTGGATTCTATGGATTTCTTTATTCCATCTTTAATATCTTCTATAATCCAGTCTTTTTGAGCAGGGTATTGTTCAGTTTCCAGTGTTTGATTTTTTTTCCCTGCTTTTCTTGTTATTGATTTCCACTTTTATGGCCTTATGGTCAGAGAAGATGCTTTGTAATATTTCAGTGTTTTGGATTCTGCTAAGGCTTGCTTTATGACCTAATATGTGGTCTATTCTAGAGAATGTTCCATGTGCACTAGAAAAGTAGGTATGCTTGGTTGCTGTTGGGTGGAGTGTTCTGTATATGTCTACGAGGTTACGTCGGTTGATTGTGACATTTAGATCTTCCGTGTCTTTATTGAGCTTCTGTCTGGATGTTCTTTCCTTCACCGAACGTGGTGTGTTGAAGTCTCCTACTGTTATTGTGGAGCTGTCTATCTCACTTTTCAATGCCGATAAAGTTTGTTTTATGTATTTTGCAGCCCTGTCATTGGGTGGATAAATTTTTAATATGGGTATATTTTCTTGGTGTATTGTCCCTTTAATCATTATATAGTGTCCTTCATTATCCTTTCTGATGGATTGAACTTTAAAATCTATTTTGTCAGAAATTAATATTGCTATTCCTGGTCTTTTTTGATTGTTGTTTGCTTGATATATTTTTTTCCGTCCTTTGTGTTTTAGTTTGTTTGTGTCCCTAGGTCAAGGTGTGTCTCTTGTAGGCAGCGTATAGATGGGTCTAGTTTTTTAATCCATTCTGCCACTCTCTCTCTTTATTGGTGCATTTAGTCCATTTACATTCAGGGTAATTATGGATAGGTATGACTTTTTTGCTATCATTTTGATGTCTTTTTTGTGTGTTGAGAGCTTCTTTTTCCCACTTGATTTTATGTGCTGAGTAGATTTTCTTTATATATTGTCCTTTCCTCATATTTGATGTTGTTAGTTTTGTTTCTGCCGAGTCTCTATTTTTCCCTTGTATTTTATTTTGATGAGTAGGATAGTTTGTCTCCTTTGTGGTTACCTTATTATTTACCCCTATTTTTATACATTTAAAACTAAGTTTTATTTCTTTGTATTGCTGTATCTTCCTCTCTATATGGAAGGTGTATGATTACCTTTCTTGGTCCCTCTTTATTATTTTAATGTTGTCTTCTTTTACATAATAACATCGCTGTTACCCTGTGTTGAGCTTTTCTTTTTTTTTTTAATGTTGCTCTGTTTTTTTGGATTTCCCTGTCTGGGTTGACTTCTGGTTGCTCTGCCCAGTGTTCTAGTCTTAGGTCGACACCTGATATTATTGATTTTCTAACCAAAGAACTCCCTTGAGTATTTCTTGTAGTTTTGGTTTGGTTTTTACGAATTCTCTAAACTTGTGTTCATCTGGAAATGTCTTAATTTCACCTCCATATTAAGAAACGGTTTTGCGGATATATGATTCTTGCCAGGCAATTTTTTTCCTTCAGTTTTTTAGATGTGTCATCCCATTGCCTTTTGCCTGCATGGTTTCTGCCGAGTAGTCCGAGCTTATTCTCATTGGCTCTCCCTTGTAGGTGACTTTTATTTTATCCCTCGCTGCTCTTATAATTGTTTCTTTATCTTTGGTTTTGGAAAGCTCGATTATAATATGTCTTGGTGACTTTCTTTTAACATCTACCTTATGTGGAGTTCGATGAGCATTTTGGATAGGTATCTTCTCATCTTTTACAATATCAGGGAAGTTTTCTGCCAACAAATCCTCAACAATTTTCTCTGTATTTTCTGTTGTCCCTCCCTGTTCTGGTACTCCAGTCACTCGTAGGTTATTTTTCTTGATAGAGTCCCACATGATTCATAAGGTTTCTTCATTTTTTAAAATTCTTTTATCTGATTTTTCTTCAAATATATTAGTGCCAAGTGATTTATCTTCAAGTTCAGAAATTCTGGCTTCTACTTGCTCAATTCTGCTCCTTTGAATTTCTATTGAGTTATCTAATTTTGTAATTTTATTGTTAATCTTCTGAATTTCTGATCACTGTGTGTCTATGGATTTTTCCAGCTTGTTGAACTTTTCATTATGTTCCTGAATAATCTTCCTAATTTCTTCAGTTGCTTCATCTGTGTGTTACTTGGCTCGTTCTGCTTATTGCCTCATTTCCTTCCTGATGTCTCGAAGGGTTCTGTACATTAAACTTTTGTATTCTGCATCTAGCAATTCCAGTAATGTACTTTCATCTAGAAGATACCTGGATTCTTTGTTTTGAGAGCCTGTTGAGGTGATCATGGTCTATTTCTTTATGTGACTTGATATTGACTGTTGTCTCCGAGCCATCTATAAGTTATTGTATTAGTTTATGCTTGCTTACTGTGTTGTAGCTGCTTGCTTTGTTTTGTTTTGGTATATCCCTGTGGGTTGCTTGAGTGAGCAAACTTGATTATTTTCACCTTTGGAGCTCTGGTATCCTGTCCGCAGCTGGCTAGAGCTGTTATCAGGTATATCCGTCTAGGAGTCCATTCAGTTTTCTTGTATGAATTCAGCTTAGGTTTCCAGGTAGCTGATATCAAGTGTGTGGTACAGGCTCTGTCCTACAGTCTTAGAGGGGCAGGGGTGATTGTCATATATATAGGTATCTGATTGCAGCAGAGGGTCTTAACAAGGCAGGGGGCTGAGAACCGACCCCAACATGTCTCTGAGGAAAACACGCCTCTGTTCCTTAGAGCGTGCTGTTGTGTGGGTTCTGCAGAGGGACCATGGACACCCAAAATATTTGGTTGTAAAGACTGGGAGGTACCAGTTATGTTTGGACCCCTGTCTTGGGTCGATGGGTAACCTGAGTGGAGCTACTAGTGTTTAGGTCCCTGATGTAGGTAGGCAAGGACCTTGTTTAGTAGACAAAGCAATGTCAAACGTCAAACACCCACCTCTCCACCATACAGCTGAGATGGTTGGAGTTTGCCAACAAGGGCATGTTCTCCCAAAATAGGCCCACACAGGTCCATGTAGAAGGGAAAGATGCTCAAGGTCCATGGACGGTTTGTGCGTGGACAAGAGCCTCTTCTGTCCTGAGCTCCCCCGGTTATCGGAGCTAGGAAATTATCTTTTCCCCCCAGTTACAAAATTTTTCTTTCCCAAGGCCGGGAGGATGGCTCTGGGTGCTCATCAGGGTCTATCTCAGGCCTAGGGATTCAGCCGCTGAGGCCGGCTTGGCGGCCGGGCGGGGGTGGGTTAAAATACACACAAGTAGTTAGCTTTTGCCGAGAGTGCCGTTCTCCTCAGGTTCCGGAGGTGTGAGTAGGCTGTGTGGCTGGCTGTTTGTTCCTGAGGATACTGCGTCCGAACGCTAGCTCCAGCCCACCGCTGCCGCCGCTCGGGAATGGTGCCTGAGAGCTCCCCGCTATTCAGGTCTGGTAACTCCTTTCCGCTTCTGAATGGCCTCTTCCTCCCTCTGCCCCTCAGTTCGTTGTCTAAGCTTGCTTTTGATACTCAGGGCTCCCAGCTTGTCACAAATATACTCGTTTCACTTGTTTTTTCACGTCTTTGTTGTAAAGAGGGCTCCATGGAAGCATCTGTCTATTCCACCATCTTGGCTCTGCCTCTGAAAGTAGTGTTTTGAAGTCTTGTACTGTTATCGTGGAGTTGCCTATCTTACTTTTCAAAGCTGATACAGTTTGTTTTATGTATCTTGCAGCTGTGTCATTGGGCGCATGGATATCTAATATGGTTATATCTCCTTGGTATATTGTCCCTTTAATCATTATGTAGTGTTCTTCCTTATCTCTCATGATGGATTTAACTTTAAAGTCTGTTTTGTCATAAATTAATATTGCCGCTCCTGCTCTTTTTTGATGGTTGTTTGTTCGATGTATTTTTTTCCAACGTTTGAGTTTTAGTTTGTTTTTGTCTCTAAGTCTAAGGTGTGTCTCTTGTAGGCAGCATGTAGATGGGTTGTGTTTTTTAGTCTGTTCTGCCACTATTTGTCTCTTTATTGGTGGATTTCGTGCATTTACATTCTCTGTAATTATGGAAAGGTATGAATTTACTGCTATCATTTTGATGTCTTTTTTTGTGTGTTGTTGACAGTTTCTTTTTCCCACTTAATTTTATGTGCTGAGTATATTATGTTTATATATTGTCCTTTCCTCATATTCGTTGTTGGTGATTTTGTTTCTGCTGAGTCTCTCTTTCTTTCTTGTATTTTATTTTGATGTGTAGGATAGTTTGTCTCCTTTGTGGTTCCGTTATGTTTACCCCTATTTTTCTAAATTTAAACCCAAATTTTATTTCTTTGTATCGCCTTTCCTTCCTCTCCATATGGGAGATGTTATGACTACATTTCTTAGTCTCTCTTTGTTGTTTTAATGTTGTCTTCTTTTACATAATAACATCACTGTTTTCCTTTTTTGAGCATTTTTTCCTCTTTATTTTTGTGATTTCTCTCTCTGGGATGGCTTCTGATTGCTTTGTCCAGTGTTCTAGTCTTGGGTTGATAACTGATATTACTGATTTTCTAACCAAAGAACTCCATTTAGTATTTCTTTGTAACCAATGAACTCCCTTTAGTATTTCTTGTATTTTGTTGTAGTACTTCTAAACTTCTGTTCTTCTGGAAATGTCCTATTTTCACCTTCATATTTGAGAGACAGTTCTGCTGGATATAAGATTCTTGTTTGGCAATTTTTTTTTCTTTCACTTTTTTTTAAAAATAATTTTTATTGTGCGTTAAGTGAAAGTTTACATATCAGGTCAGTCTCTCACGTATAAACTTATATACACCTTACTACATACTCCCATTTACTCTCCCGCTAATGAGTCAGCCTGTTCACTCCTTCCAGTCTCTCCTTTCATGACCATTTTGCCAGTTTCTAACCCTTTCTACCCTCCTATGTCCCCTCCAGACAGGAAATGCCAACACAGTCTCAAGTGTCTACCTGATATAAGTAGCTCACTCTTCATCAGTATCTCTCTCCAACCCATTGTCCAGTCCATTCCATGTCTGATGAGTTGTCTTCGGGAATGGTTCTTATCCTGGGCCAACAGAAGTTTTGGGGATTATGACCACCAGGATTCTTTTAGTCTCAGTCAGACCATTAAGTCTGGTCTTTTTATGAGAATTTGGGGTCTGCATCGCACTGTTCTCCTGCTCCCTCAGGGGATCCTTCAATTTTTTAAATATGTCATCCCATTGCCTTCTTGCCTGCATGGTTTCTGCTGAGTAATCAGAAGTTATTCTTATTGACTCGCCTTTGTGGGTCACTTTTCGTTTATCTCTAGCTACTCTTAAAATTCTCTCTTTATCTTTGGTTTTGGAAAATTTGAGTATAATACGTCTTGGTGACTTTCTTTTAACATCTGCATTATGTGAAGTTTGATGAGCATCTTGGGTAGGTATCTTCTCATCTTTCATGATATCAGGGAAGTTTTCCGTCAACAAATCTTCAACAATTTTCTCCGTATTTTCTGTTATCCCTCCCTGTTCTGGTACTCCAGTTATTCGTAGGTTATTACTCTTGATAGAGCCCTGCATGATTCTTAAGATTTCTTCATTTTTAAAAATTCTTTTATCTGATTTTTCCTCAAATATATTGGTACCATGTGCCTTATCTTTAAGTTCAGAAATTTTGCCTTCCACTTGCTCAGTTTTGCTCCTCTGACTTTCTATTGAGGTGTCTTCTGTAATTTTAGTGTTAAATCTTCTGAATTTCTGATTGCTGTCTGTTTATTCGTTTTTCTAGCTTATTAAATTTTCCTTATGTTCCTGAATAATCTTTTTAATTTCTTCAGTTGCTTTATTTGTGTGTTCCTTGGCTTGTTCTGCGTATCGCCTCATTTCCTTCCTGATGTCTTTAAGGGCTCTATATGTTACTCTTTTGTATTCTGCCTCTGGTAATTCAAGCAAGGCACTTTCATCTTGAAGAGCCCTTCATTCTATGTCTTGAATGCTTGTTGAGGTGATCATGGTCTGTTTCTTTATGTGACCTGATATATTGACTGTTGTCTCAGAGCCATCTATAAGTTACTGCATTAGTTTGTTATACATTTGCTTACTGTGTTGTAGCTTCTTGCTTTGTTTTGTTTTGATATGCCCGAATGGGTTGCTTGATTGAGCTAGCTTGATTATTTTCGCCTTTGGAGCTCTGACATCCTATCCCCAGATGGCTAGAGCTGTTATCAGGTGTATCAGCCTAGGAGTCCATTCAATTTTCTTGTAGGAATTCAGCTCAGGCGTCCAGGTAGCTGATCATCAAGTGTGTGGTACAGGCTTTGTGCTACAGTCTTAGAGGGGCAGGGTGATTGGTGTAGGTACTGATATATGCTTGCAGCAGGGGGTCACACTCTGAGCAAGGCAGGGGGCTGAGAATCATCCCCCAAATGTCTCTGAAGAAAGCGTGTCCGTGTTCCCTAAAGCATACAGGTGGGTGGGTTCTGCAGATGGAGCATGAGCACCCAGTGCTTTGATTGTAAGCACTGGGAGGTACCAGTTATCATTTGACCCTTCTCACGGGTGGCTGGGTGGCCTGAGTGGAGCCACCAGTCCTTAGGCTCTGATGTGGGTAGGTGAGGACCCTGTTTAATAGACAAAGCAACGTCAAATATCAAACACCCACCTCTCCACCGCACAGCTCAAATGTTTGGAGTCTGCCAACAAGGGCCTATTCTCCCGAAATAGGCCCACACATGTCCATGCAGGGGTTTAAGGTATTCAGAGTCCACGGACTATCTATGCTTCGACAGGAGCCGCTTCTGCTGTGACTCCTCAGGTTAGTGGAGGTGGCAAATTATCTTTTCCCCCAATTGCAAATTTATTCCTTCTCCAAGGCCAGGAGGATGGCTCTAGCACTCAACAGGGCCTATGTCAGGCCCAGGGAAATGAACAGCTGCTGAAGCCGACTTGCTGGCGGGGGGCTCAGTAAAATATATGCAAGTACTTAGCTTTTGCCCAGAGTGCTGTTCTTATGTTCTGGAGGTGTGAGTAGCTGTGTGGCTGGCTGCTTCTCCCTGAGGAAAATGCAGCCGAATGCTAGTACCAGCCCACCCCTCAGGCTCCAGGAACGGTGCTTGAGGGCTCCCCGCGATTCAGGTCCAGTAACTCCTCTCTGCTTCTGAATCATCTCTTCCTCTTCCTGCCCCTCAGTTTGTTTTCTAAGCTTGCCTTTGAGTTCAGGGCTCCTCGCTTGTCATAAATATACTCATTTCTCTTGTTTTTTCGGTTTCTTGGTGTAAGAGGCTTGGCCAGAAGCACCTGTCTATTCCGCCATCTTGGCTCCGGCTCCTTAAATTTCATTTTTAAAACAACAGTGGGCTAGATTTTACCCATGGGCTTTAATTTAATAACCCTGCTTTACCTTTCTAGTGATCAGGGAAGTGCCAATTACATAATTGCTTTTTCACAGCAGATTGGTGAAAATTAAAGCTTACTTATAAAATAACATTATGAATTATTTTTCTAATTGGTGATGATGAATTTATACTAATTCAGCCTTAGTGTATTGCTGGAAAGTCTTTGAGAGTATGTGTTTGTGAGAGATTTCACAAGCACCTACAATAACAAAGTGGAATATGCTATTCAATTCAGTTTAAATTATAGAACCAGTTTGTTGCTTTTTTTTTTTTTTTTTTGCTTTAAGTGTGTTCTAAAATAGAACGGTATAAATAGATATTTGATAATAAATTTTATTTTCCCTCTAACCTTTACTAAACTTTGAAAGAGCTATTATTTCCCTTTCAAAAATTTGTTCTTAATACACAATGAACATTACAGTGTAGAATCTTAATGTTCGTTCTGAGGAGTGTATATTTAATTTTCCCAGTCAGATACATAATCAAATCATACCCATTCAGAAACACAAATATGTTTTAATACTGTATGGTTAATTAATTTTGAATAAATGGATTCCGTTATTTGGGGGTTTTGAACATTTTTGTAGTCTTGGCCATGTTCTCCACCAAGAATACATTTACTTCATTTACATGAGAACGTTTGCACAAAGTCCAGAGACGGTAAACAGGCCTTGATTTTTATCAAAAGTAAACTATTACTGCTCTTTTCAGTGTGCCAGTTGTATTTACTTTTTGCTTTAATTGTTGGTTATTGGTTGTTCAGGGCTCTGTCTAAGGTATAAGAACTTGTGAAGTATGGTTAAACTGTGTGTGGGAGCAAGAAGGGAATACTGGAAGCTTTTCTGGGGATGATTCAGCTTTGTATAGCTGGAGTTTAATCATGGGAAAAAATGCATGTTAGAGCACTGCTTCGTTAAATGTGAAACATGAAACGAAACTTGTGAGTAGGCATCATCTAAGGTTCAATGTATTAAGTAGATTATGGCATTTCAGCTGTATCTATTTTATATTTGTTAAGACATTGCTCTTAAAAGAATTCTTTTTTCTCTCTTTGGATGTAGAAGAATTCTTCTGGATATAAAGACTTGACTGGGAGTTTTGTAACAATTTTGAAGCAAGTAGTTGGAGGAAAGCTCCCAGTAGATTTCAGTTACCACAGTGTGCCAGCACCATGGTTACAAATTCAACTCTTAAGAATACTAGGACTTCTAGGAAAAGATGATCAAAGGTAAACTATTCCAAGTAATTTACTTAATGACCCCGTATGATACATAGACTTCAGTCAGCTGGAGGTTTCATGCTGATAAATAAGCCATTGTAAGAAGCACGTGCATTCTTTCAGGTTGCGGGAATAATTTTAGCTCTCTGCTGATTCTGAATCCTACCCTTTGGTAGAGGTACCTCTGAAGTTCCATCTCCTCTGAAATTTTCTAGTTAGCAGTTGGCACACGTTTTCTGCTTACTTGATAATGAATATCTTAGACTTCATGGATGAGATGCTACAACTATTCAACTCTGCTATCATAGCAGAAGGAGCATGGCTGTATGCAAAAAAGCTTTTTATGGGCATTAAAAGTTGAATTTCATATAATCTTCATGAGTCATAAGATATTAGTCTCTTTTTGATTTTTTCCAACCGTTTAAAAATGTAAAAGCCATTCTTAGTGTACAGCTGTACAAAAACAGGCATCAGGCTGAATTAGGATTGTGGGCTGAAGTTTGCTGACCCTTGCTCTCGTTAGATGTGAGGACTTCACCTTCTTAATTCATTTATCTGAATTACTCTTTTGACCAATAATTTATATTAAATTTTTATGGATATTTTTCCAACTATATATATTTTTTTGTAGCTTTTTATTTTACTATAAATTTTTAAACCTACAGAGTAGTTCCAAGAATAGCACAGAGAACTTTCTGTGTTTTACCTAAATTTATTATTTCCATTTTATCCTTCTTAGTTTCTGTGTGTGTGCATGCATGTGTGCACAGATTATTTTCATCTAAGAATCTTTTTTCTGAACTATTTGAGAGCATGTCCAACTATAGTTCTCTTGAGAGTAAGGACCATGGCTTGAGTTTCTTTGTGTACTACCATCCCCGATATGTTTGTTTCTTAAGAAAATATTTGTTAATTGGTGTTCTGACTTTATGAAATATGGTTCCTTTTTATGCAGTAGCATATGTTTATATTGTATTCTTTAACCTGGCTTTATAATGGAACCTTCCTTTAGGCTGTGGCTTCTAGGAACTGGAAATGCCTGGCCATCTTCACGTCAGAACCCTCTACCATCACTGCTAATCGGGCTGTAGCATTCTTGGTATTATTGTTTTCTGTATTGATAAATCTCAACCCCAGATTGAAACTTGGAGTGAAAACCTGGGGATGATAGAATAGACAAACAAATTAGAGATGTTTTGTCCCTAATTGTATTTTATTTTCTGTAACTCCAACCTATCCTATCATGGGGCTACATTTGGAGTTCACTGGAATTCTGTTTTAAAACAACTGGTTTCATAATAATGCATCGTACCTAATTGGTCTAAAAGACTTAATGCCATTATATATGTTGTCAGGAAGTAACTTGGGAGGTATTTAGATAAATTATTTACTAAATATATTAAGATTATTTTTCTCCTTTCCTTCATGGATGAATTTGGAGAATACACAAAAATGAGTAAGATAGTCCTTTCCTTCAAAGGGTTCAGTTGGGCAGTAATCAGGCTTAATTAAATGAATAAATAAACAGTGGAACTCTTTTATAATATTGTAGAATATTAGAAGGTTGTCTTTTTTGTTGCCCAACTTTATTAACGTAAATCTTACATATCTTAGGACATGATTATTAGCTCAGTGTGTTATAGTAAATTCCAATAGCATTCTGAAGTATTAAATGAAATAATTTACTGGTAAAATCTGTATATACTTATCATCTTTTACATCTATGGCTTGTATTTTCTTGTGTTTTTTAACTGTGTGCTTCTTAGGTTATTAATATTTCGCTCCATCATGTCCTCAGACGTTTCCACATTCCATGTGGTCAGTCATGACTGTCTTCTGCCAGACATTAGCCTTGAAATAGAGAAACTAGACTATAATCTAGGTGTAGCATTACTAGATTTTTAGGGGGAGGATTGGTGATAATCTGCTGTATGGCTATCTTCTGCAGAAGAAATGCTTACATGATAAAATAAGGGACTTTAGAATATGGTTCAGGTTCTGGATTCTTATTATTGGACATTTGTACTTCAGTCAAGACAGAGTAAAAGTATGTGTACTTCAAATTGAGTTTTTTGGCCATGTATTTGAAAAAAGGGAAATTTTCTGAAAGACGTAACATACGTGATGTTTTGATCTTTTCATTGGTTTATTTTGTAAGGTAGCTTTTCAGTGAGTCCACTCTATGTATCCTAAGATGCTGATAATTTTTTTCTATTAGTGCTTTTTGAATTTGTAAAACGTACAAAAATACCAGCAGAGAAGCCATAGTTTTCACACTGGCCTCTTGGAGAGGAATTTTCTCTTCTAGACTTAGAGGCAGAGTGTTAGGACTCTGTAAGGCACTGTGTTTTCCTGTAGCGTTCACCTCAACCAGTACTTTAACAAGTGACCATAAAGACGTATGAATGATACATATCTATTAATTCCACAAAATGTAATGCTTTATATTTAACATAAATTTAAGTTAAAACTTTCTTACTGAGGAATCTAGTTGCTGATAAGAGAAAGGCTAATATTTGAATAATTTTTGAAAACTATCTGGTCAAAATACAGATAATATGCTGTCTGAAATAATCTGGATATGTGAACTATTGCAGTAGTCACATAAAACATAGTTTTTTTTTTTTGCAAATAAAATTATAAAAGATAGTGTATTCAATCAAATAAAAACCTGATTTGTAAACTAGATACAGATTGAGGATAAAGTTGATTGATTTATGTGTTATTTCCTCATTGACTAACTAGTCAACTTGATAAAGCAGGAAATTCAAAACTCATGGAAAAAAGCAAATGAAATCTTTAATAGGGAAATTCATGTAACTTTACCAAAAAATGAATTTTTTTTCACTTCTCTCCTGTAGATCTTCAGTTTTAAAGAGAGAGAAGTTTGAAAAACTGTTTTTTTGGGTTAGAATACTATAATTCTACTGCAAATAAAATATCTTTTAAACAGGACAAGTGAATTAATGTATGATGTTCTTGATGAATCCTTACGAAGAGCCGAGTTAAATCACAATGTCACATATGGTAGGTAATGTTTGTATATGACTAAAGGTGCTTTTTAGTGTCACAGCTAAATCTGTGTTAGAATGCCATAAGTTCCAATTGAATTTTCTACATTAATTTTTAAGGTGGTGCTTTGTGGGTTATTGTTATTTTTTTAGTGTGGGCATTGAATAACTAATAGAAATAATTTGAAATTATGGCATTATTCTAGATGTTGACTGAAATTCATTATTATAATTTTCTCCTTATTGAAAACCTTCTTCAGTCATCTAACAACTGTGAAGATAACCCAGCAGATCTGTTCCACATTTTGTGAAAGTTTTATTTGAAGATAGTGCTTAAATAATCAACCAGTCAACTAGTTGTCAAATATGTATTAAATTTGTTATTTGTCAGGCCCTATGTAAGGCATTTGGAATACAGCTGTGAATAAAACAATGTTAACATGGGATTCACAGACTAGATGCGTGGAAAGGGTCAAGTATTGTTACCAAGAGAATTACAGGGTGCTGTGGGAGAATATGGAGCCCTGGTGGCACAATGATTAAGAGCTTGGCTGCTAACTAAAAAGGTCAGCAGTTCAAATCCATCACCCACTCCTTGGAAACCCTGTGGGGCAGTTCTACTCTGTCCTTAGGGTTGCTTTAAGCCAGAATCAACTCGCTGGCCATGGGTTTTTATGGGTGGGAGAATGTAGCATCACCATAGGTGCGGGAGGGTGGGGGGAAGAACAAGGAAGGTTTTCCCGAGAAAGTGATATTTAAGATAACACATGAAGAATGACTAGGATATAGAGAAGTATATATAGATGTAGAATAGTAACACTATTTTATGAAGAGACAATAAATCACTTCTGTTTTATACAATTGAAAAAAGTAAGGTAGTGATAGGAGACAAGATTAAGTAGGGAGAGAAGAGTAGAGAACAGAGAAAGTTAACAACAACGAAAAACCTTCCAAGTGTAACAGCCAGAGGGAAGAACTATTAGTTCTTTTTTGGTCAGTCTGAGAAGGCTCAGTGAAGAAATCGAGTTTTGGAGATACTTAAAAGATGGAAGGGAAATAGTTTGAGTTTTGCATGCTTTGGAGAACAACAGTACAAGAGGCATTGAGAGACATAACTCAAATGAGGAAGTCATTTCTTAATCTGGTAAAATGCCATGAAGTATATGGGATGAAGAGTGTTAACTTTAACTTTTTCTTTCAAACAATAGTGAAGTATTGTAGATCTTTAAGAACAGTGGTTGTGGAAGTGTAGAATAGATCAGAGGGCAGAAATTGAACTAGTTTAGAAAGTGCTTGACAAAGACACAGCAGGAATCAGGGGCAAGTATTGCATGCATGAAACTCGTTCAGTAAAAATATTGTACATGGTAGTGAATCTTGATAGTAAACTTTGAAGGTACATTTATGTTTTGCATGTATAAATGGCAACTAAGGCAATGAGAGTGGTTTATTCATGTATTCAGCCAATGTTTATTGAATGCCTATCACACAAAAACTTGATTTGTAGCATAGATACGGACTGAGGGGAAGAGTTGATTGGCTTCTGTATATGTCCATGCTAAATGTGAGTGATAAAAGGAATAATAAGATAGACACAGGCCTTGCCCTTATGAGCATATAGTATAATGAACAATTGATATTATCTAGATTTTTGATATATACTGAGAAAAATAAGGAGCCAGAGACAAGGGTCACCCTTATTGTGGCTGGTGGTTTGGCTAGAAGCTGTAGAAAATCCAGGCAACTGAAGTAATTTAAAATGTTTTGTTTGAGATATAATCAGTGTCTAGGATAAGCGTTTGAAGTGATCTCAAGGGATTCTGTTTAAAAATTAGTTGAAAATCTGCCTTTTTTTCCTTGTAGAAAGTTACTATCACAGTTGACATTTCAGCTTTAATTTTTTTTTTTACTTTTTTTTTTTGAATAGGTAATATATGCTCATGGTTCAAAATTCAAAAGGGTATACAATAAACAGTAAGTGTCCCTTCCATCTTTATCACCCACCACCCAGTTTCCTTTCCTGGAGACACCACTGTTATCTGTTCCTTTTGATTTTGAGAATACTGTATACCTGAGGAAAAAAAAAATTTTTTTTTTCATGTTCTCACTAGGACATTTTTCTTTTATTAAGATTACTTGAACCAACACCAACAATTTGTTTCCTTATAGGCTGTTAGCCAGTGTTTCAACTTGTTACACAAACCTCATAGCTTTTGTTGTTTTGTTTCCTTTTTTTGATCATTTCATTGTTACACTTGTATTTATATTGATACAGTTTAGAATTTACAGTGATTATATCAATGGTAGAGTATTCTCTAGTAAACTTAGTATAAATCTTTATTTTATATCATAAGCTCCATAAGGGTAGGTACTGTGTCTATTTTATTGACCACCATATCCCCAGTATCTGGCACTGGGTTAGTTGATGATTAATATGATTTAATTGAATTAAAGGAAGAGAAAGTTATTTTTCTTTTATGTTACCTAATTGGGTTTTAGTGTTAATACTCTCTAAACTATATTTGTACAAACATTTCCATTTTTATAACTTACCTTAGTGTCAAACAAAGAAATACATTGCATGAGATACATTTATTGAGTATCTGCTATGTGCCAGACATGATATAAAGTTGTGTAGAGGTTATGAAGAAGTATAAGATGTAATCTTTGTCTTTAAGGTGTGTACATAAAATGGAAGGGATAACTTATTCATGAAAGTATAACAACAGTATAAAGCAGAATGCAAAGCGGGGGATGGTTCAGGGAACAAATACTACAGCAGGTCAGAGGAGATAGAGATCACTGTGGACTGGAGGTCACAGATCAGGATTTATCGATATGGTAGGACCCTGAAAGATAGGTAGGATTTAGATAGGCAGAGCAGTGAGTCACCAGCCTGAGTGGAGGATTTGTGGTGGGGAGCAGAGGAAAGGCAATATTGTGGAGGTTCTCTCATGGCAACCAAAGGAGTTTGAACTTTATACTATATAAATCTGGAAGTCATGGAAGATTTTTGGGCAGGATATTGATACAATGAGAATGGTATTTTCAGTAAATTAAATTGGGAAGACTATGTAGAAATAGGGAGGTGGTGCAAACAGTTAATGCACTTGACTGTTAACTGAAAGACTGGAGGTTTGATTCCACCCAGGGACACCTCGGAAGAAAGGTCTGGCAATCTACTTCAGAAAAATCAGCCATTGAAAAACCCTGTGGAGCACAGTTCTACTCTGACACAAATGGGGTCTCATGAGTTGAAACCAACTCAAGAGCAACTTGTTTATATAGAATGGAGTACAAGGGACAGAGCCATCACAAGTGTTTTTCCTTATGGTTCCTGCTAAGAACAGTGACAAACCTGAACATTATTTATAAAACAAACACATGCCTCTAAAAGGTAGAGAAAAGAAGGCAGACCATCTGGGGACCTTGAGACCCAAGGAACAAAGCGGAGGTGAGTTCCCTGGGTTTACTTTTCTCCTCTTGCACCCCAGCCTGGATACTGGAGAAGTCAGCAACCTGGAAACACCAATGGGTGAGACAAAAAAGAAAAATCCAAGAAAAGTCAGTGCTCTGTAACCCAGGGACCAGGAAGAAAGAGGCAGAATAGCAAGATAGAAAACTTTTAGACAGTACCCTGTTGTTCCACGCAAGCACTACACAGAAACAGCTGTGGGCCCACCCCTGCCAGCAAAGACCAGGTACAGAGCCGAGACTTCTACCTTCACCAGACTGTGATGAGGTTCCCCTACCCTACCGTTGTGGTGATATTAGAGAAGGCCATGTGGGGAGCCAGGCGTTCACTGGGCAGTAAAGAGCTCTGCTTCTTGTGCTGCTCTCTTGGTGGTATGAGGTCCCCACTCTCTGCTAGCTTCCCTTTCCTCTTATCTCTTGAGAGATAAAAGGTGGTGCAGGCCACACCCCAGGGAAACTCCCTTTATATTGGATGAGGAATACTACCTGGTAAGGGTGTTATAAAAATAGTCCCACCATAATCCTCTTTAACATAAAATTTTGGTCAAAATGGAGGACAACCACAGAATACTGGGAATCATGGCCTAACCAAGTTAATACACACGTTTTTGGGGGGACATAGTTCAATCCATGACAGTGACATTTTAGTTATAATCTGAGTTGATACTAAAGAGCAAACAAAACTCCATGTTGTATTTTTAAGTTTAGAAATTGATATGAAATTATACACAAATTTCTGTAGTGTTGGAGAGTAAAGAGACTTAGCTGTAAGTGGGGAAAATAATTTAGAAGTCCATTAAATTCATTTTCAGTTCATTTACAGCTAGTAAGATTAATAAGTGCAATATTCGAGCTTTTAATTTTACCTATGCTTGCTTCGCAGAAAGCCCTGGGTGAGACAGATGGTTAAGTGCTTGACTACTAGGTGATAGATTGTCAGTTACCACCCAGAGGAGCCTTGGAAGACAGGCCTGGGGATCTGTTTCTGAAAGGCCACTGCCTTGAAAATCCTACGGACAGTTCTACTCTGCACACATGGGGTCACCATGAGTCGGAATTGACTTGAGGGCAACTAACAACAATAAGCCTCCCGGAAATCTTGTCTAAATATAAAGGTTTACATTTTAGATGCCTAAAGACAAGCTCTTTTTAGTAAAACAGTTGATAGCAAGAAAGTTCTGAACATATCAGTTATGCTAGAAAATGGAACATTATCGTATTTATGTCCTTTTAGTTCAGGATTTGGCAAACTTTCTTCTGAAAAGGGGTCTAGATAGGAAATACTTTAGACTTTGCAGGCCTCTGTCACATATTCTTTGTTTTTTGTTTGTTTTGTTTTTTATAACCTTTTAAAAATGTAAAAACCATTCCTAGTTCTAAAAAAATAGGAAATGGGCTGGATTTGATTGTAGCTTACCCACTCCTACCTCAGTTGATTAGTCAGTTTACCAAGGCTCTTGGTTGAGCTTGTGTAGTTTTAGGAAGTCATAAAAAGAAAAAAAACCCAAACCCATTGCTGTCGAGTGAATCCTGAAGCATAGCAACCCTGTAAGACAGAGTACAACTGCCCGGTAGTGGTTCCAAGGAGTGGCTGGTGGATTAGAATTGCCAACCTTTTGGTTAGCAGCAGAGTTCTTAACCACTGTGCCCCTAGGGCTCCAGGAAGTCATAAAGTCAACCTTTATCACAGCCCAGGGTAAAGACATTTTATAGCGCAATATCTGAACATACAATGTATCATTATACCCAGTTAACTTATTTTATGGTTTGTTATTTTAAAAATTAAAGTCCTTTTCTTAAAGGAAAATTAATATTTCTGATTGCTTTTCCCCTCTCTCTCATGGAGGTGATTTATGTAAAGCCTTTTCCACAAAATTAATTTGTGTATTAATTGATAGGCAACTTAGCAGTGTAAAAAATAGGTAGTTGAGTATTTAGGATATATCTTGTACCTAAAGAAATCTCTGGTTTTTTGTGTCTTAAACTTTTAGAAATAGAGAAGGGGTGATTATATCAAGGATACTTGATATGCTTCAACTTGTTGAACTGTTTTTAAGGCTGCTGATTCCACGCTTTCACGGTATCTCACCTCAGGTACTGTGATTCCATAGAACATACAGGAGTTAACGACGCCTCAGTGATTGTTTTTACCCTGGCAAATCTTCAGCTCCTTTACTCATGTTCTTTAAAAGAGTTTGAGAAAAAATTTAGTGCCCACTTTGATCATCTACCATAGTTATCAGACCTTTGACGATATAAAAAAATCAAATTTAAACACTGTTAAAAGTGTTCAAAAAAAAAACCTGGTGGCACAACGGTTAAGCGCTTGGCTGCTAACAGAAATGTTGGTGGTTCGAAAGACCTGGTGATCTGTTCCCATAAAGATTACTGCCGGGAAAACTCTATGGGGCAGTTCTACTCTGTCACATGGAGTCGCAAGGTGTTGAAATTGACTCAGTGGCACCTAACAGTAACAATAAGGTGTTCAAAAGATTGTTCTGTGAAGGTTAATTTTAAAGAAGTGGCTTGCAGATTTTTGAGTAGTAACCCTATCTTTGAAATAAGTGTTAGAGCATTCTTAGGTGTTTATATTGAAATAAATTACATCAATCTCTGTATGGATCCTAGAAACAGCTTGAGGATCAGCTGTTCTAAGACATTCAAAGAATGTTGGAAATATCTATTTCTATGGGAGCAAATAAAAATGGGAGCAAATGAGTATACTATGTGGGTGTTAACAAATGTGAGTTCCTTGAGAGCAGGGATTTTCCTTTGTTTTGTTCACTGCTGTATTCACAATACTAGAACAATGCCTAAATATATGAAATGTTCAGTAAATATTTGTTGCATGAATAAATGTAACATTGTTATCTACTACTAGTAAATACAGTTCTCTTTATACTGTGATAATCTAATTCTAATACTTGTATAAGACTGAAAGTAGTAAAATTTTCCATAAATAAGGGCTTTGATTAAAGCTGACCTTCCAATTAGTTTGTTTTATTATGAGTTTTGCACAAATACATTCTTTTATGCCTTAACATGATACCTGCCATTTTTATATTTTCTTTCTCTAGCTATTCTCTTTGAATGTGTGCATACAGTCTATTCTATTTATCCTAAATCAGAATTGCTTGAGAAGGCTGCCAAGTGCATTGGAAAATTTGTTCTGTCACCTAAAATAAATCTCAAATATTTAGGTAAGATGATTGGTTATTTTGACAAAATTTACAAAGAGAGCTTTTGAACTTTACTGGGTATTTGTGTCAAGTCACTTTGTATAATCTTTGTTTTTAGGACTGAAGGCTCTTACGTATGTTATCCAACAGGATCCCAGTCTGGCTCTTCAACACCAGATGACAATAATTGAATGCTTAGACCACCCTGATCCCATTATGAAAAGAGAGGTGAACATGAAGTTACAAGCTTTAAACTTTTCATTGGTATTATAGAGAGAGATTCCAAGTGCTGGGCAGTGTGTATGTGCGTGTGTATGCATGTATTTTAACTTTTCAATGCATTTTATTCTTCTTACTAAAGTTTAAGTAACTTTTCTAAAAAAATAATAGTGTCTGTGTTCACAGGAGTGTTCTTAAAATATGAGTTGGAGAGGTTATGTCCAATTATCTATATAGATTCGTTAATAGCTTTTTGGTCCCAATATTGTACTAACACAAGACTCGAATTCTATTCCCAGCTCTTACTATTTGTACAATTTAAGATATTTTAAGATATACTCCTGTTATTATACAATTTAAGATGGGATTTAAGATGAATATTTTTCCATTATTCTCTTCAACATATGTAGAATGGGTTAATGCACTCCCTATTGAAGGTATAAGAATGTTGAAAGAATTAATAAAATGATTTGAACTTTTTGGAAGGAAAGATGTATAATTTATTTCATTTGTTTTTCCACTACTTCCTGGTGTGAAATTGCTTCAGTGTCTGCTTAGGTGTCTATATAGATATTTCTGTTAATTCTCATGGTTATATAATAAATTTCTATTAATATAGAGAAATCATCCTATATCTTCATTTAAAATGGTTCATGGGACCCAGTTAAGCAAAGTGAAAAGTTTTATTTCTGATTTAAAAATAATAAATAAAAATCTACTAAACATATAAAAAAAAAATAGCTATCTTAAAAGCAGTGAGTTAAAAATAGGGGAGTTTATTGAGAGAACACTGTATTGCATTAAACAATTATAATTTTTAAAAGATAAGATTATCAATTTTGAGTTTTAAGAGGTAACTTTATATTTTTGAGAAATTGCCTTCATATTTTTAAACTTTTAAAAATTGATATCTGCCTCGAATAAATCTGAGAAGTTTGTAAGTGTGCTAATTTCTGTGTAGAAAAAAAAAATGGGAAAGCTCTGGGGGCAATAACAAATATACTCCCTTCCACTTTGGGAAGAAATAAGAGAACAAATATAGAGAGCATGCATTTTCTTTGTATAGCTGACTACTAAGTTGAACAGGATCTGATTTAAGTATAGGGTTCTTATTGTAATATTTAATTATCGGTCCATCATTTAGAAATGTGAGTCAAAGGGAAAACCCTTTTATTTCCTGCAGTGAGAAAAGTAGTTTGAACTCCTTGGGGAAGGTACTGAGTATTAGTGGTACCCAAAGAAAGCACTGTAGTATTGCCTTTTCAATGCCAGTGTCCATTTAAACCTCCATCAGTAATGATAACGGCAGGAGTTTTGATCCTTGGGCAGTGGAGTGACCTGTTGCTTAGGAGTGGGATTTTCTTTTACGTGGTCATAATAACTCTCTTTCATACAGGTGAAAAGGAGCTACCAAAGCTGAACAGAAAAGACCTCTAGTCATGCAATTCCCAACACCATACTCCATCCGATCCTGGAAATGTAAATTACTTGGTCTTAGAGTAGAAAATGAATTTGGCATAGATTATCTCAAAATATGTAACGTATTTTTTGGAGTCTGCAGGGAGCATGTATGAAGCAGCTCCATAAATTGGAAGCTATTGATGGGGGACTCCTATGCATATACAGATTTTAAATGGAGTTAAGTAACTACAATAGTTTAAAAATATGTTGTCCTTTGTACTTGAAGTACTGGCTGTAAAGATGGACAAATCCCATGTGGAAATTCTCTTGCAGGTGATATTGTCCTAAAACACCAGTAAATGATGCTTTGTGACAGGGGTTGCCAATCCTGCAATGTGTTAACACGCTCCCCTTTTCCACCTTGGGTTCCCTGTTTCCATTCGTCCAGTTTGCCTATTCCTTCTGCCTTCTCATCTTTTCTCTTGGGCTGCTGTGGCCATTAGTCTCATATACACGAAAGCACATTCCTCACGTGTGTTATTGTGGGCCCTATAGACCTGTCTGGAGCCCTGGTGGCGCAGTGGTTAAGAGTTCGGCTGCTAACCAAAGGTCAGCAGTTCGAATCTACCAGTTGCTCCTCAGAAACCCTATGGGGCAGTTCTGCTGTGTCCTGTATGGTCGCTATGAGTTGGAATCGACTCGACGGCAACGGGTTTGGTCTTGGTTTTATAGATCTGTCTAATCTTTTGGCTGAAGGGTGAACCTCAGGAGTGACTTTAGTACTGAGTTAAAAGGGTATTCAGGGACCATACTCTCAGGATTTTTCCAGTCTCTGTTAGACTAGCAAGCTTGGTCTTTTTGTTTGTTTTTGTGAATTTAATTTTTTGTTCTAAATTTTTCTCCCTCTCTGTCCAGGACCCTCTATTGTGATCCTTGTCAGAGCAGTTGGTGGTGGTAACTGGGCACCATCTAGTTGTCCTGGGTTCAGTCTGGTGGAGGTTGTAGAGACTGGATTTTGTATGTATACGTGTGTGTGCTCATGTGCGCCCGCGCGCAAACACACATACACAGAAAGAAGTAAGGTTTAGGAGGCTGTTAAATTTTTAGAAAATATAAACCTTTAACTTTAGGTCTTAATTATATAGTAGAAGGCTTTTAGGCTTCGGAATTGATACTTCATTTTTTAACAATAATTTTGCCGTAAGTTTTATTAGTTGATTGCATTTCTCAAGCCCCTGTTAACTGAATGCCCGTTAGCTACATTAAAGTAGGAGAATCAGCTGTATTATAAACTTAATATGTTTTGTTTTTATTGGTGTTATTATGAACAGTTTTATAATACTGTTTTATTTCTTTTCCTTAAATAGACTCTAGAACTTCTTTACAGAATTACTAATGCACAGAATATAACAGTTATCGTCCAGAAAATGCTTGAATATTTACATCATAGCAAAGAAGAGTATATCATCGTCAACTTGGTTGGCAAAATTGCTGAGTTGGCTGAGAAATATCCTTTATTGGGGCCATAAATCATAAAATAAGTGTACTTTACACAGTGACTTTAGAAAGATAGGTAAAGATACGGTCACTTACAAGTTGAATTCTGAATAACTAGCAATGACTCCCATTCCTGATGTTCCAAGTTTTTCTTGTCAAAAACAGGAATTTGTGCAGACTTCTTAGGGGATGACTTTTTCCCTGGTTCTTTTCATTCAGTTGACCAGTATTATGAGCAGGACGATAAAGGAACCTGCACCTCGTTCCCCTTCCAGACCCTCTTGGTCTTTTGGCTTTATGTCTTACTCAGTTTCCTTTCTAGTTAAAATTCTGTTTCGTTTTATTTTTGTTGGGTAACCAAAATTTATTCTTTCCATAATTGTTTATGCTGGAAATTGTCACAGTAAAGCAGTTGAGATCCACTCACATGTTACTTTTCTTCACATTTGTTTTTTAAAAGTCAGAAGAACTTTACTAGGAGACAAGGACATTTGACTCTTTTAAATATGTCTGTTGTTTAATAGGAAACCCTGATGGTGTAGTGGTTAAGAGCTACAGCTTCTAACCAAAAGGTCAGCAGTTTGAATCTACCAGGTGCTCCTTGGAAACCCTATGGGGCAGTTCTACTCTGTCCTGTAGGGTCGCTCTGAGTCAGAATTGACTCAATGGCAATGGATGGTTTTTTATTGTTTAATAAAGAAAAGGGTGAATAATATTAAATTATCTTAGAAATTGCTTAAGTGTAGTTTTGTCCTAGCCAGTGCTATAGCTCTGGCCAGTAGAATCATAAAATTTTAGAGCTGAAGAGGAACAGATTAGAAAAGAGGTTAAACAACTTGATCAGCTAGACACACCACACCATCTAGCCTCTCTGAAGTGTGTATAATTTTCCATTATTTATTTGTCCATAGTTAGCTAGTTCATTTCTTTCAATTATTTCATGTTTATTAGATGCTTGTTATGTGCAAGGCACAGTGCCATGTTAGGCAACATGAACTCAGTTTATTAAGTTCAATTAAATATAAGCTTTTATTGAGTACCTGTTTACATAAAACTGGGATATGGGACAATTATGGGCAGAAGTTAAATGTAAAAATGCTTACCAAGGATGAATTGAGATTCTTTTCTAAAAAGTTGCTGCAGAGAGGTTAATTTTAATAAGTGGTGTCCAGAAGTGTACTTGTTCTTAACACCGTGGACACATTTGCTCCTGATAACGCATGGTTTATTCAGACAATGAATGCTGTGTTTTCAGTGGGAGGAGATGTAATGCATCCTGATATTCCCAATAACTTTCTGAGACTGCTAGCAGAAGGTTGGTGAACAGTTGCATTCTGTAAGATCTTAAAATGAAGTGTTTTTATTGCAGAGTCCGTAGAGAATTTAGTGGAAATTAAAATGGTATATTAATTTCTTTGTAGGTTTTGATGATGAAACAGAAGATCAACAATTAAGACTTTATGCAGTTAAGTCTTATCTCACTTTACTAGATGTGGAAAATGTGTTCTATCCACAGAGATTTCTTCAAGTTATGAGTTGGGTGAGCAAAGTACATTAAATCATAAATTTTTATAGTATTAATTTTTATAGAAACCAAATATAAGCATAATATGTTTTCTTTCGAAAACATTCATTAATAATTAGCTCTTTCAGCTGTCATTTTCCTTTCCCAGTTGCTACCTGCTATCTGTATGCAAAGACATTTGACTCTGGATCATAACAAATTCTGGATAACATTGCAAAAAATGGAAATTCCAAAACAATTGTGCTCGTGGGAAACCTGTGCATACATCAAGAGGCAGTCATTCAAACAGAACAAGGGAATACTCTGTGGCTTAAAGTCAGGAAAAGTGTGTGTCAGAGTTGTATCTTTTCACCATACTTATTCAGTCTGTATGCTTAGCAGATAATCCCAGAAGCTGGACTGTATGAAGAAGAACGCGGCATCAGAATTGGAGGAAGACTCATTAACAACCTGTGATATGCAGAGGACACTACCTTGCTTGTTGAAAGTGAAGAGGACTTGAAGCACTACTGATGAAGATCAAAGACCACAGCCTTCAGTATGGATTATACTTCAACATAAAACAAAAATCCTGACAACAGGACCAATAAGCAACATCATGATAAATGGAGAAAAGATTGAAGTTGTCGAGGATTTCGTTTTACTTGGATCCCCAATCAGCGCCAGTGGAAGCAGCAGTCAAGAAATCAAAAGATGTGTTACACTGGGCAAATCTGCTGCAAAAGACCTCTTTAAAGTGTTAAAAAGCAAAGATGTCACTTTAAAGACTAAGGTGTGCCTGACCCAAGCCATGGTGTTTTCAGTTGCCTCATATGCAGTTGTAATATAGGTGTATGTGGAAGCTGGGCAATGAAATATAGGTATATTTGAAAGCTGGACAATGAAGAAGAAAGACAAACGAGGAACTGATGCCTTTGAATTATGGTGTTAGTGAAGAATGTTGAATATACCGTGGACTGCCAAAAGAACGAACAGATCTCTTCTGAAAGAAGTACAGCTAAAATGCTTCTTAGAAACAAGTATGGTGAGACTGTGACTCACATACCGTGGGCGTGTTATCAGGAGGGACCAGTACCTGGAGATGGGCGTTATGCTTAGAAAAGTAGAGGATCAGCAAAAAAGAAGACCCTCAACAGGATGGATTGGCACAGTGGCTGCAACAATGGGCTCAAGCATAGCAACAATTATGAGGATGGCGAAGGACCGGGCAGTGTTTCGTTCTGTTGTACGTAGGGTTGCTATGAGTTGGGACTGATTCGATGGCACCTAACAACAGGAACCTTCTATCACTTAACTATAGTCTGTTCTTTTTCTCTACCATGTCACTTGTGTAGTGTTTTAAATACAGGCATAGGTATCTGTCTGTGTTTACAATGCATTTGCTGTACTTTCTATGTGAATCCATATTTGAACATGTGAATACTCATGTATCTGTCTGTATAAGTTTTCTATAGCCGGGTAACAGCGTTACCACAAACTTAATGGTTTAAAACAACACACATTTATTATCTCATAGTTTCTGTGAGTCAGGAGTCCAGACATGGCTTAGCTAGGCTTTCAGCTTAGGATCTTACAAGGCCACAGTGAAGGTGTTGGCTGGAGCTGCTGTCTCATTTGAACCTCGACTGGAGAAGGGTCCATTTCGAGGCTTATGTGTTGTTGGCAGAATTTAGCTTCTTGCATTTGTAGGACTGAGGGTTTCCATCACATGCTGGCTGTCAGCTCTAGGCTTCCCTCAGCCCCTAGAGGCCACCCTCAATTTCTTGTCACATGGGCCTCCCAGCATGACTGCTTGCCTTCATCAAAGCCAGCAAGGGAGAGAGTGGTTGCAAGACAAAGGCCACAGTTTTATGTAATATAATCACATGTAATCGGGTACATCACTTTGTGTATTCTCTGTAACTAGGAGCAAATCACAGGTTTTGCCCATACTCAGAGGGAGGGGATCACACATGGGCATGAACACCATGAGGTGGGGATCCTAGGACCACCCTAGTTTCTCTGCCACATATGTATGTATGTATTGCAGGTGTCTATATGTTTTTTTTTTCTTATATGTGATTGTCTTATATTTGTCAGACACCACAATGTCATTCCTTGGGTCCCTAGGTCCTTAGTGGTCTGCCTTCTTTTCACTTCCTTTCAGAATCTACTTATGTTTGTTTTATATATTAAATGTCCAAGGTTTTTAGGTGTGCTTAACGGAAAGAATAGGGAAAAGTACATCTAGTCCATCTTCCCAGAGGTCCATTGGCCACTGGTTTTTGAGCTTGGGATTTAGGTTAGCTACCTTCTGTCTTTTATTATACCACTCTAGAAATTACCCAGTTTATGTTTCTTCTTCCTCCTTTCCTCTTGTTACTAGCTATAAATTCTTCCCTTGCCTATCTCCCACCATTCTCTTTTTTCTTTCTGGTGCCAATATTCTACCAGAAAAATTAAAATATTTCATAAATACTATTTAGGTAAGATCTCACACTCAATAAAGTATCAGTTTATTAATTATTTTCAGACTTATAGGATTATATATATCACCTGAATAAGTTAGATGTAAAAAAAGTATATATAACATAGTTCAGTGTTCTTTATTCTGTGGATTATCTCTATCAGAATCATGCTTATACGAAGTGTATATCCTAGATCCCTACCACAGATGTACTAAATCAGAATCTCTGGAGATTCTGGAGAATGTGTATTGTTATAAAACATCTCAAGTGACTCTTAATGGATACTAGCATGTGAGAACCACTTGTTTAAGTGCTATTGGAAAATAACAACAATGTGAAAGTGCTAGTAAAAATCAACAACCTGCTTTGTAAATCCAGAAGAAAGGCATGCTGCTGCCTTATGCATTGTGAGTGACTAAAATGTGGAAAACTTCTTTGTATTGAGTTTTAATTCTTGATGTAATTTTGAACCTAAAATGTAGAATTATATCTTTATTTAAAAATTTCTTCACTGTGATGAAAGTATGTTTAATCTGGACTAAATTTACTCTTTGTGTGGGCACTTT
Organism: Elephas maximus indicus; assembly: GCF_024166365.1. Lineage (NCBI taxonomy): Eukaryota > Metazoa > Chordata > Mammalia > Proboscidea > Elephantidae > Elephas > Elephas maximus. The sequence goes on from NC_064830.1 coordinate 51,892,930, forward strand.
GCTTAATATAGTTTGCAGCGTAGTTTGATAATTGTGTATAAATATCTCTCTGTTTTACTCATAGGTGTTAGGGGAGTATTCCTGCCTTGTGGATAAGGAAGCACCTGATGCGGTTATAACCAAGCTTTACAAGTTACTTATGAATAACTCCATTTCTTCAGAAACAAAAGTCTGGTTAATCGCTGCTGTGACTAAGTTGACACCCCAAGCACATTCATCTAACATAGTTGAGAGATTAATCCAGGAATTTACCATATCTTTGGATACATGTATGAGACAGCATGCATTTGAATTAAAATATTTGCATGAGAATATGGAATGTATGAAGCGTGTGCTTCCAGTTAATAAGAGTTGTGAAGACATGGTGGTAAGTCACCTGTGTTCCATCTTTTTAAAATTGCGTTGTCTTTAAATGTAGAGTAATTGTTGCATCTGTGATATGTCAGGACTATACCAAAATGTAGTTGTCTGTAGCACTTAAGATGAAGATTGGAGTTTTTTCATTTTAGTCTGAGAGCTAATTTGAGAGCTTCCATTCGGTACTGATACTACATTGTCAGTTCTTTTCTGGAGAGCAGCTGTTAAGGATTTCTATTCTGTGACAATCTCTTTTAATATGTAATAATTCAGGAATTTCTTTTCTTTTTATCTGTTCCAAACTTCTATAAGTCATTTTATTCCTAAATTTTTTTTTTTTTTTTTTTTTGAGAACGGGAAAAGAAATGGTTCCCAATTTTTATCTTATCTATCTACTATGTAAGTTTTTTTTACCACTTTAGAACCTGGCCACCCACCTTTCCTTCTTCCACTTGCTTTTAACCACCAGCCCTTTAGCCCAGGGGGCTCACTTACTACTCTCCCTCTTAATTCATACCATTCTCTTTTTCAGATTAATGTGAATCAGAGAACTTCCAGAGAGAAACCAGTTCAGAAACATAGTTGAGAAATAGAAATTGCTATTTATTAGTTGTCACATGGTTGAGAAAGAAGAGAGAATGAGCAGTATTCCCACTAATACTGAGTCATATTTTCGTGGCTTGTATTCATTTTGAACATTTGTTTATTCTTTCAGTAGCTCCTTAAAGGTAGAGACCCTGCCTTAGCATCTGGTAGGTGTTCCAGAGATGTTTGTTGAAATCATGAATGAATCTGCTATACTTGGTATTAAACTAGGGAGTCAGTACACCCTTCCTTGCCTCCAATAAAGACAAAGATGGCATAGCCTCATCTCTAAGAATTTTGTTGAAACTAAATCTTTTTAAATTCAGAGTTTGAGGTGCCGCTTAAATGATTGAGGATAACCTGATGTTCTAAATATACCTGCATATATTAGTAGAAGCCAATCTGGTTTCTGAGGTCATCACTGCTGTATCCTCTTGTGTTTATCTCATTTTTTTTTCTTTTTCTCTCTTACTTCTTACTCTTCATCACTTATTTCTTCTTATTTAATCATTTTCTCATGCCTTTCTGTTCTTGCTGAAGTTGATGTCCCATAGATTTGTGCAGAAGCATTTTTAGGTAGGAGGGGAACAGCACAGTTAAAGATACTGTGTTAGCCTGAGTAATGCTGCCACTTCCCCCCCGCCCCCCCCCCCAAAAAGTGTTCCTAATCCCTGGAATCTGTAAATATGTTACCTTACATGATAAAGGGACTTTGTAGGTGTGATTAAGTTATGGATCCATGATGGGAGAGTATCCTGGATTATCCAGGTGGGCATGAAAGAATTACAAAGGGATGCAGAAGGTCAGAGAGGAGGAGGCCAAGTGACAAGCAGAAATTGGTGTGAATGTGGCCACAAGCCAAGGAATGTTGGCAGCCTCTCGAAGCAGCAAGAGAAAAGGAACACATTCTTCCTGAGGGCCTCTAGAAGGAACCAGCCTTACTGGCACTTTGACTTTAGCTCCCAGAAAAAGGCAACTAATAAGGACACTATAACCCAAAAAACCCAGTGCTGTCGAGTCGACTCGAACTCATAGCGACCCTATAGGACAGCGTAGAATTGCCCATTAGAGTTTCCAAGGAGCGCCTGGCGGATTTGAACTGCAGACTATACTTAATAGTATATGTGTCTGTCTCACCACTGGGCTGCTAGTCTCCTGAGGGTAGGAACTTTGTCTTCCTTTTCCTCAGTCATAGCATCTAATCATAGCATCTGACATAATGCCCTAAGATACTGGATGCTGAAAAATGTGTTCTGCAATGTAGTGACATTAATAATAACTGAAAATGACTTACATTGTTAGACTCTTAGCTAGCTAACTTGATTATAGATCTTTTAGAAAGCTAGAGGAAAAAAAAAAAAAACCCATTGCCGTCAAGTAATAGTAGCCCTATAGGGCAGAGTAGAACTGCCCCATAGGGTTTCCAAGAGGCAGTTAGTGGATTTGAACCGCCGACATTTTGGTTAGTAGCTATAGCTCTTAACCATTGTGCCACCAGCACTTTTAGAATTGAAGCTTCTGTTTTTCACTTAAGATTTTTTTGTTTTTGGGATATATGGGCTGAAATATTTAGATGAAGGTACAGTTGACTGTTTAGGGTTTTTTTTTTTTTTAATTCCTAATTTTTGCTTTACTTTAATACAGGTAGATGCTTCTTTATCTTTTCTGGATGGTTTTGTGGCTGAAGGACTCAATCAGGGTGCAGCACCTTACAAACCTCACCACCAACGCCAGGAGGAAAAGCTTTCTCAGGAAAAGGGTAAAAAAAATTTTTTTTAATTGAAGTAAAAGTACATATAACACATTCGTCAATTTAACATTTTTCATGTGTATAATTTTAGTGACATCAGTTACATTAATCATGTTGTGTAACCATCACCAATATGAAAAGGGTAGTTTTTCATGGGCTTATTTATAATCTAGATTGTAAGAACATATTTTTTGTATAATTGATATTATAATCATGTAAGTAAACAACTAAGGATATTTAGTTATTAAATCTCTTTGATTTAATCCCTCCTTAAATCTGTTTGTGATTTTTTTACCCTGACTAGGTCTTCAGATACTCAGAGAAAAAAAGTTAGCCTAGAGGTATTCCAAAGTCATAGGTGTGGACAAAATATATAGATAGATACCTAAGGTAGGATGACAGCCGTTCCGGAATTTTGAAAGAACTTGAAGATGGAATTATCATGTTGGTCGCTGTCTAAAGGGCTGAAAAGTTTTAGAAGAAACCCTGATTATTATGGACTAGTGAGTTTCATTTTCATCCTGAGCAGTCTCTTCTTAAGTGTATTGAGATGCTTCCTTCAACAAAATATCTCATCAGTGAGGTTAGGAACAGCTAAGCAAGGGAAAAATAACTTTATACTTAAGAAATGTAACCTGTCAGGGGAAGATTGTCATCATGGATTTGGTAAAGGAGAAATCATTGCAATATTTGGGTACTGAGTGGGTAGTATACAGAGGAATAAAGGGAGACTAGTGAATACAATCTATTCTGGAGTTCAGAATATCTTTTGATACAGTTTAATGCTGCAAGGTCTTGTCTCTCTCACTCTTTATTCATCATTTAATGGTTTTATTAAGTACGTAATGTTTTTCAGGCTCTGTGCTAGACATGAAATCCCTGGGTGGTACAGATGGTTGATGTACTTGGCTGCTAACTGAAAGGTTGGCGATTTGAGTCCACTCAGAGGCGCCTCGGGAAAAACGCCATTGAAAACCTTATGGAGCACAGTTCTTTGACACACATGGGTTGCCGTGATTTAGAATCGACTCAATGGTGACTGTTTTCATTTTTTTTTTTCTGGTGCTAGGCATGTTCAGTTATGAGTACCACTAAAAGGTTGATCCTAAAATGAGACCAAAAAGTTATAAATGCTTATAATAGGCTTGATGCTATTTTTTATAGAAGCATGTCCTCTTTTAAGGCTTTCAATACATTATTTAACACAGGGATACCTAATGGCCTAGATGATTGCGTTCTCTTTCAAAGGATAATCAATTTACTTACCCTTAACTCCTTATATGTTGATAGAATGTGGTAAAGAAAAAAAAGTAAAATTGTTCTGAATTACAGCTGTCTGATCTGTGACCAAACTGTGTATAAGGGCTTGTGACATCTAGGGCATGGAGTGAAAATCTTCTCCTGGAGTTCTCAAGTGGAGAAAAGTGGTTCAGTTGTTATATTTTCAAATGTCAGGGGGCCATCAGCTGCCATTACTATAAGTCAGGGATAGAGGAGGGAAGGGAAGGTAGTAGGGTGCCTAATTCCTGGCATTACCTGTATTCTTTCTTAAAATAAGTTAAATAGCTGACACAAATATAAGAGCTAGCCCTGGAATTCTCCAAGCTGATGAAATCCTTTGCCAAGTGAATTTTGTTCTATAAAACTATCATTGTAAATGGGGTTAAGCTTTAAAATTAGGCTTTTCCCCTCTCCTTCCAAATCAATTTTTCTAAAATTTTTTAAAGCAAAAGTGAGATTTTTGTGGGTTTAGAATGCCTATTATATTACAAAAAAGGACATTGGCTATGAGCTAGAACATAGCCAAAAAAAAAAAAACTCATTGCCGTTGAATTGATTCCGACTCATAGTGACCCTACAGGACACAGTAGAACTGCCCCATAGCGTTTCCAAGGAGTTTCTGGTGGATTCAAACAGCCGTAGCACTTAACCGCTATGCCACCAGGGTTTCCAAAATATAGCCAGTACTCAGTAAATACTTGCGGATGAATTATAAAGTGTACCTTGAAAACAGGACTGGCTCTAAGAAAAAAAAAGTTGGAGAAAAATAGGCATATTTTTTTTGCCCAAAGAGGTGTTAATTCTGTATTAGTTCTGGTATTGATCTTATTTAAGAACTTTATAAATCATTTGAGAGAGTAATAATTAAATCTGTCAGTTTTATAAATGACCCTTAGCTGTCTTAGGTAGAAAAATGCCAAATTTATAAACATAAACTTCAGGGAAATATTTTAGGATAATAAGAATTGACAAAAATAGATTGGATGGAAGGGAGTCTTTATTACTAGTTCCCACTCAAGAGAAGCATTTAGGAATCAGTTTGGATTATTCTATTAAAACATAATTCAGAAATGGTATAGCCCCAGTGTTAGGTAACACCAGAAACAGTAAGGGGAAACAGCAGTATAATCTCTCCTCTATAGAACTATGGAAAGTTAGGTCCATAGTTGGAAAACTAGGCCCATTTTGGGTTATTAGTCTCTCAAAAAAAAAAATTAATAAATAAATTACAACTGGGGATGGAGAAGTATAGCCAAATGGTCAAGGTATAAAAGAACTACAGTATGAGGTAAGATAAATACCAGTTTGCCTTCAAGTCGATTCCAACTCATGGCTACCCCATGTGTGTCAGAATAGAACTGTGTTCCACAGGGTTTTCAATAGTTGATTTTTTTGTAAGTACATCACCAGGCCTTCTAAGGCATCTCTGAGTGAACTTAAACCTTGAATCTTTTAGCAGCTGAACGTGTTAACCATTTGTACCACCCGAGGGCTCCAAGTTAAAGAACCTCAGAAAAACCCAAACCTGTTGCTGTCTAGTGGATTCTGACTCATAGTGACCCAGGAGTGTGCATATAATCAGGGCCTCTGAAGTCATGAAGGATACCAACAGGTTAAATATTGAATTACTTACACCCTAGATAATTTATATTGTCTCTCACTTGAATTACTTCAGTAATTCCCAACTCCAAGAAGTCTATCTTCAGCCTTAGCCTTGTCAGATTCATCTTCTGCATTGCCATCTAAATGGCCTCTCCAAAACAAAGCTCTGGTTTCCATCTACTGGCTAATCATCCTCGTCTCATTCAGACTGCTAACAAAAAAAAAACCCAAACCCATTGCCACTGAGTTGATTCCAACTCATAGCGACCCTATAGGACAGAGTAGAACTGCCCCATAGGGTTTCCAAGGAGTGCCTGGTGGATTCCAACTGCCGACCTTTTGGTTAGCAGCCATAGCTCTTAACCACTATGCCACCATACTGCTAATAGCCACCATGTTCTTTGCTTTCCTGCCATTACTGATGCTTTCTGTACTCTGTGAATTGCCCTTTCCCCTTTAACTTTTACATATTCATTAGGTTGCTATTCAGCCATCTTGTTCCTTGTTCTCTTTCTGTATACCTAGGTTCTCCCTGTCTGCCATGTACGGGAGCTCCTGCATACCTAGTTAACTCCCCCAAATCTCAGGTCCTTCCAGTCATTGATTACTGGATGGATGTTGGGGGGTTTTTACTAAAAAATGAAAATAGTATGGCTAGAACTTCATTCTCAACCATGAGCCTTTCCAGGCCTGCTTCAGGTAACACTTTTTAATTGTCTCAGAATTATAATTTTATCTGTCTACTCTCCAGATGCTGTCCCCTTCTATGTCTAGTCTTTTCCTCTCAGTTCTCAAATTCTGTACCTTAATTTTTGAACTTCTGCTTTTGGACCTAAAGTGTTTAGTTGTGCATAGGTAGCATTTCTTGAGCTATTTAATATTTTCACTGGTTCTGGAAGTGTTAATGCCGAGGCTGGATGGCTATCACAGATGGTATAAAAGAAGGCTAAACTAGATGATTGAGAAGCTTAGAATTAGTGAATATTCTAGCTGAAAAGGACCTTAGAGATACTTAGACAAGTAGTTTCCAAACTTGGTAATGAATATGAGAGCTTTTAAAAATGATGCAGATCATTGGTCTCTGTCCCTAGTCCAAACCCTTCACTTTAACAATGAAGAAATTAAGGTCTAGTGCACACTCCTAATTAACACCAGGCTTACATTATAAACTTGCTTCTTCCATTAATTTTTCTACTGCATATTGATTCTTCTTTTATATCATTCATTCAGCCAGCAAACTTTTATTTAGTACTCTTTGGATTCAGTGCAGTATGCTTTGGAGGAGGCAATATAATATATTGGTTGAGAGCATAGCTCTGGAGCCAAAGTTTCTGATTTTCTTTTTTGCTCTACCATTTTCTATCTTTGTAATCCTGGGTAAGTTTGTGGCAAACTTTCCTCGTCTATACAGAAGATCACATTTATATTTTACAAGAAGTTCCTTTGTATTATAATCTAGTTGTTGTTAGGTGCCATCTAGTTGGTTCAGACTCACAGCAACCCCATGTACAACAGAACAGAACATTCTCTGGCCCTGCCCCATCCTCACAGTCATTGCTGTGTTTGAGCCTGTTGTTGTAACCGCTATGTCAATCCATTGTGTTGAGGGTCTTCTTCTTTTTCACTGACCCTCTACTTTACCAAGTACGATGTCCTTCTCCAGGGACTGTTCCCACCTGATAACAGGTCCAAAATACATGAGAGGAAGTCTTGTCATCCTTGTTTCTAAGGAGCACTCTGGCTATACTTCTTCCAAGACAGATCTGTTCATTCTTCTGGCAGACCATGGTGTAATCAATATTCTTCACCAACACCATAATTCAAAGGCATTAATTCTTTTTCGGTCTTCCTTATTCGTTGAGCTTTCACACTTATATGAGGCAATTGAAAATACCGTGGCTTGGGTCAGGCACACCTTAGTGCTTGTTATGGATTGATTTGTGTCCCTCCAGAATATGTGTCAGCTGGCTAGGCTGTGATTGCCAGGATTGTGTGGTTGTCCACCATTTTGTGATCTGATATGATTATCCTATGTATTGTAAATCCTAACCTCTATGATGTTTATGAAGCAGGATTAGAGGCAGTTATGTTAACACGGCAGGACGCAACCTACCAGGTTAGGTTGTATCTTGAGTCAGTCTCTTGTGAGATATAAAAGAGATAATCCAGTAAGAAGAGCCAGGAACGGAGCACGTCCTTTGGACCCAAGCGCCTAGAGCTGAAACGCTTCTAGACCAGGGGAAGATTGATCACAAGGATCTTCCTCCAGAGCCGACAGAGAGAGAAAGCCTTCCCCTGGGGCTAGCTCCCTGAATTCGAACTTTTAGTGTCCTAAACTGTGAGAGAATAAATTTCTGTTTTCTTTAACAGACATTCACTGGTGGTATTATGGCAGCATAAGATAACTAAGACAGTCCTCAAGGTGACATCTTTGCTTTTTAACACTTAAAGAGGTCTTTTGCAGCAGATTTCCTTGGTGCTGTATGTCATTTCATTTCTTGACTGCCGTTTTCATGAATGTTGACTGTGGATCCAAGTAAAATGAAATCCTTGACAACTTTGGTATTTTCTCATTTATCATAATGTTGCTAATTGGTCCAGTTGTGAGGATTTTTGTGTTCTTTATGTTGAAGTATAATCCATGGTGAAGGCTGTAGTCTTTGATCTTCATCAGTAAGTTCTTCAGGTCCTCTTCGCATTAAGCAAACAAGGTCCAAAAATGATAAATGTGTCAGTAGGGTAAGTTTAGCTGCATATTAGAAAATAAGTAAAGAAAGTGGTATCTTATACAATGTTGAAAGTTGTTTTTCTCTCCCATTAAAAAATTCAGAAGTAGGCAGCCTAGGGTTGATGATGACTTCATGATTATCAAAAACCCCAGGCTCTGTCTCTCTTGCTGTTCTGGCGTCTTTGGTGTGCCATTTCATGATCCAAGATGGCTGGTCACATCCAGCAGTCATGCTGGAGTCTAGAAAGCAGGAAAGAAGAAGGAGGAAAAGAAAGACATTTTCTGTTCAAGGAGGACTCCTCCCAGAAATTGCTCACAAAACTTGTGTGTCATTTCATTGGTCAGAACTCAGTCACATGATAAAGGAGTCTGGAAATGTAGTCTCTTTCCCAGGTAGTCCTGTACCTAGCTAAGAATCAAGGTTTCTGTTACTTAAAATAAGGGGAGAATGGATGCTGGCATAGGCGTCAGCTCTACCACAATAACAATATAAATTTTCATGGTTCTGATAGAATTTATTTGAGTTAACACAGATTTAAAGGAACCTGAACTTGAGTAAACCTTGTTCTTTGTCAGTGGGGAGATTTCACATGAGGGCTGCATTACTCCATTCAGTACAAGAATGTGCCTGAAAGTAACACAGTCATCTCCTTATTCATAGCTCACCATGAGAGCAGCAGCTTTTTAGTAGACATGGTTTATCAGTTCTTTTTCCTAATTGAACCCTTTTTTCGCTTCTCAGTGAGATAAAAAGATAGAAATGAAGGACAGCTTGTTTTTGGTCACTGTCATGAATTGTATCTCCCCAAATATGTGTCAACTTGGCTAGGCCGTGATTCCCAGTATTGTCTACCATTTTGTTATTGGATGTGGTTTTCCTGTGTGTTGTGAATCCTATCTCTGTGATGTTAATGAGGCAGGATTAGAGGCAGTTATGTTAATGAGGCAAGACTCAATCTACAAGATTAGGTTGTGTTTTAAGCCAATCTCTTTTGAGAAATAAAAGAGAGAAGTGAGCAAAGAGACATAGGGACCTCATACCACCAAGAAAGAAGCACTGGGAGCATATTGTGCCCTTTGGACCTGGAATCCCTGTGCTGAGAAACTCCTTGACCAGGGGAAGATTAATGACAAGGATCTTCTTCCAGAACTGACACAGAGAGACAACCTTCCTCTGAGGCTGGCACCCTGAATTTGGGCTTCTGGCCTCGTAGGCTGTGAGTGAATAAATTTCTTTGTTACAGCCATCCACGTGTGATATTTCTGGTATAGCAGCACTAAATAACTAAGACAGCTACCTAGCAGTATGAAGACTTGTAGTAGGCATTCAATAAATTGTAGCTCTGTATTATTACTACTATCGTAATATTTGATTAGGTCATTTCCAAACCCCCTTCCAGTTTAAAAATTGTCATTGGATTCCAGTCTTCAGGTAACTTCGATCGTTTTTGCATTGCTTTAAATATGAACTTCTGTTATTGTTTTAAAATTCCAGTTCTCAATTTTGAACCATATGGACTCTCCTTTTCTGCATCTGGTTTCACTGGACGACAGTCTCCTGCTGGCATTTCTCTAGGTTCAGATGTATCTGGAAACAGTGCTGAGACGGGGCTGAAAGAGTAAGTTCCTTTCTTACTAAAATTGAGACTATGTAAGTGCTTAAATGTCTCTTGGCATTCTACTTGCCCTCTGCTGTGTATCATCATCTATCGTCATCATCAATATTATTTGCTTATTTTAGGGCAACACCTAAGAAGTTTATTATTTCAGTGGTCTTCACATAATTTTCAAAGGGAGAGGTACATTTGTGACTATGTGTTTTAATATATTGCGTTGAAGGGTACCTGAAAGCTAAACTCCGTATGGGCAATTGTTTCTTTTGCTTTCTGTTTATCACTCTCAAGGTATTGACGTTGTACAGTATGTCCTCTTCTTTAAAGAGCTTACCTCCCAAGACAGCATTGAATGTTAAAAGCTTTACACATAATAATAATAAATGACACATTATTTTTATTTTTTATGGAAGACTATCAAAACTTATACACCCTGGTAAGTATTCAGCATCATTCTACATTCCTCATTATTTGTTTGTATCATTCATCTAATAAATGCTTGTAACTATCTCATTGGAAGACTGGCAGATATAGAGATGAACATAAAATAACTGACTTCAACTGACTTTGCTCAGAATGCTTTTAGAACTTTTTTCCAACTGCCTTGAAAATGGGTTATACTTTTGTTTGAATGTCTTACATGGAGCCAAATTTTCATCCTTTGAAGACAGATTTTGGTTTTGGAAGTAAAGTTAAATTACTTCTAGAAACATAATTAAATTTAAAAAATGAGATAATGTATGTAAAATGCCTAGTACAACCCAGTACATATTAAGTAACTGATAAATGGAAACTGTAATATTAATAATAATTCCCGTTACCATCATCATCTTTATCATTGTCCAGAAGCTGAGTTTACCAAATAAGATTATTGATCAATCTGGATAATTTTAGACAAAATCCTACTGTGACAATAAAGTAAGGAAAAGATCTTCTTGTCTCTGAAGGAGTTTCATTTAAAAGAGTTCAAAAGTGTTTTTAAGTAATGGCAGCACTGTTGGAATAAAACTCAAACCCTCAAAGGTGAAACCTTTGAAAGATGACATTCGACTTTTGGCCAACATGGCACCATAGACAGAAGCACCGTGCTGTCCCTCCACAGCAAAGACCTGAAAAAGTAAGTAAAACAGAGACAAACGTCAATCCTGGAACCTGAAGTGTCAAATGAAGAAATAAAGAACTTAGCCAAGCACTGAATAGAATAAGGAACAGAGAGCAAGGAGAGATACGTGCAGAGGTCCCCTATCAGCTAATGCAGCACGGATTCAACATCTTGAACTCCTGTTGGAAATCGATGGACAAGGAGTGTGGGAAAGTAAGTAGCTTCACAGAGCTCCCAGCAGGACACAGAGTACCCAGTAGCCAGTAATACATGCTTTCTCACCCCCTGTTCTCTTCCTCACTGCTCTACCTCTGTGCTTCCTGGCTGGCAGCAGTGGCTCGGCTAGCTGGGAAGTGCAGCATCTGTGCCACTTGGATTTGCCCCACCCACATTGGAGATCAGCGTACAGGAAAGCAGCTTCACGAAGTTCCCAGCAGGAGGCAGAGCACCTGGTAACCAGCAATACGTGCTTTCCTAACCCTCACCCTTCTTCCTCACCCCCTACCTCAGCCTCCTCTTGGCCCAGAGGCAACTGCTTTGGCCCCAGGCCGCTTGGATTTACCCCGCCTACACTGGTCGGCTCCCTGAGTGCCATTGGTCTGTTGCTGCTGTTGCTTTTTTCCATTTCTCTTGGTTTCTTCCTTGCCTTCCATCACCTCTTTCTCCTTTCTCTTGAACACCTGGCTCCGTGTGCCATCTTTACTTCCTCTTGAAAGGCTGTGAGGTGTCGCTTAACTGGGGAACCACTACCCTGGCACGTAACACCGCGCCGGTGGGATTCCCAGGGCCTTTTTTTTTTGCTTCATTTGTTTGTTTTCTTTTTCTTTTCATGGCTTAGGAGTCCTTTCTAGCAGGGCTGCATTGCATGGCTTAGGAGCCACTCCCGCAATCTGCGCAGCTGCATAGGTGGGATCCCTGGGGCATTTCTTTTTCCTTTCGTTTTTTTTTTTCTTCTCTTTTTTTCCTTCCTTTCTTCATTTCCCAGTTCTCGTCTCTCTATACCTACCTTCTTTTCCTGCCTCCTGAATACCTGGTGCTGTGTGACATCTATACCCCCTGGCCAGGTTATATTGCACAGCCTGAGAGCCACTTCCCTGATCATTGCAACCACACGGGTGTGACCCCTGGTGGCTTTTTGTTTTTTTTCTTCCAAATTTTAACCTAGTTACTTTTTTCCTGCTTTTTGTTTTTCTTTTTTCCTCCATTTCTCAGTTTCTCATCTTTCCACTCCAACAGTAAGCTCCTTAGCAGCCTTTTTTTTTTGGTTTGCTGGTATGTTTTTGGCTTCTGTTTCTCTTTCCTCACCTCCTCCCCACACCCATATTAGCTCCTCACATCACAACCTCCCCCCTCCTTCCTGCCTGCCTGCACCATGCGCTGAACATCACACCCCCGAGCAGCACAGGTATAGCGTACCAGAATCTGCCAAGCGCTGATTCCCAGCCTGCCCTGTCGGCCCTGGTGTGTGCCACAAACAACCCATCCCAGCCCCTCCCCTTCAGCTGGACCTGCCCTGCTACACCGTAACTGAGTGATTGACGCTGCCCATTGGACAAGGAGGTGAAAAGTATCTTGACCACAGACAAGTGAACAACAAAGAACACACAGCCCGCCTGCTGAGACATAACCAAAAAAAAGGATGAAACAAAAAGATCTACAGTCAGTAAACAAAGAACTTAGCTACTGAACATCCCAAAGACAGCAGACAATATCAAAACATATTAAAAAAACAGACAGAGTGGTTCCAGTAGGCATCCAAAATAAAACACCAGATGACTTTTCAGTAGAACAAAAGGCACTAGAACTACCTGATAGGGAATTCAATCTCTAATATTCAGAGCTATCCAAGAGTTGAAGCAAAAAATGAGGGAAAATAGACAAATTCATGGAAAAGGCAGATAAATTCATGGAAAATACAAAAAATTGGAAGAATTCAGGAAAATAATACAGGAAAAAAATGCCAAAAATAAATTCATAACTAGAAATCATACAAAAACAACAATTAGAAATCCAATAGATGAACAACAAGATCTCAGAAATGGACAGTGTCGTGAGAGGGCTGAGGAGCAGGTTTGAAATGATGGAAGACAGGATTAGTGAAATTGAAGACAAAAACTTAGCTACAAATCTGTTTGAGAAAAAGAACAAAGAAAAATGAAGAAACCCTGAGAATTATGTGGGATACAATCAAAAGCAGAAATTTGTGAGTGATCGGCGTTCCAGAATGGGGAGAAAATGGAAAACACAGAGAGGATCATTGAAGAATTGCTGACAGAAAACTTCCCTAACATCATGAATGATGAAAAGCTGACCATCGAAGAATATCAACAAATACCATATAAGATAGTCCCCAAAAGAAAATCACCAAGGCTTATCATAATCACATGCGCTAATACTGAAGACAAAAAATCCTGCGAGCAGCTTGAGAAAAACAAAAACTCGCATACAGAGGAGAAACAGTAAGACTAAAAAACCGGTTGCCGCCAAGTCAATTCAGACTCATAGCGACCCTATAGTAGAGTAGAACTGCCCCGTAGAGTTTCCAAGGAGCGCCTAGTAGATTCAAACTGCTGATCTTTTCAGTTAGCAGCCGTTGCTCTTAACCGCTATGCCACCAGGGTTTCCAAAAAAAAGGAAAAAAAAAAAAAGGAAACCCTGACGGTGGTGTGGTTATGAGCAATGGTTGTCAACCAAAAGGTCGGCAGTTTGAATCCACCAGGTGCTCCTTGGAAACCCTATGGGGCAGTTCTACCTTGTCCTATAGGGTCACTATGAGTTGGAGTCCACTTATGCAGCAATAAAACTAAGCTCTGGTTATTTGGCAGAAACCACGCAAACAAGAAGGCAGTGGGATGACATGTATAAAACCTTGAAGAAAAAATTGCCAACCAAGAATAACATATCCTGCAAAACTTTGATTCAGATATAATGGTGATATTAGGGAATTTCCAGATAAACAGAAATTAAGGGACTATGTAGAAACCCAACCAAACTTAATAAGAGTCCTTAAAGGGAGTCCTTAGGTCTGAGAACAAACAACACCAGACCACAGCCTGAATCTAGATGCAAGATTGCACCAGCCAGATACCAACCTAGGAAATGAACCCTCAAGGACTATCCAAAACCAAAAGAATTGCAACAGGGAACCAGAGAGGTTAACCTGTAGATAACAACAACAGCAGAACAATAAAAGAGGGAACAAATGGTGTAGGTATAGAACTTTCTAATGGAGAGAAAGGCAAGGTGATACCAAGCAATAATAAACTGTTTCAAACGTAGGAAGATAGGGTAAATTGCAAGGTGACCATGAAGAAAGTTAATAAGCCTACTCACCAAAATAAAGAAGAAAAACAAAGTCTTAATAAAGACAAAATCTGCAAAAACAAAAGAAATCCACAAACAAAAGGAACTCAGCACAGGAGAGTAAGAGGAACAAAGAAAATGTCAGCACCACACACACACACACACACACACACACACACACACACACACACACACACAACTACAAAATGACAGCAATAAACTCACACCTATCAATAATTTCACTGAATGTTAATGGCCTAAATGCATCAATAAAGAGTGACAGAGAGTGACAGAATGGATTAAAAAAACAGGATCCATCAATTTGCTGTCTGCAGGAGACACACCTTAGAAACAAAGATGTAAATTTAGTAAAAATCAAAAGATGGAAAAAATCAAGCAAATAATTTCCAAAAGAGGGCAGGAGTGGCAATACTAATCACAGATAAAATAGACTTTAAAACAAAATCCACCATAAAAGATAAAGAAGGGCACCGTATAATGACTAAAGGGATGATCCATCATGAAGACTTAATGATAATAAACATCTACACACCCAATGACAGGGCTCCAAAATACATAAACTCTAATAGCACTGAAAAGAGGAATTGACAGTTCCACATTAATAGTAGGAGACTTCAACACACCACTCTGAGGTAAAGGACAGAACATCTAGAAGGAAACTCAACAAAGATAGAGAAGAGCTAAAGGGCATAATAATCAGCCAATTCGACCTCATAGATACATATAGAACACTCCACCCAACAGTTGCAAAATATACATTGTTTTCCAACGCACATGGAACATTCTCCAGAACAGACCACATATTAGGCCACAGAGCAACCCTCAACAAAATCCAAAATGTTGAGATAATACAAAGTATCTTCTCTGATCATAACACCATCAAAGGAGAAATTAACAACAGGAAGAACAAGGAAAAAAGTGAAGTACATGGAAACTGAGTAACACCCTGCTTAAAAACCATTGGGTAATAGAAGAAATCAAAGATGGAATAAAAAAAATTCCTAGAAACACATCATACCACAACCTTTGGGCCACAGCAAAGGCACTGCTCAGAGGTCAATTTATAGCAATAGATGCACACATCAAAAAAGAAGAAAGGGACAAAATCATAATATTAGATACACAACTTGAACAAATAGAGAAAGTAAAAGAAACCCACAGCCACCAGAAGAAAGGAAATAATAAAGATCAGAGCAGAAATAAATGAAATATAGTAGAAAAACAATAGAAAGGATTAACAAAACCAAAAGTTGGTTCTTTGAAAGGATCAACAAAATCAACAAACCAGTGGCTAAAATGACCAAAAAAAAAAGAAAATGACAGGATGGAAATAACCCAAATAAGAAATGAAATGGGGGATATTACAACAGACCTGACTGAAATTAAAAAAGGGTCATAATAGAGTATTACAAAAACCACTCCAACAAATTTAAAAACCAAGAGGAAATGGACAAATTTTTAGAAACACGCTACCTACCCAAACTAACAAAAAATGATGTTGAAAGTCTGAACAGACCCATAACAAGAGAAGAGATATGAAAAGGTAATAAAAAAAAAAAAAAAACTCCCAGGGAGCCAAGATGGCGGAATAGATAGACGCTTTTTCTGGCAAGCCCTCTTTACAACAAAGACCCGAAAAAAACAAGTGAAACGTGTGTATCTATGACAAGCTAGGAGCCCTGAGCATCAAAGGCAAGCTTACGAATGAATGAATAGAGGGGCAGGGGGAGGAAGAGACGGTTCAGAAGAGGAGAGGAACTACCGGATCTAAATCGCGAAAAGCCCTCAGGCACCATTCCCAAGAGCAGCGGCAGCAGTCTGGTACTAGCAATCGGCTGCAGTTTCCTCAGGGAGAAGCAGCCAGCCACATAGCCTATTCACGCTTCTGGAACCAGAGAAGGATGGCACTCTCTGCAAAAGCTAAGTACTTGCATATATTTTAATGCACCCCTCCACCACCAAGCGGGCTTCAGTGGCAGAATTCCCTGGGCCTAAGATAGGTCCTGATGAGCACCTAGAACCATCCTCCCAGCCTTGGAGGAGGAAAAAATTTACATTTGGGGGAAAGATAATTTGCCGGCTCCACTAACCGAGGGAGCTCAGGACAAAAGCAGCTCCTGTCAGGCATAAACGATCTGAGGACTTTGAGCACTTTTCCCCTCTGCATGGATCTGTGTGGGCCTATTTTAGGAGAATATGTCCTTATTGGCAGACTCCAACTATTTCAGCTGTGCAGTGGAGAGGTGGGTGTTTGATGTTTGACATCGCTTTGCCTGTTAAACAGGGTCCTCACCTACCCACATGAGGGGCTAAGGAATGGTAGCTCCACTCAGGTCACCCAGCCACCCGCGACAGGGGTCCAAGGATAACTGGTATCTCCCAGTCCTTGCAACCAAGAACATTGGGTATCCATGGTCTGTCTGCAAAACCCACCCACCTGCACGCTGTAGGGAACAGGGATGCGCTTTCCTCAGGTACACTTGGGGGTTGGTTCTCAATCCCCTGCCTTGTTCAGAGTGTGACCCGCTGCTGCAACCAGATATTGGTACCTACACGAATCACCACTGCCCCTCTAAGACTGAGGTACAGAGCCTGTACCACATACTTGATGATCAGCTATCTGGACACCTGACCTGAATTTATACAAGAAAAGTAGATGGACTCCTAGACCAGATATACTTGATAACAGCTCCAGCCATCTGGAGACAAGACGTTAGAGCTCCAAAGGCGAAAATAATCAAGCTAGCTCACTGAAGCAACCCATTTGGGCATATCAAAACAAAACAAAGCAAGAAGCTGCAACACAGTAAGCAAATGTAAACTAATACAATAACTTATAGATGGCTCGGAGACAACAGTCAGTATCAAGTCACATAAAGAAACAGACCATGATCACCTCAGCAAGCTCTCAAAACAAGAAATCCAGGGATCTTCTAGATGAAAATGCATTCCTGGAATTACCAGATGCAGAATACAAAAGTTTAATATACAGAGCCCTTCAAGACATCAGGAAGGAAATGAGGCAATACTCAGAAAAAGCCAAGGAATGCACAGATAAAGCAATTGAAGAGATTAGAAAGATTATTCAGGAACATAATGGAAAATTTAGTAAGCTGGAGGCATCTATAGACAGACAGCAATGAGAACTTCAGAAGATTAACAATAAAATTACAAAAGTAGACAATAGAAAGTCAGAGGAGCAGAATTGAGTAAGTAGAAGCCAGAATTTCTGAACTTGAAGATAAATCACTTGGCACTAACATATTTGAAGAAAAATCAGATCAAAGAATTAAAAAAAAAAAAAAAAGAATAAACCTTAAGAATCACGTGGGACTCTATCAAGAGAAATAAAACATGTGAGTGACTGGAGTACCAGAACAGGGAGGGATAACAGAAAATACAGAGAGAATTGTTAAAGATTGTTGGCAGACAACTTCCCTGATATTGTGAAGGATGAGAAGATATCTATACAAGATGCTCATCGAACTGCACACGAGGTAAAGTTAAAAGAAAGTCAACAAGACATACTATAATCAAACTTGCCAAAACCAAAGATAAAGAGAGAATTTTAAGAGGACCTAGGGATACATGAAAAGTCACCTAAAGAGGAGAGCCAATAAAATAAGCTTGGACTAAGCAGAAGTCACGCAGGCAAGAAGGCAATGGGATAACTTCTTTAAAAAAATTTAAGGAAAAAAATTGCCAGCCAAGAATCATTTATCTAACAAAACTGTCTCTTAAACATTAAGGTGAAATTAGGACATTTCCAGATAAACAGAAGTTTAGGGAATTCATAAAAACCAAACCAAAACTACAAGAAATACTCAAGGGAGTTCTTTGGTTAGAAAATCAATAATATCAGGTATCAACCCTAGACTACAACACTGGGCAGAGCAACCAGAAGTCAACCCAGACAGGGAAAAAAAAAAAAAAACAAACCCTCAAAACAGGTTAACAGTGATGTTATTATATAAAAAAAGACAACATTAAAACAATAAAGAGGGACTAAGAAATGTAATCATACACCTTCCACATGGAGAGGAAGACACGGGGATACAAAGAAATAAAAGTTAGGTTTAAATTTAGAAAGATGGGGTAAATAATAAGGTAACCACAAAGGAGACAAACTATCCTACTCATCAAAATAAAATACAAGAAAAAAATAGAGACTCAGCACACACTAAATCAACAGCAACGAATATGAGAAAAGGACAATATATAAAGGTAATCTACTCAGCACATAAAATTAAGTGGGAAAAAGAAACTGTCAACAACACACACAAAAAGACATCAAAATGATAGTATTGAGTTCATACCTATCCATAATTATGCTGAATGTAAATGGAATAAATGCACCAATAAAGAGACAGAGAGTGGCAGAATGGGTTAAAAAACACAATGTGTCTATATGCTGCCTACAAGAGACGCACCTTAGACTTAGAGGCACAAACAAACTAAAACTCAAAGGATGGAAAAAAATAAGCAAACAACAATCAAAAAAGAGCAGGAGTGGCAATATTTGTGACAAAAGAGAATTTAAAGTTCAATCCATCATAAAGGCTAAGGAGGGACACTATATAATGATTAAAGGGACAATATATCAAGAAGATATAATCATATTAAGTATGTGTGCACCCAGTGACAGGGCTGCAAGATACATAAAACGAACTATCAGCATTGCAAAGTGAGATAGACAACTCCACAATAATAGTAGGAGACTTCAACACACCACTTTCGGTGAAGGACAGGACATCCAGAAAGAAGCTCAGTAAAGACACAGAAGATGTACATGCCACAGTCAACCAACTTGATCTCGTAGACATATACAGAACACTCCACCCAACAGCAACGAAGTATTCTTTCTTTACTAATGCACATGGAACATTCTCTAGAATAGACCACATATTAGGTCATGAAGTAAACATTAGCAGAATCTAAAACATTGAAATATTACAAAGAATCTTCTCTAACCATAAGCCCATAAAAGTGGAAATCAGTAACAGAAAAAGCATGGAAAAGAAATCAAACACTTGGAAACTGAACAGTACTGTGCTCATAAGAGACTGGATTATAGAAGACATTAAGATGGAATAAAGAAATTCATAGAATCCAGTGAGAATGACAACACTTCCTATCACAACCTTTGGCACACAGCGAAAGCAGTAATCAGAGTTCAATTTATATCAATAAATGCACACATACAAAAAGAAGAAAGGACCAAAATCAAAGAATTATCCCTACAGCTTGAAGAAATAGAAAGAAAGCAGCAAAAGAAACCCTCAGGCACCAGAAGAAAACAAATAATAAAAATCTGAGCAGAACTAAATGAAATAGAAAACAGAAAAACAGTTGAAAGAATTAACAAGACCAAAAGCTGATCCTTTGAAAAAAATCAACAAAATTGATAAACCATTGCCCAAGTGACAAAATAAAAACAGGAGAGGAAGCAAATAACCTGAGTAAGAAGTGAGATGGGCCATATTACAACAGACCCAACTGAAATTAAAAGAATCATATCAGATAACTACGAAAAATTGTACTCCAACAAATTTGAAAAGGTAGAAGAAAAGGATGATTGCCCAGAAACACACTACGTGCCTAAACTAATACAAACAGAGGTAAAAAATACAAACAGAGGTAGGACAGCTAAATAGACCCATAACAAAAGAAGAGATTGAAAAGGTAATCAAAAAACTCCCAACAACAACAACAAAAAAAGCCCCTGCCGGGACGGCTTCACTGCAGAGTTCTAGCAAACTTTCAGAGAAGACTTAACACCACTACTACTGAAGGTATTTCAGAACATAGGAAAGGACGGAACACTCCCAAATGCATTCCACTAGGCCAGCATATGCCTGATACCAAAACTAAAGACACCATAAAAAAAAGAAAATTACGGACTTATATCCCTCATGAAATTAGATGCATAAATCCACAACAAAATTCTAGCCGATAGAATTCAAGAACATATCAAAAAAATAATTTACCATGACCAAGTGGATTCATACTAGGCATGCAAGGATGGTTCAACATTAGAAAAACAATGTAATGCATCACATAAAGAAAACAAAAGAGAAGAATCACATGATTTTATCAATTGATGTAGAAAAGGCTTTTGACAAAGTTCAGCACTCATTCATGATAAAAACTCTCAGCAAAAAAGGAATAGAAGGAAAATTCCTCAACATAGTAATGGGCATTTATACAAAGCCAACAGCCAACATCACCCTAAATGGAGAGAGCCTGAAAACATTCCCACTGAGAACGGGAACCAGACAAGGATGGCCTTTATCCCTACTCTTATTCAACATTGTGTTAGAGGTCCTAACCAGAGCAATTAGGCTAGACAAAGAAATAAATGATATCCAGATTAGTAAGGAAGAAGTAAAATTATCTCTATTTGCAGACGACATGATGTTATACACAGAAAACCCTAAGAAAACTACTGAAACTAATAGAAGAGTTCAGCAGAGTATCGGGATACAAGGTAAATATACAAAATACAGTTGGATTCCTTTACACTAACAAAAAGAACATCGAAGAGGAAATCACCAAATCAGTACCGTTTCCAGTAGTCCCCAAGAAGGTAAAATACTTAGGAATAAATGTTAGCAGAGATGTAAGAGACTTATACAAAGAAAACTACAATACACTTCTGCAAGAAACCAAAAGAGACCTACATAAGTGGAAAAACATACCTTGCTCATGGATAGGAAGACAACATTATAAAAATGTCTGTCCTACCATAAGTGATCTATAGGTTTAATGCAATTCCGATCCAGATCCTAATGACATTCTTTAATGAGAAGGAGAAACAAATCACCAACTTCATATGGAAGGGAAAGAAGCCCCGGAAAAGTAAAGCATTACTGAAAAAGAAAAACAAAATGGGAGGCCTCACTCTACCTGATTTTAGAACCTATTATACTACCACAGTAGTCAAAACAGCCTGGTACTGGTACAACAACAGATACATAGACCAGTGGAACAGAATTGAGAATCCAGACATAAATCCATCCACATATGAGCAGTTGAAATTTGACAAAGGCCCCAAAACTGTTAAATGGGCAAAAGACAGTCTTTTTAACACATGGTGCTGGCATAACTGGATATCCATCTGCAAAAAAATGAACCAAGACCCATACCTCACTCCATGTAGAAAAACGAACTCAAAATGGATAAAAGACCTAAAAAGAAAATCGAAAATGATACAGATCATGGAAGAAAAAATAGGGACAATGCTAGGAGCCCTAATACATGGCAGAAACAATATACGAAACATTACTAACAATGGAGAAGAAAAACTCGATAACTGGGAGCTCCTAAAAATGAAACACCTATGCTCATCCAAAGACTGCCCCGAAAGAGGAAAAAGATTACCTACAGATTGGGAAAAAGTTTTTAGCCATGACATTTCCGATCAGCGCCTGATCTCTAAAATCTACATGATACTGCAAAAACTCAACTACAAAAAGACAAATAACCCAGTTAAAAAATGAGCTAAAGATATGAACATTCAGGTAGGTAACAGATGAGGAAATGCTCATGATCATTAGCCATTAGAGAAATGAAAATCAAAACTACAATGAGATTCCATCTCCAACAAGGCTGGCATTAATCCGGAAAACACAAAAGAATAAATGTTGGAGAGGCTGTGGAGAGATTGGAAGACTTATACACTGCTGGTGGGAATGTCCGATGGTACAACCACTTTGGAAATTAATTTGGTGCTTCCTTAAAAAGCTAGAAATAGAACTATCATACTATCCAGCAATCCCACTCCTTGGAATATATCCTAGAGAAATAAGAGCCTTGACACGAACATACATATCCACACCCATGTTCATTGCAGCACTGTTTACAAGAGCGAAAAGATGGAAGCAACCAAGGTCACCCAGTGAATGAATGGATAAATAAATTATGGTATATTCACACAATGGAATAGTACGCATCCATGAAGAACAGCGATGAATCTGTGAAACATTTCATAACATGGAGGAATCTGGAAGGCATTATGCTTAGTGAAATTAGTCAGTTGCAAAAAGGACAAATATTTTATAAGACCACTATTATAAGTACTCAAGAAGTCGTTTAAGCAGAGAAGAAAATATTCTTCGATGGTTACAAGAAGAGGGAGGGAAGGAGGGTGGGAGATGGGTATTCACTAATTAAATAGTAGATAAGAACTATTTTAGTTTACTAGAGAGACGACACACAATACAGGCAAGGTCAGCACAACTGGACTAAATGAAAAGCAAAGAAGTTTCCTGAATAAACTGATTGCTTCGAAGAGCAGTGTAGCAGGGGCGGGGGTTTGGGGACCATGGTTCAGGGGACATCTAAGTCAATTGGCATAATAAAATCTATTAAGAAAACATTCTGCATCCCAACTTGAAGAGAGGCATCTGCGTTCTTAAACGCTAGTAAGCGGCCATCTAGTATGCATCAATTGGTCTCAACCCACCTGGATCAAAGGAGAATGAAGAACACCAAGGACACAAGGTAACTTCGAGCCCAAGAGACAGAAAAGGCCACATCAACCAGAGACTACATCATCCTGAGACCAGGAGAGGTAGATGGTGCCCGGCTTCAAGCGATGACTGCCCTGACAGGGAACGAAACAGAGAGCCCCTACAGGAGCAGCAGAGCAGTGGGATGCAGACCACAAATTCTCGTAAAAAGACCAGACTTAATGGTCTGACTGAGACTAGAGGGACCCCAGTGGTCATGGCCCCCAGACGTTCTGGTGGCCCAGGGCAGGAACCATTCCCAAAGCCAACTCTTCAGACGGATTGGACTGTACAGTGGGTTGAAGAGGGATGCTGGTGAGGAGTGAGCTTCTTGGATCAGGTACACACTTGAAATTATGTTGGCATTTCCTCCCTAGAGGGGAGAGGAGAGGGTAGAGGGGGGTTAGAAGCTGGCAAAATGGTCACAAAAAGAGAGAGTGGAGGCAGGGAGCAGGTTGTCTCATTAGGGGGAGAGCAATTGGGAGTATGTAGCAAGGTGTATGTAAGTTTTTGTGGGAGAGACTGACTTGATTTCTAAGCTTTTACTTAAAGCACAATAAGAATTAAAAAAAAAAACTCCCAACAAAGAAAGCCCTGGCCCAGATGGCTTCACTGGAGAATTCTATCAAACATTCAGAGAAGAGCTTATGCCAGTACTACTCAAGCTATTTGAAAATATAGAAAAGGAAGTGATGCTTCGGTATCCATTTTATGAAGCCAGCATAACCATGATACCAAAACCAGGCAAAGACACCACAAAAAAGAAAATTACAGACCAATATCTCTCATGAATATAGATGTAAAAATTTTCCACAAAATTGTAGCCAATAGAATTCAGCATTATATCAAGGAAATAATATACCATGAGCAAGTAGGGTTTATCCTAGGTATGCAAGGATGGTTCAGCATTAGAAAATCAATCAACGTAATCTCCCACATAAATAAAAGGAAAGAATTACATGATCATCTCAATCCATGCAGAAAAGTCACTCGACAAAGTCCAAGAGCCATTCCTGATATAAACTCTCAATAAAATAGGTATAGAAGGAAATTTCTGAACATAATGAAGGGCATCTATGCAAAAACAATGGCCAACATCAGTCTTAATTGAGAGAGGCTGAAAACATTCGCCTTGAGAACAGGAACAAGATAAGGATGCCCTTTATCACCACTCCTGTTTAACACTGTGCTGGAAGTTCTATGTAGGGCAATAAGGGAAGAAAAAGAAATGAAGGGCATCCAAATTGGTAACGAAGAAGTTAAACTGTCCCTATTTGCGGATGATATGATAACATACATGGTAAACCGAAAAGAGTCTGTGAGGAAAGTACTGGAATTAACAGAAAAATTCAGCAGACTAGCAGGATACGGGATAAACATACAAAAATTAGTTGGATTCCTATACACGAATAAAGAGAGTGATGAAAAAGAAATCACGAAAACAATACCATTTATAATACACCCTAAAGAAATAAAATACTTAGGAATAGATCTAACGAGGGCTGTAAAGGACATATATAAATAAAACTACAAAACACTACTGCAAGAAACCAATAGAGATACACATAAATAGAAAAGCATATCATGTTCTTGGATAGGTAGACTCAACCTTGTGAAAATGACAGTTCTACCCAAAGTAATTCACAAATACAATGCAATCCTGATCCAAATACCAACATTTAAAAAAATTTTTTACTGTGATTTAAGTGAAAGTTTACAAATCAAGTCGGACTCTCAAACAAAAATTTATAAATATCTTGCTATATACTCCTAATTGTTCTCCCCCTAATGAAACAGCACACTCCTTCCCTCTGCTATTTCTTTTGGTGTCCATTTGGCCATCTTCTGACCTCTACCCTCTTATCTCCCCTTTAGACAGGAGATGCCAGCATAGTCTTATGTGTCTCCTTGATCCAGTATCATTGTCTATCCCATAGTCTAGTCCAATCCCTGTCTGAAGAGTTAGCTTTAGGAATGGTTCCTGTCCTGGGCTAGTAGAACGTCTGGGAACCTTGACCTCCAGGATCATTCTAGTCTCAGTCAGACCATTAAGTCTGGTCTTTTTATGAGAATTTGGGGTCTGCATCCCACTGCTCTCCTGCTCCCTCAGGGGTTCTCTGTTGCATTCCCTGTTAGGGCAGTCATCAGTTGTAGCCAGGCACCGTCTAGTTCGTCTGGTCAGGCTGATGTAGTCTCTGGTTTATGTTGCCCTTTCTGTCTCTTGGGCTCGTAATTTCTTTTTGTCTTTGGTATTCTTTATTCTCCTTTGCTCCAGGTGGGTTGAGAGCAACTGATGCATCTTAGATGGCTGCTTGCTAACATTTAAAACTCCAGATGCCACTCTACAAATTAGGATGCAGAATGTTTTCTTAATAGATTTTATTATGCCAATTGACTAAGCTGTCCCCTGAAACCATGGTTCCCGAATCCACGCTCCTGCTGTACTGGTCTTCAAAGCATTCATTTTATTCAGGAAACTTCTTTGCGTTTGTTTTAGTCCAGTTGTGCTGACCTCTCAGGTATCGTGTATTGTCTTTCCCTTTACCTAAGATAGTTCTTATCTACTGTCTAATTAGTGAAAACCCCTCTCCCTCCCTCCCTCCCTCCCCCTCTCTTAACCATCAAAGAATATTCTCTTCTGCTGGAACTGTCTCTTGAGTTCTTATAATAGTGGCCTTATTCAATATTTCTGCTTTTGCAGCTGACTAATTTCACTCAGCATAATGCCTTCCAGATTCCTCCATGTTATGAAATGTCTCACGGTTTCATCATTGTTCTTTATCAATGCGTAGTATTCCATTTTGTGAATATACCATAATTTATTTATCCACCTTGGTTGCTTCCAACTTTTTGCTATTATAAACAGTACAGCAATGAACATGGGTATGCATATATCTGTTCGTGTAAAGGCTCTTATTTCTCTAGGATATATTCCAAGAAATGGGATTACTGGATTGTATGGTAGTTCTATTTCTAGTTTGTTAAGGAAGCACCAAATCGACTTCCAAAGTGGTTGTACCATTTTACATTCCCACCAGCAGTGTGGAAGTGTTCCAGTCTCTCCACAGTCTCTCCAACATTTGTTATTTTCTGTTTTTTGGATTAATACCAGCCTTGTTGGAGTGAGATGGAATCTCATTGTAGTTTTGATTTTTATTTCTCTAATGGCTAATGATTGTGAGCATTTCCTCATGTTATCTGTTAGCTACCTGAACGTCTTCTTTAGTGAAGTGTCTGTTCATATCCTTTGCCCATTTTTTAATTGGGTTGTCTTTTTGTAGTTGAGTTTTTGCAGTATCGTGTAGATTTTAGAAATCACGCACTGATTGGAAATGTCATAGGTAATAAGTTCTTCCCAGTCTGTAGGTAAGCTTTTTACTCTTTTGATGAAGTCTTTGGATGAGCATAGTTTGATTTTTAGGAGCTCCCAGTTATCTAGTTGCTCTTCTTCATTGTTAGTAATGTTTTGTATACTGTTTATGCCATGTATTAGGGCTCCTAACGTTGTCCCTATTTTTTCTTCCATGATCTGTATCACTTTAGATTTTATATTTAGGTCTTTGATCCATTTTGAGTTCGTTTCTGTGCATGTAGTGAGGTATGGGACTTGTTTCATTTTTTTGCAGCTGGATATCCAGGTATGCCAGCACCATGTGTGAAACTGCCTTTCCCCCATTTAATTGACTTTGGGCCTTTGTGAAATATGAGCTGGTCATATGTGGATGGATTTATGCCTGGATTCTCAATTCTGTTCCATTGATCTATGTGTCTGTTGTACCAGTACCAGGCTGTTTTGACTACTGTGGCAGTATAATAGGCTCTAAAATCAGGTAGAGTGAGGCCTCCCACTTTGTTCTTCTTTTTCAGTAATACTTTACTTATCCAGAGGCTCTTTCCCTTCCATATGACATTGGTGATTTGTTTCTCCATGTCATTAAAGAATGTCATTGAATTTGGATGGGAATTGCATTGTATCTATAGATTACCAACATTTTTTAAAGAGATGGAAAAACTTGTCTCTAACTTTATGTGGAAAACGAAGAAGTCCTGGGTAAGAGAAGCACCACTGAAGAAGATGAATAAAGTAGAACTCACACCACCTGACCGCAGAACCTACTATACAGCTACTGTAGTCAAAAACGCCTGGTAATATGTTGACCAGTGGAACAGAATTGAGACCCAGATGTAAATCCTGATATTCGACAAGGGCCCAAAGTCCATCAGATGGGGAAAAGACAGTCTGTTTAAGAAATCGTGGTGGTAAAACTGGATCTCTATCTGCAAAAAAATGAACAGGATCCATAACTCACACCGTTTAGAAAAACTAATTCAAAATGGACCAAAGACCTAAATATAAAGCTAAAAACTATGAAGTTCATAGAAGAAAAAATAGGATCAACACTAGAGGCCCTAATACGTGGCATGATTAGGATACAAACCATAACCAACAACACACAAACTCCAGAAAATAAGCTAGACAAGTGGGATCTTTTAAAAACTAAACACTTATTAAAAGACTTCACCAAAATAGTAAAAACAGAATGTACAGACTGGGAAAAAAATTTTGAGTATTACAAATCAGATACAGTTTAATCTCTATAATCTGTAAGAAATCCAACACCTCTACAACAAAAAGACAAATAATCCGGTTAAAAAATGGACAAAGGAAATGAACAGACACTTCACCAAAGGAGACATTCAACTGGCTAACAGATACAAAAGGAAATGCTCACAATCACTAGCCTTTAGAGAAATGCAAATCAAAACCACAATGAAGTATCATCTCATCCCAGCATCACTGGCATGAATCAATAAAACAGGAAATAACAAATGTTGGAGAGGCTGTGGGAAGATCGGAACCTTTACACACTGCTGGTGGGCATGGAAAATGATACAACCATTCTGGAAAATGATAGGCGCTTTCTTAGAAAGCTAGAAGTAGAAATACCATATGATCCAGCAATCCCAGTCCTAGGAATGTATCCTGGAGAAATAAGAGTTGTCAGAAGAATAGACATATGCACACCCATGTTCATTGCAGCATTGTTCACAATAGCAAAAAGGTAGAAGCAACCTCGATGCCCATCAGCAGAGGAATGAATAAACGAACTGAGGTACATACACACAATGGAGTATTATGCAATGATAAACAAAAATGATGAATCTGTGTAGCATCTCATAACATAGATGAATCTGGACGACATTATGCTAAGTGAGATAAGTCAATCACAAAAGGACAAATATTGTATGATACCAGTATTGTAAAAACTCATGAAAAGGTTTACACACAAAAAGAAACAATCTTTGATGGTTACGAGGGAGGGAAGGGGTGAGGATGGAAAAACACTAAATAGACAGTAGATAAGTAATAACATTGGTGAAGGGTAAGACAGCACTCCATACTGGGGAAGCCAGTAGAACTTGTATAAGGCAAGGTCGTGGAAGCTCCACAGACGCATCCAAATGCCGTGAGGGACCAAATTGCTGGGCTAAGGGCTGGGGGGACCATGGTCTCGGGAAATCTGTAGCTCAATTGGCATAATATAGCTTATAGAGAAAATGCTCTACATTCTACTTTGGTGATTAGTGTCTGGGGTCTTAAAAGCCTGTAAGTGGCCACGTAGGATACTCCACTGGTCTCACCCCTTCGGGAGCAAGGAAGAATGAAGAAAACTAAAGATACAAGGCAAAGATTAGTCCAAAGGACTGATGGATCACATCTACCACAGCCTCCACCATACCGAGTCCAGTACAACTAGATGGTACCCGGGTGCCACCACTGACTGCCATGACAGGGATCACAATAGAAGGTCCCGGACAGAGGTGGAGAAAAATGTAGAACAAAATTCTAACTCAAAAAGAAAGGCCAGACTTGCCAGCCTGACAGAGACTTGAGAAACCCTGAGAGTATGGCCCGTGGACACCACTACACCCCCAGGGCTTCATGTCTATTTACAAGTATTTTTATATATATATGGAAACCCTGGTGGTGTAGTGGTTAAGAGCTACAGCTGCTAACCAAAAGGTCGGCAGTTCGAATCCACCAGGTGCTCCTTAGAAACTCTATGGGACAGTTCTACTCTGTTCTGTAGGATTGCTATGAGTCGGAATTGACTCGATGGCAGTGGGTTTGGTTTGGTTTTTATATGTATATATACACACACATACACACTACCCTCAGGAAAATGATATTTTGCAAAGCTTGGAATTCCTGGAGCTGAGCTGAGTTAGAATACGCTTCTAATCCTTTGAAAGTTCTTTGGTCAGAATTTATGTCTGCATTTGAAGGATCTGATGAAGAGCAGTACAAAGTCACATCATATAAAACCATGTATTATGTAGCAGTGTTGTTAAAATCCAGACAAAGATGACTCATGTCAAAAAAATTCAAGATATGTTTTATGTCATAAGGAGGCATAATTTGTGTATGAAATGGTCTTATGCGCCTCTCTTATATATTTTCCTGCTTTTTAGGTAAATCTACGTGTAATATAACCTGTTGCCATGGAGTCGATTCCGACTCATAGCTCCCCTGTAGGACAGAGTAGAACTGCCCCATAGAGTTGCTGAGAAACCCTGGAGGCGTAGTGGTTAAGTGCTATGGCTGCTAACCAAAAAAGTCAGCAATTCGAATCCGCCAGGTGCTTCTTGGAAACTCTATGGGACAGTCTACTCTGCCCTATAGGGTCGCTGTAAGTCAGAATTGACTTGCCAGCAGTGAGTTTGGTTTGGTTGGTTTATATGTAATATATGTTGCAATAGGCATGTATATAGCCATGTATATATGTATGTATGGCATGTATGTAGCCAGAAAAAATCTTTCAAATAGCTTGAGAATTATTTTAGGCTCCTTTTTCCTTTTGTCTGTTGTGGGTCGGATTCCCTGGGAAGAATACTCTGAAATGGAATTTAGCATGCAAAATATTAAGCAGTGCACTTGGGATCAGCACAAAGAAAGGAAAGGAAGTAGATTTGGGCAGAGGGAGAAGTCAAGATGCAACGAAGTCCCACCAGCAGCCACCTCCGCTGACCCCATAGGGAGCCCTGGAGCTAAAATGGCCTTTCAGAGATATCCTGAGTTGGCCCAAGATAGGTGGCCAGGAGTTTATACTTTTGTTGATCAGTCATTGCACGTGGGCTGCGCTAGGAAGGGGCTTGATTTCGGGTGGGATAGGTCTGTGCAACCTTTGATGGGGCTGGGAGCAGGCCTGTCTGCTGACAGCACTCCAGTAGCTGGGGCAACAGGTCCTTCATTGAAGAGGGGGGCCTCAGTGGGGTATCATAGCGTTTACTACCCTTTCCTTTTTTCATTAAACTAATGCTTGAATAATTTATTAATAAAAACTTGGCAATTTGCTCCTTTTTAAAAAAAAAATTAAAAATGTTTTTGGTTAAAGGGGGTATAGAGAGTCTGTATCCTGCTGTGGGTATTCATGAATCCTCTCAGACTTGCTGCTTTTGAGCATCCTAGAGAACCTGGGTATTGTTTTAGTGGTTCACATGACCACTTTTGGATCTGCTCATGGCAAGGACAACCAGTTTTCTTCTGGGAAGTTTATTAGGTAACTAATGGGTTTTGTTTGTTTGTTTGTTCATTTAGGGTTTTTGTGTGTTTGTTTTATCCTTTTAACTTTAAAAAAACAAAAAACTTTTTTGGTTCCTGAAAGAAGGGGGTAAAGGAAGATATTTGTAAAGGAACACTGAGCAGTAAAAATCACTGAGGAGGAATGGACCAGTTCCTGTAGATCATTCTTTAGTAATGTTTAGATTTTTCTTCAGCCACTTAAGTACTCAGTTGCATTAGTTCTTCACTCATAGTAAAGTGTAGGTACTTGTTTTTTGTTTTTGGCATACTATAGAAAATTTAATGGATTACGACTTCTATTCAACAAATTAGACAGAAATAATACTCAGTACAAATATTTCTGAGGCTTTCTTGTAGACTCATTTAACATCTACCTATCTTATAGTACAGATTTTTTAAATGCTGTTTTGAACCATGTCAGGGATGCTTCAATGAGCCAAGTGCCAAGGACACATAGTTCTTAGGTGAAAACAATAGAAGCAAACCTTTGACTGTTCTATCGTGCACTTCTGGTTGTATTAGTCACTCCGATTCACTGCTGTAACTTTTGGGAAAACAGCAGATGAATCCAAATTCTAAATTTGGCCCTGGACTTTCTGCCTAGTAAAAGCTTTGTCATAGGCTTCCTGGGCTGGACACCTGACTCTCAATCACTATGTTAATTCTTTTTCAACTCAGGTATTAAAAATTCCTAACCCTTATGCTTTTCCCTAAAATCTTACTAACTTGCTTCTTTTATAGACCAAACCTCATTTTATTTTTTATAAAAATATGTTCATAATAGGTGGAAAAAATATAGCTAGTGCTATGATTAAAAAATCTTTGAATTAAAAGTAATTTTACACATAGGGGTTCATTTGAACAATGAACAGGGTTTTCTTGAGTGAATTTGTGTTGGTTTAATCCCGTCACTAGGTGGTTACAGCTGAAACACTTTAGGAGTCATTTCTGACCTTTAACTCTTCAGAATTAAAGAGAGCATGTTTTTGAAAAATCAGTGGGGAAAGGAACTGATTTATAGCAGTTCTATTTTTGTACAAGTTATTCAAGCAATTAAGTGAAAATTAAATGATCTAAAATTTTACTGAGTCTAGAGTTCTGCTTTAAATTCTTTGTATGGTGTTGGGTAAGGGAAGGTTCACTATAACAAAATCTAGAGATCCAGGTTTTACTTCTATCATGTAGAATATAATATGAAAGCTGTTTCTAAAAGGCAATGATGTGTTTTGAAAAATGCCTCAAGAAAATAGTTAGATTTAAATTAACTTGATTTTATTATTAATCTCCTTAGGACAAATAGCTTGAAGCTTGAAGGAATAAAGAAATTATGGGGAAAAGAGGGCTATCTTCCCAAGAAGGAAAGTGCAATAGGTGATGAAGCTGAAGCTCAGCCTATTCCTCAAGAGAGTGTGATAATGGAGAATGTAGATCAAGCTATAACAAAAAAGGATCAACCTCAAGCCCATATGCAATCCAAAGAGGAGAAAGAAAAGCAGCTGCTGGCATCATCATTATTTGTTGGACTAGGATCAGAAAGTACAGTCAATTTGGTAAGTAGCCAATTACATTCATCTAAGTATTTGTGCTCCCTCTTTTGTACAAAAACTGTCTCTATAAAAACTGGCTATCATCTGTGTAAGGAGCCATGGTGGTACAATGATTAAGCACTTGGCCGCTAACTGAAGAGTTGACAGTTTGAACTCACCAGCTGCTCCATGAGAGAAAAGGCACGGCAATCTGCTCCCATAAAGATTTCAGTCTAGGAAACCCTGTGGGGCAGTTCTACTCTGTTCTGTAGGGTTGCTATGAGTCGAAATTGACTTGATGGCACACAACAACATCATCGTCTGTACACATAGTAGGAAATAGCTTTCACCAGCTCTGACTGTCCATCATCTCTTGAGTGCCAGAGCCACCAGTGACCCACCTACGTTCCTGAAGTGGAAAATCTAATTGGCTCAGCTTGAGTCAATCCAGTCAGCAGGGGCAAAGAATAGGGTCTTAGAGTATATATGACCACAGTACTCACTCCTGTGTGTGGGTGGATGGGACAGTTTCCAAAGGGAAGGAGGCTTGATTGAAATATTCTGAACAATAATAGTTCAAAAATATGATATGTCTGTGGAAAAAGTACTATTCAAAATGTTATTTTTAATAAAGGAAAATAGGAGTCAGTTTAGATGTTTAAGAGTAGGAGGTTGATGATCCCACCATGTATCTGTCAGTTTGTTGTACTGTGGTGGCTTGCATGTTTCTGTGATACTAGAAGTTTTGCCACCAGCATTTCGAATACCAGCAGGGTCACCCTTGGGTGGACAGGTTTCAGCGGAGCTTCCAGGCTAAGACAGACTAGGAAGAAAGACTAGGATCAAGAATTGATGATACTGAAGAAAGAGGTCCAAGCTGTGCTGACAACAGTAGCGAAAAACAAGTCTCCAGAAGTTAGCAGAATACCAATTGAGATGTTTGAATGAACAGATGCAATGCTGAAAGTGCTCACTCATCTGTCCAAGAAATTTGGAAGACAGCTACCTTCCTGGTCAACTGATTGGAAGAGATCCATATTTGTACCCATTCCACGGAAGTAAGAAAAGACCAAACTGGATGTCAAAGAGACTCTGCAACTTGCTCTTGAATGTAGAGTAGCTAAAGCAAAAGGAAAGAATGACGAAGTAAAAGAGCTGAACAGAAAATTTCAAAGGGTGGCTCAAGAAGACAAAGTATTATAATGAAATATGCAAAGATCTGGAGATAGAAAACCAAAAGGGAAGAGCACTTGGCATTTCTCAAGCTGAAAGAACTGAAGGAAAAAAAAAAATTGAACCTCAAGTTGCAATATTGAAGGATTCTACAGGGAAGATATTAAACAGTGCAGGAAGCATCTAAAGAAGATGGAAGGAATACACAGAGTTACTGTACCAAAAAGAATTGGTCGACATTCAGCCATTTCAGGAGGCAGCATATGATCAATAACCAATGGTACTGAAGGAAGAGGTCCAAGCTGCGCTGAAGGCATTGCCAAAAAACAGGGCTCCAAGAATTGATAGAATACCAATTGAGATGTTTCAACAAACAGATGCAACCCTAGAGGTACTCACTCGTCTATGCCAAGAAATTTGAAAGACAGCTACCTGGCCATCTGACTGGAAGAGATCCATATTTGTGCCCATTCCAAAGAAAGGTGATCCAACAGAATGTGGAAATTATTGAACAATATCATGAATATCACAGGCAAGTAAAATTTTGCTGAAGATCATTCAAAAGCGGTTGCAGCAGTATATCAATAGGGAGCTGCCAGAAATTTGAGCAGGATCCGGAAGAGAATGTGGAAGAAGGAATATCACTGTTGATGTTAGATGGATCGTGCCTGAAAGCAGAGAATATAAGAAAGATGTTTACTTGTGTTTTATTGGCCATGCAAAGGCATTTGAGTGTGTGGACCCTAACAAATTATGGATAACATTGCAAAGAATGGGAATTCCAAAACATTTAATTGTACTCATGAGAAACTTGTACCTACATCAAGAGGCATTCATTTAAACAGAGCAGGGGGATACTATGTAGTTTAAAGTCAGAAGGGTATGTGTCAGAGATGTATCCTTTCACCATACTTATTCAGTCTGTATGCTGAGCAAGTATCTGAAAAGCTGGACAATATGAGGATGAACACAGCATCAGGATTGGAGGAAGACTCATTAACAACCAGTGATATGCAGATGACACAACCTTGCTTGCTCAACGTGAAGAGGACTTGAAGCACTTACTGATAAAGATCAAAGACCACAGCCTTCAGTATGGATTACACCTGAACATAAAGAAATCAAAATTCTTCACAACCATACGAATAAGAAATATCATGATAAATGGAGAAAAGATTGAAGTTGTTAAAGATTCGTTTTACTTGGTTCCATAATCATTGTCCATGGAAGCAGCAGTCAAGAAATCAAACAATGTATTGCATTGGGCAAATCTGCTGCGAAAGACCTCTTTAAAGTGGTAAAAAGCAAAGATGTCACTTTAAGGACTAACGTGCACCTGACCCAAGCCATGGCATTTTCAGTTGCCTCGTATGCATGTGAAAGCTAGACAGTGAATAAGGAAGACCTAAAAAGAATTGATGCCTTTGAATTATGGAATCAATGCCTTTGAATTATGGTGTTGAATGTACCATGGACTGCCAGAAGAAGGAACAAATCTGTCTTGGAAGAAGTACAGCCAGAGTGCTCATTACAAGCAAGTATGGCGAGACTTCATCTTAAATACTTTGGACCTGTTATCAGAAAGGACCAGTCCCTGGAGAAGGACATCATGCTGGGTTAAGTAGAGGATCAGTGAAAAAGAGGAAGACACTCAACAAGATGGATTGACAAAGTGGCTGCAACAATGGGCTCAAGCATAACAATAATTGTGAGGATGGCACAGGACCGGGCGGTGTCTTGTTCTGTTGTACATCAGAACCGACTCACTGACACCTAACAACATAACAACAACAAACTGGGGGTGATTATGTAAATTATGCTCATTTAGAATATTATTCAGCCATTAAAATTTATCAATACTGAATTGCAAAGTGAAAAAAAATACTTATGACATTAAGCAAAAAAAAAAAAGCAGAATATAAAGTTTTATTTACACCTTGCTAACTGCTAAGGAGATAAAAGTGTATTGAGACTAGAAGAAATTATACAAAAATGATAATGGTATTTAGGTATTAAGACGATGATTTTCAAAACTCTGTATGATGACATTATTTTGATGGTAAAAGAATGAAAGGTTGGAGTGAAAGGACAAGTGCTATATTTGAGCATCTAAGAATATGTAATCCTTCATTTGGTGGGCTGATGAATTTACTGGTTGCAGAATTGTGATTAGAGCTCAATTTTCTTCAGGTTTACATCTTCCCAGTTCCTTTATCCTCATTCTTCCTTGTTGGAATTTTCCTTTCTTCCATCCTTGTCAACACTGGGCCAGATAGTATGCTATATTCCTTTCTTGTGTTTCTCTCTTTTCAGGCTCACCAGTCTATCCTAATCCCATTTCTGTCAGATTTGATGTTCTCTCCTAAGAAAAAACATATTCAGCTTAAAAATAATAATTAGTATATCTTAAAAACTGGTTTGGTTTTTTAAATACTATCTTAGTTGACATTTGCAATTTAGCAACAACATGACTGATCTTAGGTCTTTTAAGTGTTACACAGACTTTGATGAGAGAGTGCCAGCAAATGATGATGCAAATTCTCAGTTGTCAAATTACACCAAGGTCAGGTTACACCAATGGCTATGGAGCTTTGATTTGTGAACCTCATTGCTGGTATAGAGGTATTCCTGCCCTCTCAACAAAGTATATAGCTTTCAGCTAGATTCTTTCTCAGGAGAAGTTCAGGGTGACAAATTAGTATCAGGTTTTTTTGTTTTGTTTTTTGTGGTGGGCTTGAAATCACAAATGTGATTAGAATGTTTTTTTCTATTTAAATGATGCTAATGCCTTCCTTATATATTTGTTTTTCTCCCCAGCTGTTGCTAGAAAAAGAGCTTGAAAAATAAGAGTATGTTTCCCTTTGTTTTATGGGATCTTGAATTCTGTGGGGACCAGGTGATTTGAACTGTCTGGTAACTCTGACAGCATCAAGTAGGAGGAGGAGAAACAAGTGATTATATAAAATTATCATGTACCCTTTCACTCCTCAACCCCAGCTTTTCCTCTGTTACTAGGGCAAAATGACGGGATTGGGACTGACTGGATGTGCTCCATCGGTATCATGTCTCTTTTTAGAATAAGCTTGTCAGTTTTCTGTCAGAAAGCTTACTGGGATTTTGATTAGGTTTGCACTCAAGTTACTAATGGATTTGGGAAGAATTGAGAGTTTAACAATGTGTCTTTCAATCCATGAACATGGTACTTATGTCTCTATTTATTTAGCTATTTTTTAATTTCTTTCAACATGTTTTATTTTTCAGTGTTCATTAAACATATTATCTAATTTTTTCATATTGTTGGATGCTATTATAATATAAATGTAGATGCTACTTTTAGATGCTATTTTGATGGGGCAGTTCAAACCACCAGCCACTTGTGGGAGAAAGATGTGGAAGCCTGCTATGTAAAGAATTACAGCCTTGGAAACACTATGGGGCAGTTCTGTTCTGTCCTATAGGGTTACAATAAGTCGAAATAGACTCGACAGCAGTGGATTTTTTTTTTTTTTTTTTTTTATAAATTGTAATGCTTTTTAAATTTCAACTTCCTGTTGTTGATTGTTAGTATATAGAAATACAATTTATTTTTTATATTGATACTGTATCCTACAACCTTAGTAAACTCATCATTAGTTCTAATGACTCTCTAAAAAAAAATAAGTTCATCATTATTTCCAAAATAGACTATGAATAAAAGTTTACTACATATATGGTTTTTATTCATATAACATAGTAGTCTGAAGATCATTCAAAAGCAGCTGCAGCAGTGTATCAACGGGGAACTGCCAGAAATTCAGGCCAGATTCAGAAGAGGATGTGGAACCAAGGATATTATTGCTGATGGCTGAAATCAGAGAATACCAGGAAGAGCTTTCCCTGTGTTTTATTGACTATGCAAAGGCATTCAACTGTGGGGATCATAACAAATTATGGATAACATTGCGAGGAATGGGAATTCCAGAACACTTAATTGTGCTCGTGAGGACCCTGTACATAGATCAAGAGGCAGTTGGTGGGGGGATACTGTGTGTTTTAAAGCCAGGAAAGGTGTGTGTCAGGGTTGTATCCTTTTACCATACCTATTCAATCTGTATGCTGAGCAAATAATCCAAGAAGCTGGACTCTGTGAAGAAGAATGGGGGATCAGGATTGGAGGAGGACTCATTAACAGCCTGCTTTATGCAGATGACACAACCTTGCTTGCTGAAAGTGAAGAGGACTTGAGGCGCTTACTGATGAAGATCAAAGACTACAGCCTTCAAAGACTACACCTCAACATGCAGGAAGCAAAAAATCCCCACAACTTGACCAATAAGCAACATCATGATAAATGGAGAAAAGATTGAAGTTGTCAA
Source organism: Elephas maximus indicus (assembly GCF_024166365.1). NCBI lineage: Eukaryota > Metazoa > Chordata > Mammalia > Proboscidea > Elephantidae > Elephas > Elephas maximus. The sequence goes on from NC_064830.1 coordinate 51,930,421, forward strand.
GGATTTCATCTTACTTGGATCCACAATCAACAGCCATGGAAGCAGCAGTCAAGAAATCAAAAGATGCATTGCATTGAGCAAATCTGCCACAAAGGACCTCTTTAAAGTGTTGAGAAGCAAAGATGTCACATTGAAGACTAAGTTGCACCTGACCCAAGCCATGGTATTTTCAATTGCATCATATGCATGCGAAAGCTGGACGATGAATAAGGAACACCGAAGGAGAATTGATGCCTTTGAACTGTGGTGTTGCAGAAGAATAACGAATACGCCATGGACTGCCAAAGGAATGAACAAATCTGTCTTGGAAGAAGCGCAACCTGAATGCTCCGTAGAAGCAAGGATAGCAAGACTGCGTCTTACGTACTTTGAATATGTTGTCAGGAGGGATCAGTCCCTGGAGAAGGAAATCATGCTTGGTAAAGTACAGGGTCAGTGGAGAAAAGGAATACCCTTAATGACATGGATTGACACAGTGGCTGCAACAATGGGCTCAAGCATGACAATGATTGTGAGCATGGCGAAGGACCGGGCCGTGTTTCATTCTTTGGTACGTAGAGTCTCTATGAGTCAGAACCAACTTGACAGCACCTAACAACAACACACAAATACCACACACACCTTATTTCACTGTCTAGGACATCCACTACAATGTTGAATAGAAGTGATGAGAACAGCCTTCATTTCCTTATTCCTGATCTTAGGCTGTGAAGTTCTCAGTATTTCATGATTAAGTACGTCAGCTATAGCTCTTATGTAGATGGCTGTCATCAGGTTGAGGAAGTGCCACTCTCTATTTTGCTAAGAGTTTTTATCATGAAAGTGTATTGAATTTCGTAAAATGATTTTTCTGCATTTATTGGGATGATATATGGTTTCTTTTTTATTTAGCCTATTGATGCATTGAATTATATTATTGGCTTTTGAATGTTGTTGAAACAACTTTGAATTTCTGAAATAAATCCCACTTATCATGAAGTATTATCATCTAGGTTTTCAAATTACAACTTTTCATAATAATTGGTTATGATTTTCTTTATTGCTGTTAGATTGGTTGTAATGTCACCAATTTATTTTTTGATTTGATTATTTGCCTCTTCTGATATTTTTTCTTTGTCAGTCTAGCCGGTGGTTTGTCCATTTTATTGATTCTTTGGAAGATTCTGTTGTTTTTCTATTTCATTTATTTCTGCCCTGATCTTTATTATTTCCTTTTTTTTTTGGAAGCTTTTGGTTTCTTTTGCTCTTCCTTTTCTATTTGTTTAAGCGGTCAGATTAAGTTAATGATTTTGGATCTTCTTTTAATTGTAGGCATTTGTTGTTATGAATTTCCCTCTGAATACTGCTTTTGCTGTGTCCCAGAGGTTTTGATATGTTGTGTTTTCATATTCATTTGATTCTAGGAATTTTTTAATTTCACTTTTTTTTAATTAGTCAAAGGGTATGAATATTTTATTGCATATTTTTAAATTGCTTTCCAAAAGGTCTGTAAAATTTATAATTTTCTGTTTTTTAAAAAAACATTTTATTGTGACTAGTGCAAATTAGGTTCCCACTTAACAATCTCTACACAAATTATTCAGTGACATTGGTTACATTTTTCACAATGTGTCATTCGTCTCATTCGTTCTGTTCTAGTTGTACCATTCCCAGTACTCTAGTTTCCTTTCCTCCTTATCTTCTCACCTTTGCTTTAGAGTAATTTTTGACCATTTGGTCTGCTGTAGTTAATTTTTTTTTTTTTTTATAGAAACTCATTACTCACTATTTTATGATTCAATCTGTTATTTAGCTAACAGGTGACCTCAAGGGATAATTTTGGCTTAATGTTTAAAGTGTATCTCAGCATGATAGTCTCAGGGAGTCCTGTAGTCTCAACTGGTCCAGTTAATCAGGACTTTTTAAGAATTTGAGTTCTGTTCCACATTTTTCTCTCATTCTATAAGGATCCATGTAATATGGCCCTGGTCAGAATGATTGGTAGTGGTAGCTGGCTACCTCGTGGTAGTATGGTCTCAGGATAGATGAGGCTGTGGTTTGTGTCGACTATTAATCCTGTAGCCTACTTTCTTCCCTGACACTTTGTTTTCTTTCTTTCTCCTTTGTTCCAGAGAAGTAGAGACCAACAGTTGTATCTTAAATGGCCACATTTGCAAGCTTTTAAGACCTCAGACACTATTCACCACGTTGGGATGTAGGACATGCACTTTATGAACTATATTATGCCAGTTAACTGAGTTGGCGCATGAGACTATGGTCTAAGCCTTTAATCCTCGAAAATCAATCTCGTAAGGTGTTTGGTTCTGTCTAAGAAGGCCTGTACCCGTGTCCACTCTCTGTGGTTTATTATGTATATGGATACACGTGCATGCACACACATGCCTGTATGTACGTATGCCTATTTCTTTTTTTTTACTCAAAACCATTTTTTAAGATCTATCACATTGGTGTTGTATTTCCAGTTTACTGTTTGTGATTACAGATAGTCCCCAACTTACAACAGGGTTGTTGCTATAACTCTGTAGAAAGTCGGTTCTGACATAAATCGAATACCTCATTTTTTTTTTCTTTTTTTAAGTTTTCATTATTATTGCCTTTTATTATCGGTACCTTTATAAATCTAATCTTTCTTTGTCTTTGGGGGTTGGAAATATTGCATATAAACTTACAGATCTATTTTAATACATACATACATTAAAAAATACACACTTTTGATTTCTTCTATGACCCAATAGTTTTTTAGTCCTATGTAATTTAGTTTACATATATTTATTTTCCCCCTGTTGATTTTTAGCTTCATACTGTTATGATCAGAAAAGATACTTTCTTAGGATTTCAATCTTTTTTTAAATTTGTTGAGACTTGTTTTGTGTCCTAGCATATGGTCTATTCTGGAAAATGATATGTGTGCGCTGGAGAAGAAAGTATATATTGTTCTGATGCTGGGTGGAGTGTTCTATATATGTGTTATGTCCAGTTGGCTTATGGTTTTATTTAAGCTCTCAGTAGTGATCTTTTTAGATGTTCTGTCCATTCGAAAGTGGTGTGTCGAAGTCCACTACTGTCACTGTAGAGTTGTCTATTTCTCCTTTCATGTTAGTTATACTTGCTTCAAGTGTTTTGGTGTATTGCTGTTAGGTGCATATATATTTATAATTGTCTTCTTGCTGAATTGACCCTTTTGTTATTATGTAATATCTTTTTTTATATCTTGTAATGGGTTTTGATTTAAAGTCTATTTTATTTAATATCAGTATGGCTTTTTTTTTTGTTTAGTGGTTACATGGAGTGTTTTTCTCCATGCTTTTATTTTCAGTCTGTTTGTGTCCTTATGTCTTAAGTTGTGTTTTTAGACAACAAAAGCATGGAAATGTTTTTTTATCCATTTTGCCACTCTCTGCCTTTTGCATGGGGCGTTTAGACCATTTACATTTAAGATTATTGCTGAAAATGAAGTGTCTACCTCATTGGTTTGCTGTTTGTTTTTTGAGTGTTCAGCATTTTTTTTTTTTTTTTTTCTGATTTTTCTGTCTTTGTATTTGTCTGGTTTCTTGTAACAAGGCTTTTTGCTTTCTGCCTTCTCCTGCATGTTTTTCCTTGGTGGTTTCTTAGTGGCTACCACATATATTACATTATACAACTTATAGTTGCAACAACATTTCACATATGAACACCAGTTAACATACAGCCTTATCATAATAAATCTAATCCTCATATGCTCCTCCTTCCCTCATTTCTGTAGGTGTATCTCCATCGACATCAATATACAACCTATACTCAATACATTTACTTTGTATTTATTTCATACAAACTTGATGTTGTATCGTTTGTGGGATTTAATTATTGATTTTATTCCCTGAAAATATCATATACTTACTTGTTGGGTTTTTTTGAGATCTCTCATTTTTTGTTTATCTTTTCTGGTGTATAGATATGCATATTTATTTAATGCTCTTGCCTTTCCATTTGGAGTATTCCCTTGAATAATACTTGCAAAGCTGGTCTATGAGTGGCAAACTCCCAGGGCTTCTGTTTGTTTGGGAATATCTTGATTTCCCCCTCATTTTTGAATGAGCTTTGCTGGATAAAGAATTCTTGGTTGGCAGTTGTTTTTGTTCAGTATTTTATATATGTCCCTCCATTGTCTTCTGGCCTCTTAAGAGTTTCTGGGGAGAAATCCACACTGATTCTTATGAAAACCCCTTGGTATGTTATCTTGCATTTTTCTCTTGAAGCTTTCAGAATTCTCTCTTTGTCTTTGGTTTTCAAGAATTTTATTAGGACATGGCACAAAGTTATCTTTTTATGTCTCTTCTAATTCGGGTTCGTGTAGCTTCCTGTATTTGTAGATTTGGTTCTCTGTTCAGGTGTGGAAAATTCTCTCTGATTATCTCTTGGAAAATTGTTTTTATGCCTTTATTGTTGTCGTGGTGCTCTGGGATTCCAATAATTCTAATGTTAGATTTCTTAACCTTTTGGGTTTGTTCGCATTTCTTTGTTTTCATTTGTTTCCCTTAAGACTTGTTAAATTCAGTTGGCTTCTAGATCAATTAGTCTATCTTCAGGCTGTTTGACTCTATTGTTGAGTGTTTCTTTTGCTTTGTGTAATTCAGATGCTTTATTCTTCGGTTCCAGTAGTTCTCTTTGTGTGGGTTTTTTTTTAATGTTTTCAGTTTCCTTGTCAAGTTTTTCATTTTGTTCCTCCACTTGTTTCCTGATCTCTGTAGTTTGTTTTCTGTGTGCTTTTTGCTTTTTTGAAACATATTTAGCACCAAATATTTTTTTTGTTTTTTTTTAGCACCAAAGTCTGAAAATTATCAATTCTTTGCATTAGTCTGGCCTCAAAAAGGAGAAATTCCCTCTTCATGTTTTGCTTTTGATTGGTCCTTCTTCTTTTGTGATTTTATGTGTTTTTCTTTTTTTGTTGAACTTGGGCCATTTTCATATCTTGTTTTCATTTAAATTTTGTATACTGGTTTTTGTGGGGAATTCTGATTGGGTGACCTGGTGGCACAGTGGCAAAGTGCCCAGCTTCCAACTGAAAGCTTGGGGCCTGCACCCACCATCTGCTCCTTGGGAGAAAGATACCGCAGCCCACCTCCAAAAAGACTCACAGCCCTGGGAACCCCACAGGGCAGCTCCACTCCACCCCACGGTGTTATTATGAGTGAGAATCAACCCAGTGGGCATGGTGTATTCTGAGAACAGCTAGAGAGCACCTTATATCCTTAGGTTTTCTTTTTTTTTTTTTTTAAGTGCTAATACAGTTCTGGATGGACAGGAGAGGGAGTTTAGCTAGTTGCAGACTCTGACATAAGTGGTAGGGCTCAACTTTCTTGTGGCAGTGGTGGGGGGCTCTCTATATCTTTTCCTCATGAGCGCCCCTTCACAGGCTCTCCTGCAATGTCCTGCTGTGGGCAGGGAGCCAGCCATTTCCTTTGTGTTGCCCATCTGTCCAAAGTATTCCCCCTCCCTACTGCCTTTGCAGTTTCTCCTGGTCCTAGTGCATGTCTGTTTCGGGCCTCAACAAGATTCAACAGCACTCTCTCACAGCCCCATGGTCTCCCTTCACCCCTCCCAATTGTGCGGCCCACAAACTACCCAGCCAGTCTTTGCCACCTTAAAAAATTGGACTGCAGCTTCCTCAGATTAGTTCCCTTCTCTGTTCCTTGTTTGGTGTGTTGCCCAGCCCTACCCCAAAATGACTGTGATGACTGAGTGCTCTCAATATTAGTGGGTAGGTTCTCTCAGATTCTGTGCCACCCCTGCTGCTCCTCTTCCCTGCTTCTGGACTCATCCCAACTCTCCAGCACCTCAGCTACTGTCTGGGGTTCTGAAATCTCAGTCTATGCTTGTTTTTATTCATTGTTCTGTGATTTATTTGCTGGGGGAATAAATGAGCACGTCCACTTACTTCACCATCTCGCTCTGCCTCCCCCACAAATTTTAGTATGTTGTAGTTTCATTTTCAGTTAGTTCAAAATAATTGCTCATTTCCCTTGTAATTTCTTTTTGAACTATGGACTATTTAGAGTGTGTTGTTTGATTTCTAAATGTTTGGGGGTTTCCAGATATTTTTCTATTATTGTCTATTTTAATTCTTTTATTGTCAGAGAACATACTTGTATAATTTCAGTTTCTTTAAATGTATTGAAACTTGTTTTAGGCACATATTATGGCTTATCTTGTTGAATGTTTTGTACGCACTTAAGAAAATGGTGCATTCTTCCCTTGTTAGATGGAGTAGTTCTTAAGTGTCAATTAAGTCAAGTTGATTGATAGTGTTTTTTTTTTTTTAATAACTTTTATTAAGCTTCAAGTGAACGTTTACAAATCCAATCAGTTTGTCACATATAAGTTTACATACATCTCACTCCCTACTCCCACTTGCTCTCCCCCTCTTGAGTCAGCCCTTTCAGTCTCTCCTTTCTTGACAATTTTGCCGGCTTCCCTCTCTCTCTATCCTCCCATCCCCTCTCCAGACAAGAGTTGCCAACACAATCTCAAGTGTCCACCTGATATAATTAGCTCACTCTTCATCAGTGTCTCTCTCCCACCCGCTGACCAGTCCCTTTCATGTCTGATGAGTTGTCTTCGGGGATGGTTCCTGTCCTGTGCCAACAGAAGGTCTGGGGAGCATGGCCGCCGGGATTCCTCTAGTCTCACTCAGACCATTAAGTTTGGTCTTTTTATGAAAATTTGGGGTCTGCATCCCACTAATCTCCTGTTCACTCAGGGGTCCTCTGCTGTGCTCCCTGTCCGGGCAGTCATCGATTGTGGCCGGGCACCAACTAGTTCTTCTGGTCTCAGGATGATGTAGGTCTCTGGTTCATGTGGCCCTTTCTGTCTCTTGGGCTCTTAGTTGTCGTGTGTCCTTGGTGTTCTTCATTTTCCTTTGTTCCAGGTGGGTTGAGACCAATTGATGTATCTTAGATGGCTACTTGTTAGCATTTAAGACCCCAGACGCCACATTTCAAAGTGGGATGCAGAATGATTTCATAATAGAATTATTTTGCCACTGACTTAAAAGTCCCCTCAAACCATGTTCCCCAGACCCCCGCGCTTGCTCCACTGACCTTTGAAGCATTCATTTTATCCCGGAAACTTCTTTGCTTTTGGTCCAGTCCAATTGAGCTGACCTTTCATGTATTGAGTGTTGTCTTTCCCTTCACCTAAAGCAGTTCTTATCTACTGATTAATCAATAAAAAAACCCTCTCCCACCCACCCTCCCTCCCCGCCTCGTAACCACAAAAGTATGTGTTCTTCTCAGGTTTACTATTTCTCAAGATCTTATAATAGTGGTCTTCTACAATATTTGTCCTTTTGCCTCTGACTAATTTCACTCAGCATAATGCCTTCCAGGTTCCTCCATGTTATGAAATGTTTCAGAGATTCGTCACTGTTCTTTATCGATGCGTAGTATTCCATTGTGTGAATATACCACAATTTATTTACCCATTCATCCGTTGATGGACACCTTGGTTGCTTCCAACTTTTTGCTATTGTAAACAGAGCTGCAATAAACATGGGTGTGCATATATCTGTTTGTATGAAGGCTCTTGTATCTCTAGGGTATATTCCCAGGAGTGGGATTTCTGGGTTGTATGGTAGTTCTATTTCTAACTGTTTAAGATAACGCCAGATAGATTTCCAAAGTGGTTGTACCATTTTACATTCCCACCAGCAGTGTATGAGAGTTCCAGTCTCTCCGCAGCCTCTCCAACATTTATTATTTTGTGTTTTTTGGATTAATGCCAGCCTTGCTGGTGTGAGATGGAATCTCATGGTAGTTTTAATTTGCATTTCTCTAATGGCTAAAGATCGAGAGCATTTTCTCATGTATCTGTTAGCTGCCTGAATATCTTCTTTAGTGAAGTGTGTGTTCATATCCTTTGCCCACTTCTTGATTGGGTTGTTTGTCTTTTTGTGGTTGAGTTTTGACAGAACCATGTAGATTTTAGAGATCAGGCGCTGGTCGGAGATGTCATAGCTGAAAATTCTTTCTCAGTTTGTAGGTGGTCTTTTTACTCTTTTGGTGAAGTCTTTAGATGAGCATAGGTGTTTGATTTTTAGGAGCTCCCAGTTATCGGGTTTCTCTTCATCATTTTTGGTAATGTTTTGTATTCTGTTTATACCTTGTATTAGGGCTCCTAGGGTTGTCCCAATTTTTTCTTCCATGATCTTTATCGTTTTAGTCTTTATGTTTAGGTCTTTGATCCACTTGGAGTTAGTTTTTGTGCATGGTGTGAGATATGGGTCCTGTTTCATTTTTTTGCGAGTGGATATCCAGTTATGCCAGCACCATTTGTTAAAAAGGCTATCTTTTCCCCAATTAATTGACACTGGTCCTTTGTCAAATATCAGCTGCTCATACGTGGATGGATCTATGTCTGGGTTCTCCATTCTGTTCCACTGGTCTATGTGCCTGTTGTTGTACCAGTACCAGGCTGTTTTGACTACTGTGGCTGTATAATAGGTTCTGAAGTCAGGTAAGGTGAGGCCTCCCACTTTCTTCTTCTTTTTCAGTAGTGCTTTGCTTATCTGGGGCTTCTTTCCCTTCCATATGAAATTGGTGATTTGTTTCTCTATCCCCTTAAAATATGACATTGGAATTTGGATCGGAAGTGCGTTAAATGTATAGATGGCTTTTGGTAGAATAGACATTTTTACTATGTTAAGTCTTCCTATCCATGAGCAGGGTACGTTTTTCCACTTAAGTATGTCCTTTTGAATTTCTTGTAGTAGAGCTTTGTAGTTTTCTTTGTATAGGTCTTTTACATCCTTGGTAAGATTTATTCCTAAGTATCTTATCTTCTTGGGGGCTACTGTGAATGGTATTGATTTGGTTATTTCCTCTTCGGTGTTCTTTTTGTTGATGTAGAGGAATCCAAGTGATTTTTGTATGTTTATTTTATAACCTGAGACTCTGCCAAACTCTTCTATTAGTTTCAGTAGTTTTCTGGAGGATTCCTTAGGGTTTTCTGTGTATATAATCATGTCATCTGCAAATAGTGATAACTTTACTTCTTCCTTGCCAATCCGGATACCTTTTATTTCTTTGTCTAGCCTAATTGCCCTGGCTAGGACTTCCAGCACGATGTTGAATAAGAGCGGTGATAAAGGGCATCCTTGTCTGGTTCCCATTCTCAAGGGAAATGCTTTCAGGTTCTCTCCATTTAGAGTGATATTGGCTGTTGGCTTTGCATAGATGCCCTTTATTATGTTGAGGAATTTTCCTTCAATTCCTATTTTGGTAAGAGTTTTTATCATAAATGGGTGTTGGACTTTGTCAAATGCCTTTTCTGCATCAATTGATAAGATCATGTGGTTTTTGTCTTTTGTTTTATTTATGTGATGGATTACGTTAATGGTTTTTCTGATATTAAACCAGCCTTGCATACCTGGTATAAATCCCACTTGATCAGGGTGAATTATTTTTTTGATGTGTTGTTGGATTCTATTGGCTAGAATTTTGTTGAGGATTTTTGCATCAATGTTCATGAGGGATATAGGTCTATAATTTTCTTTTTTTGTAATGTCTTTACCTGGTTTTGGTATCAGGGAGATGGTGGCTTCATAGAATGAGTTGGGTAGTATTCCGTCATTTTCTATGCTTTGGAATACCTTTAGTAGTAGTGGTGTTAACTCTTCTCTGAAAGTTTGGTAGAACTCTAGAGTGAAGCCGTCCGGGCCAGGGCTTTTTTTTGTTGGGAGTTTTTTGATTACCGTTTCAATCTCTTTTTTTGTTATGGGTCTATTTAGTTGTTCTACTTCTGAAAGTGTTAATTTAGGTAGGTAGTGTTTTTCCAGGAATTCATCCATTTCTTCTAGGTTTTCAAATTTGTTTGAGTACAATTTTTCATAATAATCTGAAATGATTCTTTTAATTTCATTTGGTTCTCTTGTGATGTGGTCCTTCTCGTTTCTTATTTGGGTTATTTGTTTCCTTTCCTGTGTTTCGTTAGTCAGTCTAGCCAATGGTTTATCAATTTTGTTAATTTTTTCAAAGAACCAGCTTTTGGCTTTGTTAATTCTTTCAATTGTTTTTCTGTTCTCTAATTCATTTAGTTCAGCTCTAATTTTTATTATTTGTTTTCTTCTGGTGCCTGATGGATTCTTTTGTTGCTCACTTTCTATTTGTTCAAGTTGTAGGGACAGTTCTCTGATTTTGGCTCTTTCTTCTTTTTGTATGTGTGCATTTATTGATATAAATTGGCCCCTGAGCACTGCTTTTGCTGTGTCCCAGAGGTTTTGATAGGAAGTATTTTCATTCTCGTTGCTTTCTATGAATTTCCTTATTCCCTCCTTGATGTCTTCTATACCCCAGTCTTTTTTCAGGAGGGTATTGTTCATTTTCCAAGTATTTGATTTCTTTTCCCTAGTTTTTCTGTTATTGATCTCTAGTTTTATTGCCTTGTGGTCTGAGAAGATGCTTTGTAATATTTCGATGTTTTGGACTCTGCAAAGGTTTGTTTTATGACCTAATATGTGGTCTATTCTAGAGAATGTTCCATGTGCACTAGAAAAAAAAGTATATTTTGCAGCAGTTGGGTGGAGAGTTCTGTATAAGTCAATGAGGTCAAGTTGGTTGATTGTTGTAATTAGATCTTCCGTGTCTCTATTGAGCTTCTTACTGGATGTCCTGTCCTTCTCCGAAAGTGGTGTGTTGAAGTCTCCTACTATAATTGTGGAGGTATCTATCTCACTTTTCAATTCTGTTAAAATTTGATTTATGTATCTTGCAGCCCTGTCATTGGGTGCATAAATATTTAATATGGTTATGTCTTCCTGATCAATTGTCCCTTTTATCATTATATAGTGTCCTTCTTTATCCTTTGTGGTGGATTTAAGTCTAAAGTCTATTTTGTCAGAAATCAATATTGCTACTCCTTTTTTGCTTATTGTTTGCTTGATAGACTTTTTTCCATCCTTTGAGTTTTAGTTTGTTTGTGTCTCTAAGTCTAAGATGTGTCTCTTGTAGGCAGCATATAGATGGATCGTGTTTCTTTATCCAGTCTGTGACTCTCTGTCTCTTTATTGGTGCATTTAGTCCATTTACATTCAGGGTAATTATAGATAAATAAGTTTTTAGTGCTGTCATTTTGATGCCTTTTTATGTGTGTTGTTGACAATTTCATTTTTCCACATACTTTTTTGTGCTGAGGCGTTTTTCTTAGTAAATTGTGAGATCCTGATTTTCATAGTGTTTGACTTTATGTTAGTTGAGTCGTTATGTTTTTCTTGGCTTTTATCTTGAGTTATAGAGTTGTTATACCTTTTTGTGGTTACCTTATTATTTACCCCTATTTTTCTAAGTAAAAACCTAACTTGTATTGTTCTATATCACCTTGTATCACTCTCCATATGGCAGTTCTATGCCTCCTGTATTTAATCCCTCTTTTTGATTATTGTGATCTTTTACCTATTGGCTTCCATGATTCCCTGTTATGTGTATTTTTTTTTTTAATTAATCTTAATTTGTTTGTTTTTGTGATTTCCCTATTTGAGTTTATATCAGGACGTTCTGTTTTGTGACCTTGTGTTGTGCTGATATCTGATATTATTGGTTCTCTGACCAAACAATATCCTTTAGTATTTCTTGTAGCTTTGGTTTGGTTTTTGCAAATTCTCTAAACTTGTGTTTATCTGTAAATATCCTAATTTCGCCTTCATATTTCAGAGAGAGTTTTGCTGGATATATGATCCTTGGCTGGCAGTTTTTCTCCTTCAGTGTTCTGTATATGTTGTCCCATTCCCTTCTTGCCTGCATGGTTTCTGCTGAGTAGTCTGAACTTATTCTTATTGATTCTCCCTTGAAGGAAACCTTTCTTTTCTTCCTGGCTGCTTTTAAAATTTTCTGTTTATCTTTGGTTTTGGTGAGTTTGATGACAATATGTCTTGGTGTTTTTCTTTTTGGATCAATCTTAAATGGGGTTCGATGAGCATCTTGGATAGATATCCTTTCGTCTTTCATGATGTCAGGGAAGTTTTCTGTCAGGAGTTCTTCAACTATTTTCTCTGTGTTTTCTGTCCCCCCTCCCTGTTCTGGGACTCCAATCATCCGCAGGTTATCCTTCTTGATAGAGTCCCACATAATTCTTAGGTTTTCTTCATTTTTTTAAATTCTTTTATCTGATTTTTTTTCAGCTGTGTTGGTGTTGATTCCCTGGTCCTCCAGATGTCCCAGTCTGCATTCTAATTGCTCAAGTCTGCTCCTCTGACTTCCTATTGCGTTGTCTAATTCCGTAATTTTATTGTTAATCTTTTGGATTTCTACATGTTGTCTCTCTATGGATTCTTGCAACTTATTAATTTTTCCAGTATGTTCTTGAATAATCTTTTTGAGTTCTTCAACAGTTTTATCGGTGTGTTTCCTTGGCTTTTTCTGCAGTTATCCTAATTTCATTTGTGATATCTTTAAGCATTCTGTAAATTAGTTTTTCATATTCCGTATCTGATAATTCCAGGATTATATCTTCATTTGGGAAAGATTTTGATTCTTTTGTTTGGGGGGTTGGAGAAGCTGTCATGGTCTGCTTCTTTAAGTGGTTTGATATGGATTGTTGTCTTCGAGCCATCAATGGGAAACTAGTTTTTCCAGAAAATCCGCTAAAAAAAAAATGCAGTCAGACCCCTATCAGAGTTCTCCCTGTGGCTCAGGCTATTCGGATGTTAATGAAGCCGCCTGGGGAGGGTGGGGGAAGGAACAGAGAGATCGGAGAGTAGCACCTCAGAATATAGCCAGAGTTGCTTGTCTTGCTTGGAATGACTATTATATCTGAGATTCCCGCGGGCGCGTCGCCTGTGTGTGCTGGCTGTGTGGAGATTGCCCCCGGGGGGTCTGGCCCGCTGGAGTCACAGTCAGATCCTCCGCTTCCAGCCCCACGCCCAGCGTCAAGGCTCCCCTACTGGGACGGTGCACTCTCGACTGCAAAATCAGTCTCTGCCTCCCGGGGACTTCTCGTCCCTCCAGCCGCGTGGCCGTGCCGCCTCCGAGAACCAGTTGGGCCTCCTCCCGGGGTTAGTTCAGATGGGTAGAGCAGCTTCACGTGCTTGTGCCGTGACCGAGTGTCCCAGCTGGGAAGCTGTTCTCCCCGCTCCAATACCAGTCGCTGCCTCCCGGGGACTTCTCCTATCGGCTGCGTCCCACGCCGCCCGCGCGACCCAGCTGGGCCCCTTCCTGGGGTTAGTTCAGGGGGGTGGAGCAGCTCTCCGTGTTTATGCCGTACCTGCGTCCAGTCCAAATCCCGGCGAGACGGTTCCCCGGCTGGGACGCTGCTCTTCCTGCTCCAAGACCCGTCACTGCCTCCCGGGGACTTCTCCTACCAGCTGCATCCCACGCTGCCCACGGAACCGGCTGGTCTCCCTCCCGGGTTTAGTTCAGGGGGGTGGAGCAGCTCTCTGTGCTTGTGCCGTACCTGACTGGTACGCTGGCTCCAGGCTCTGGAAACAATCGCTGCTTCCCCGTATTAGTTGGTTCTCCGTCTCTAAATCTGTGTTTGTTGTTCAGGGTGCGTAGATTGTTATGTATGTGATCGATTCACTTGTTTTTCTGTGTCTTTGTTGTAAGAGGGATCCGAGGTAGCGTCTGCTTAGTCCGCCATCTTGGCTCCGCCCCCCGATAGTGTTTTTTCAACTCTTTTATATCTTATTTTTTGTCTACTTGTTCTATCAGTTATTAAGAGAAGAGTGTAAAAAATATCCAGCTGTATTTGTGGATTTGTCTTCTCTGTTCTGTTAGTTTTGGTTTCATGTATTTTGAAGCTTCGTTACCATGTGCATATTCATTTTGGATTATTATGCCCTCTTGATAATTGACCCTTTTGTCATCATGAAATGGTAATATAATGACCTTGTTTCCCTTTATCTCTGGTAATATCCTTGTTCTGAATTCTCCTGTGTTTACAATTAATAAAGTCACTTAGGTTTCTTACGCTTAGTATATTTTCCATCCTGTAACTTTCAGACTATTTATTTCTTTGTATTTAAAGTGAGTTTCTTATGGGTAGTAATATATAGCTCTTGCTTTTTTATCCATCTGATAATCTCTTTTAATCTGTATGATTATACTATTTACATTTAATATTATTATCCTTGTGATTGTGTTTAAAGCACCATCTTGCCATATGTTTTCTGTTTGTCACATCTATTTTTGTTTTATTTTTCTTTTTTCCCCTCCTCCTTTTAGATTAAGAAATTTTTTAGTATTTTATCTAATTTGTTAACTTATTAACTATACCTTTTTTTCTTAAGCTGTTGCTCCAGATTTTATGGTATACATCTTTAACTTACCCCCTTCAAGTAATATTATACCACTTCATGTATAATGTAAGAACTTTATAACAGTATACTTTCATTCCCTCATGCTGTTCTTTGTGGTATTATTTTCATTCATTTTAATCCTCTAAATGCATAATATATTGTTACTGTTTTTGTCTTAGTTAATTATCTTTTAAATAAAAAATGAGCAAAAAATATCTGCTCTATTTTCCCACACAGTTACCATTTTGGGTACTCTTTCGAACTTTATAGATCCAAGTTTCCATCTGATATCATTTTCTTTGCAACTGAAGAATGTTCTTAAACATTTCTTGTAGTACAGGTGTGTGTGTGTGTGTGTATTTACATATATATAAAAAAAACCAAACACAGTGCCGTCGAGTCGATTCCGACTCATAGCAACCCTATAGGACAGAGTAGAACTGCCCCATAGAGTTTCTGAGGAGTTCCTGGTGGATTCGAACTGCTGACCCTTTGGTTAGCACCTGTGGCACTTAACCACTACGCCACCAGGGTTCCCATATGTATATATAATGTGTGTGTGTGTATATATATCTCTAAGAGAATTTGTCACTAGTAGACCTGTTGTGATATATATATATAGAGAGAGAGAAATTTATCTCAAGGAAATGATTTATGCAGTTCAAGAGGCTGGCAAGTCGCAAGTCAGATGTCAAGCTGAAGGCTTCTGACTCACGTAGCTGCAGGGGCTGACAAACTCAAGGTCAGCAGGTCAGCTGGCAGGCTGCTAGCTCACGGACTACGGAGTCTGATGAATCCAAGATCAGCAGGTCAGATAGCATGCTGCTGGCTCACAGACTGTGGAGGGTGACAAATCCCAAGATTGGCAGGCAGTATGGCAAACCACTGGCTCAAGTCCCACACACCAGAGTTCAGATGATGATGAGCCAGTTGCAGGATCCAGAGCAAGCAAGCAAGCTTTGTGAGAACTTCCATATGTATGTTGCATGCAGGCCATACCCCCAAGGAAACTACCTGTACAACTGATCATATCAGATCACATCATAGAGGATGACCACATCATTACAAAACTGCCACACTACTTACATAACTGCCAAAGCACTGAAGATCATGGCCTAGCCAAATTGACACACAACTTTAACCGTTACAACAGGTCTACTAGTGGCAAATTCTCTTAGCTTTTGTCTAAAAAGTCTTTATTTCACCTTCACTTTTAAAAGATACTTTCTCAGAGTGTGCAATTCTAGATTGGCTGTTTCTTCTCTGTAAATATGTTAATAAAGGTGTCACTTCGGTATCTTCTCATTTATGTGGCTTATGATTAACAGCAAACTGGATGACTTAAGACAGAGTAATAGAAAGTATCCAAAAGAAGCACAGAGAAAAAGAAATTAACAGAGCATCAGTGACCTGAGAAATAATATCAGTCTAATATATATCTGATTCGAATCCCATGACTAACAGTGGAAGTCCTTTGCCCCTTCCCCCCACTTCCCTTTATTTTCACTTTTAATAGAATGTTAGCTCTTGTTTGATGAATTCTGACTTGGGAGGTAGGAGACAAACTCATATGTTGAGAGTAGGAAGAAGGTGTTGGGGCTTGAGGAGAAAGGAGGTTTGAAAGAGGTAATTAGAATTCTGGTTAATTAGAATTAAGTGTAGCATGGCTGCCCAGTGTCGAAGGCTCCAGGCGAATAGAGACATGGACTTAGAATAGTGCCATTCGGCTGTACTGATTCTAGATAGGACTTTGAGAGACAAGGGAACTCTTGAACCATCATTCTTTTCACAAATATTCGCAGACCATTCTTCAGAAGGTTTAGATCAAGGATAGTGAATTTGCTGTCCTGTCTCCTGTGTATGTGGCAAATTTCATTAAACAGTTAATAGAACTCTTTCTTTCTGGGTGTTCCAGTCACCTATTATCAGTTGATTGTTGTGATAAAACCAATTTTTCTTCACTGCTAATTGACCACATGACATGAAATCATGATTATTATAGATTACTAAACCAGAGTTTGGGCCATCCCTGTATTTGAGGGTATCTTAGGTTTCTCTAGGACAATTTAGAAACTAAGAAAATGACCAGCTTTCTCACTGTTTTTTGTTTGTTTAAATATATATGACAACATTTGCCGATTGAACATTTTTAGGTGTACACTTTAGGTTTCTCACTGTGCAGTCTAAATTCTGAAATCTAATAGGCTTTTAGAATTGTTCACAATTGACTTTTTGACCTTATTTCTTTTTCTGATTTTATGCATTTTGAATGAGAATTAGATTTTGCTAATGGATCGCAGTTATATACCTGTCAAAATTTCATGGTTTAACATTTTATTCATCTCTGATTCTTTGTTAATTTATACTTTATAGATAGAGCCTTAGCAAGTTAGTAAATTACTCATTTGTAATGTAGAAGAATGTTTAAACTCATGCTCAGTAAAAATGATTTCTTTTTATGTTATTATTATTATGTTTTATTTTTACAGCTGGGAAAAGCAGATACTGTCTCTCACAAATTCAGAAGGAAATCAAAAGTCAAGGAAATAATAAAAAGTGGAGAAACAACCAGTACTCATAATATGACCTGCTCTTCCTTTAGTTCTTTGTCAAATGCAGCATATGAAGAAGATTATTATTTGGATACTTCACAGGATAGAGGAGACAAAGGATTAAAGAAATTTTCCCTCAATTCGGAACTTTTGGATTCTGAATTATTCACAGCACTGCCCATGGTTAAGAAGCCCTCAAATTGCAGCATGTCTGCACCTTCTTTGTTTGCTGATAACAACTTGGAAATTTTTTACCCTTTTCCATCTACTCCAGCCCCAGCTGCCAAAGAAATCTCTGTAGCTTCTTCTTTGTCAGAAGAACCTACTGAACACATGCATTCAGATCTCATGGAGGTCTGTAGTAATGAAACTATATCAGTGTTGTCTTACAAAATTTGGAAAGATGATTGTTTATTGATGGTCTGGTCAGTTGCTAATAAGAGTCATTCAGAATTGAAAAGTGCTAACTTAGAAATTGCTCCTGCAGAAAATTTCAAGGTAAGACAGTGAATGGTTCACCATATCTGCCTTATATGGATAGTGCTTCCTTATTGTTTCTGCAGATGGCTCTTCTGATGAAAAAAAGAATTTTTTTTCCACATTTTTCTTACCCTCTTACAACAAAAGCAAACAGTATAACAAATTTTTTTATTACTCAGAGTGGGGAAGAATTGCTCAAAAGAGACAGATAAAGAAGGAAACATGATAAAGATTGTATTGGGGAAGGCCATAGATATAAAGTGAGTTTTGATAGAGCATAGTAGTTAAGAATGTGGTCTCAGACTGCTGGCTTTGAATTTTGCCTCTGGTATATATTAGCTGTGTTACCATGGACAAGTTATTTAATTGCTTAGTGGCTCAATTTCCTCATCTGTAAAATAAGGATGCTAATATGGCGTTCCTATTAGCTGTACATTAAATGAGATAATGTCCGTTTATTGCTTACGGCCTACGCGGCACATGTTAAGTTTTATTATATTATTTTAAGGGTGTATTTTTTGTTCTTTTCAGGTGCTCTTTAAATGTTACATTCATTCTTGTCATAAACACCTAAACAAAATTCTTGTGTCATTAAAAAAAAAAAAAAAAAGCTTACATAAATTGAGGAATATCAAGGAGTAAGAATATTGAAGGATAAATGTGTATACTGTTAAATTTGTCTTTCTCTCACAGATTTATTGTGTACTTAGTACATGGGTATCAGTTCTTCCTCTTTCATAGTTCCAAGAGTCTGTCATTGTGATTTTTGGAAGTATGGCTTATTGCATTATTGTTTGGATGCCCTTGGTGAAGTTATAATGAGATTTGACCAGTATATCACACTTTTATAAAACTGAACCGGTTTCTTCTTTGAGCTAGAATGTGTTGATTGTTACATTGCATGGGCCACTAAGTGGGCAGAAGTTTCTGACTCCAGATGTGTATTACAGTGAATCACCAGTGGAACTTAAACACAAACAAAACCCAACCTATTTGCCTAAGCCCTGCAGCCAGAGCTTGAGTAGGGGTGGAGGAGGAGAAGAGAACACACCTGTATCTTTTTTTTTTTTTAATTAAAGCCCCTAGCTATAAAAATCTGGTGCCAACCAGGATTGAGAGCTACAAGACTAGAATTTAGTAGTCTTTAAAAAAAAATTATAAATAGGTTTTGATTATAATGCTATTTGTTACATAATTTGGACCTGTGTACTATCGTTTCTTAAGTATGTGTGCTAGGGAGTTTTTCTTAGGTGAAGTTGTCAGGCATCTTTGCATTATAGTTTGTTATTAATTTCTCACATTGGTATGCTTTTTATCACTTCAATTAAATGGAAAATTGGTATCCATATAATGGTCTGTACTGATCCTTTTTTCAGAACTTATGTTACTTTTATTTACAGATCACTGAACAACCTGAATGCTGTTTGCCAGTAATGGAAGCAGAAAGCATGAAAAACTTTCAACATAGTGTGCAGATGGAAGAACCTTTTACAGAAGGGACTGTTTCTGGTTTTGTAAATTATCAAATGATAGATAGTCATTCTGCTCAGCTGGAATTTTCAGTAACCGTATCACTACTAGATTTTATTAGGTAAATATTTTCTGTAATGTTCATTCAAGTTACTCATTCAGCAAATGCTTATTGGGTATCTTCTCTGGACAGACGAATGATGCCAGGTTATGACAAAAATAGACACAGTCCCTACTTTCAGGGAGCTTCTAGTCTAGGGAGGGAGACACTGAACAATCACATCAATGCAGTCATAATTATTCATTGTGCTATGAAGGGAAAGTAAGTGGTACAATGAGAAGTTGTAACAGGGGACCTGATTTAGCTGGGGTCAGTTGATGATCTGGGAACACTTCTGAGAGGAAGTAACATTTAAACTGAAATAACTTCAAAGATTATTCATGGTTTTGTTTTTTTTTTAAGTTTTAAAAGTTTGTCTCAATTTGTATTTCATTCATCTGATTTATTCTTTCATAAAATCTGTTCATTAAGCTTTAGAGATCTTCAAGAAACAACAGTTACTAACTTTTTATTAAGCTTGCATTAAGTTTTTAGCATTATATGCGGCACTGTGCAGTGTTATCAACACAATTGAAAATAGTCTCTTAATTATTCTGCTCTTTTAGTTTTATAACTATATTGTAATGTGTTTGAACATTTTTTTAAGTAAAGGGTGTCTGAACCAAGAATGCAAAATAATATCTAAAATTTTTAACCTCTGTACATCCACTTGTGTTATTTACATTACCATGATTTTTGCTCACGCTTTACAGCCTTTCAGTAAATGTATTGAAGAATTTGTCAGACTCTATTTATACCAGTGATGCTGCATAAGATAGAATCCAGCCTTCAAAAAGCTTACATTCTGTGGCTGTGAAGGTATATTCCATAGCAGTGAGTGTTAGTAACTTTAAGAAGCGCAGTACATGTAACATAAACAGTTCTGTGCATATTAATGAAGTCATATGTATCTTTTTCCTGATTATAAAATCAATATGTACTTATTATAAAAATTCAAATGCTATAGAAAATGTAAATAGAATATAAAAGTTTCCTAAAATCCTACTTGCACAGATACCCAGTTAACTATTAGACCTTTAGTTTCATGAGCCTTTTTTTTTTTTTTTTTTTAATACATTTGCTAAAATTCTTTCTGTTAGTCTAATTTATACAAGGTACTGGGTCTTTGTGTTCCTACTCTTTTACATGACTCTGATAGAGTATCTCATTATCCCAAATACAAAGTATACATGAAAGAAAAGTTGTATATTATATTTGAAGAATTTGTGAAATTGTTAAAATCTACTAGAAAGACTAATAGAAAAGACATTTGCAATTTAATAACATCTGCTTTCACTATTTTATTTCATCGGGTTTAAAAACATAAATTTTGTGGGATCTAGATTTATGTTTTATTAGAAATGTGTTTATTTGCTTATTTAGAATCATTTTCTTCTTCTGGGCATAAATCTAATTTTGAAAATTATTTTCAGACCATTAAAAATCTCAACTGAAGACTTTGGCAAACTTTGGTTATCCTTCGCAAACGATGTGAAGCAAAATATAAAAATGTCAGAATCTCAAGCTGCTCTGCCTTCTGCCCTAAAGACCCTGCAACAGAAGCTGAGACTTCATATCGTTGACATTATAGGTTGGTATAGTTATAAAAAGGCAGCGCTGTGTTGGTGGGGACTTTCTCACAATCGGAGCACACATTAACTCTGACGAGGTCAGGTCTCTTAGAGCTGTGTTCCCTGTTAGAAGAGTCTTTCCGATGAGTGTGTTGTTCAGACTACATTAAAGAATGTAAAATTTTTGTTTTGTTGCAGGCAATGAAGGGCTGTTGGCCTGTCAGCTGCTCCCATCTGTCCCCTGCCTGTTGCATTTCCGAGTTCATGCTGATGTATTAGCCCTGTGGTTCAGATCCTCCTGCTCTACTCTTCCTGACTATGTACTGTATCAGTGTCAAAAAGTGATGGAGGGGTCCTAGCAGAAGCTCTGCTTATGTTTTACTCCATCACAATAAAAGGTTTACATAGATAGTTATTTACCAAAGTAAAAAGAACTCATGGTACTTATGATGAAAATGGGGATTATTATGAGTTGTGGTTTTATGTCCCTTATGATTCCTGGTCAAAAAAGTTCCCCAAGAAACTGTAACCTTAACCTTTTACTCAGGATTATACAGTATGTTTGGGTCTAAAAAAGTGACCTAAGCTAATGTTATAAACTGCTAATGATTTATATATCACTTAGTGTAGAGGGATTGAAAATATTTATTTTATTATAAATAATTTTATAGCAGATTTACTGTAGTGCTAGCTGATTTGTAGTAAAGCCAAGTCTCAGTTTTATGCTTTAATGGAGAGGAGACATAAAATTGCTATCCCAAACCTAATTCATATTTGGCTTTGGAATGCAGTATATCCTTTGTGGTGGGCAAATCAGTATTTTCAGTTATGTTTTGCTTAGATTGGTGTTGAACTAAGTTGGGATAGCCCACACTGGCAGTTGTATAGAATCCATGAGCATGCTGGATATTGGGGGGAATCAATCTGTGATAAAATGTTTTTATTATAGGGAATTTGTCACACATAGTTCCATATAATTTGACTAAAAATTTGTTTTCCAACTGCATTTATTTTTAAAATTCAAAGTGAATCACTATATTCTCATTTTAAAAACTCAGACCCATGTATTAAATATTATCATATAGAAGCAAAATCCATAAGAGCACACAGTACCAAAGCAGACAAATATAAAAGGCCTTTTGAGTTATGGCAAATAGCTACCACTTAAGTTCTTTTGGCCAATTTAAATTTGGGCTTAGATAAATGGCAGAGCTATACTTCCTGGCCTTTGAAGCCTCTGGTACTCAAATGGATATAGCCGAAGCAATGACTCTCTTAAAGTGTACCATACAGCTTCTTCAATAAAATATGTCATTTTCGTGTTATAGTTGTGCCTATGTGGCCTCAGTCAGAATTGTTATCAGTAAAAGAAGAGAGTAAGCTTAATGAATGATGCACCAAAATATTGAGATTGTACATCAATTTTAAAAACTGAAGTAGTATTTTACAAAACCTTATGGTGCTGCGGGAAATATTTATTATTTCACTTTTGCTCACACTTAGCCATGGAGACTATTCAGTAATGTAGGTTTAAGTCATTGCAGTTAATCCTCCGGTTAATTGGCACTGTTTATCACCCTGGTCAGGAATTCTGGTTTTAGGTTATCTCATTAATCATAGCTAATCAGAGCTGATAGATTTCATTAGTCCGTTGTGTCTTAGAATATTCCCCTCAGAGAACAAAGACAGTTTTTTTTTTATGATTAATTTTGTTATTCATTTTGAATTATAACATCTTGTTAATTTCATTCTTTTAAAAACATACAGTAAAACCTTGCTACAAGAATAATGATAAGTGACTGGAATTTCCTGCAGTGGTTCCTCCTTTTGAATAGAAAATTGGACTCACCCCCAAGCTCCCAGCAGTGTCATGGTGAAGGGAATGTGCTGACTCTAGGGGTATGGTGGACACTGGCAAGGTGGCCTCATCACTTTCCTTTTATTCCTACCTCTGTCAGCAGCATCCTTCTCCTTAGCTCCTTACCTGAGTCTGCTGTTACTCTGACAAAGAGAGGAAGTCCCCTCTCACTTTGCAAAGGAGTGCAGCATTGTGGCAAAGGAAGTGCTCCAATTTTTGTGTGTCCATCCTTCCATGTGTTTGCATAGCCACTGAGCCTGGGTCAGGTGTGGAGCAGTAGGTGTAAGATGCCCAGCAAGCAGATGGGCAGCTGGCTGGGAGAGATCCCACCGAGCTCATCTGCTGCTTTGTTTCAGGGTGTGTTCATGAGTGGCATCAGCAGTTGTCACGATAGACATGCTTGGTGTGCAGAGCCTTCTATGACGGGAGATGTGTAATGGGAGGTTTAGGGCTGGGAGCATGATTTTAGGGTCAGCCAAAAGGAATGATGGTGTCACTTGTGTTCTTTCTGAACCTACTAAATAAAAAGCAAGATGACAGGGTTTCTAACTGAAATGTTTAGCAGAATGTTTATATTTTTATAATTTCAAAAACAAACAACTAATAGAAAAAAGTAGATTTTAAAGAGCTTCAGTTTATATTCTGCCTGAACTCAATGTTTTAAATTCTAAATCAGGCATCACCAACCTTTTTTGAAATGTAGGACATGTAACTTAAAAATGGGGAGAATGATTTTTGTGTGTAGACTCCTTCTCTTTACCTTACAGTTGCAATTTAGTCAAGTGAATGGAGCAACATCTGGGGCACGAGCTGTGGTGGGAATGCTTAGCTCTGAGTTCTGGGCCAGGCATCTGCTGAGAATGGAGATGGCAGCAAGTATGAATCTGGGAGAGAATCAAGGGTAGCCAGGGAAGCCTTATGGGCAGGTGGAGGAGGAAGGGGCAGGCCTCCTGACCTAATGGTCCCTGTGGAGGCAGGCAGATCAGAGACTCCAGGCAAGATGGGATCCTTCTAGAGAAACTGCCAATGGGACCTGAGCAGCTGCTAGAGCGCTCACGTGCCATGCATGCCAAGCACAGCATATGCTCTGCCCAGGACCCTTATTTTAAACAACATTCTGCCACCTACCAAAATAGTTGTGGTTAAAGTGCAGTATTTTGTTTTTCCTTTTATGTCATTAACATTTTAAAATATTAAGCTATTTGCCTTATATTTTTATGGATAGATGTGGTCATTGTGTCATGATTGTGAGCCACTGAAAGTGTACCCGAACCTATTCATATGTCTTTAAGGCGTTTTGCTGTGTTAAGATTTTAACACGGGAAAAATGCAAGTGAATAACTACAGACACTGATTACCTTACTTTGGAGTTGAATTCTGTAATTTGAAAAGTTCATTTAAAAATGTAATAAATACAAAGTGATCTGTACTTTTTTTTTGATCTATATATTCTTTATTATCTAAATAGCTGAATAATAAGTAATACCATTTAATTTGATAGTCGTTACCAAAAAAAAAAAGAGCAGAAGCAATTGGTATGGAGTGGAAAGAATAATTTACTTATTACAACCTTGAAGAATCTGATCTAATCGGTTAAGAGTAAAGATACTGATATTCCTGTGTGATGTTCAGAGAGAGCTTTGTGGGCCTCGAGCAGGTTAGAGTGTGGACTAATCCTCAGGAAAAAAATCCTCAGGGTGCCTGTCCATATCACCTGCTTTCATCCTCACAGACCAGAGCATTCAAAGCAGTGTGTTCTGCTTCTGTAATGCCTCAAGGTGCAAGAAACACAGTAAACCAGTTGGAAACTCAGTGACCAAAGAGGCTGAGTGTCCTTGCCATCTTTGTGTTGTGTGTTCTTACACACAGCCAGATCAGAAACAGAGTTTGAACCCCAGTGACTTATATCTCTTGTTGGCTGTAAATATAGTATAACAGGAAAAAAGTTTTGAGACTTGACCCATTTTGGGGGGCCTGTCAGAAAAAGATATTTAAATGCACCACACTCATGGTAGTAATTGAAAAGGTTTATTTAAAGGTAGGAGTGGCTGCAGCCAAATGGGCCAGGGTTAACGGTTGTATGATGGTTACTTGTTCATGTGCGTGCATAATGAGAGACTGAGCTTTCTATGATTAGGAACCATGTGTATTTTTTTATTGTAAAAATATATATAACAGAATATTTGCTGTTTCAGCCTTTTTTCCTGTAAAAATATGTTTTATTAATTAACTGGCTGCCATAGGTCCTTAACACTTTGTCCTCTATGATTGACTACCTCTTTATTAATGTACAAATATATATAACAAAACAATTGCCATTTCAGCATTTTTTAAGTGTACAACTCAGTGACATTAATTCCATTCATCACGTTGTGCAACCATCACCACTATCTCTTTCCAGATTTTTTTCATCACCCTCAACAGAAACTCAACATGTGTATATTTTTATGTCGTTTTGCCTGGTACATGACAGGCACTCAGTTATTAATGAATGACTAGAAAGACCTGGCCACCCAAAGTCAGTGATCCTGCAATTGTTTTATTAATTTCCAAGAAGAAGTAAAGAAAAGCCATCTGGTCTTTTTTTTAAACACCCTGGCCATTTAATGGCGTCCACGTGCCGAGCACTGTGGCACCAACATCCAGAATTGCAGGAGAAAGTCAGTACGAAAAAGGCTCTTGAGAAAAACCATTACAAGAAAGGAAATGAGCACCACTAAAATCAAAGTGTCATAATGCTTAAAGTACTAAATAAAAATGCTACATTTTTAATAACTTTAAAGAAAAAAAGGAATGCTTCAAGGGTCTCTCTGCTTGGCCTATAGCGCTTCTAGGGCCTATGAGACATAGGGGTGGGGGCCTTGCTGTGCCCACCCCCTTTGGTACACAGGCAGAAGTGAACTGACCACGCACCTTGCCCCTGAGGGCTCTTGCTCACTGTGCTCCACAGTCAAGCTCTGGCCAGTGAGATGCACAGGAGTGGCTGGGGACAAGGACACTCCTCTCTTCTGGGCTCTGACAGGGTGCGACCTGGCCCACAAAAAGTGCGAAGGTTCTCTGTCCATCCTGGGGATGCGCAGGGAAGGACTCGCGTACACTCTTCATATACTCTGTGTCCCATTTTGCCTGAACATAACTCTAACACTTCTTTTCCCCCCCTTGCTGCATTGCCAACAGGCAGCGGTCCCGGGACTGGGCAGCCTCAGCCTAAATCGTGGCACATGGGTGGTTCCTTCCTGAAGGCCTGGTTCCCACAACAGGACTGCTCGTCTGCTGCAGCCGCGCCTCCCCAGTGTTCAGCTTCACAAGCACCTTGGTGGGCTGCTTCTCCATCTTGGGCATGCAGTGGCCCAGCAGCCAGCCCATGAGGTCCTTGAGCGTGGGGTTGGGCCCCAGCATCAGCTGGGGATAGCAGGGCTGGCTCCCACACCCAAATAGGACAACGTCAGCGATGATCTGGATCTCCGTCATCGCCTCCAGCACCTTCATGCCCTTGACCAGCAGGCTGACCAGCGACAGCCACAGGTCTGAGGGCTTGGCTGTCAGCAGCCACCACTGAAGGCCCTGGGTGAAGGGCACGACCTTTGGTGCAGGTCGCCAGGGCGCAAGGTCCCTCAGGGAGGCTGTCAGTGGGTTGTGGTAGATTCAGTCCAGCATATCCAGCTTGCACACCAGCTGGATGCCATCCTTCATGCTGGTCCAGGGCCAGAAGGGCATTTCGATGGCCTCGAAGTGCAGGGAGGACTCCCAGCACTGGCACCAGGCCAGCAGCAGCCCTGCAGGGTCTTGCAGTGGTAGATGAAGATGGCATCGCCAGTCAGGTGCCCAGGAGTGCCAGCTCCCCCGCATTCAGGGACAGGGCCTGGCCCCCGTGGTTCTACACCCGTAGGATTTAGGTGATCATGAGCTCATAGCTGTCCTGCTTGAAGGGCCGTGAGATGGCTAGGAGCTAAATGTATGAGAGGTCCCCTCAGGGCCAACTGGGTGGGCTCCAGCTCTCTGTCAGCCTTGGCTACAGCAGTACTAGCAGCCTCAGGATTGAGGTGGGTGACCACACACTCCGACTATCAGCTGAGAGTCTGGGAAACAAATCTGTTAGGAAGGGTATGTGGTGATAGTTGAACAACATGATGAACATAATTACATGTGAAGATTGTTAACTGTAGAAATGGCAAATGTTTTTTACTGGACGCCTCCTTTCTCCAAGGCATCTGGTCTGGTTATAGATATAAGTCAACAGAAGGAAAATATGCCAGTTTGTACCAGATGGAAGAGAGGAAGCATGACTGCTTGATGAGACCTCTACCAGCCTGAAAGGTGTCCTAGGGTGAAAACACAAAGTTATAGTAAAGCAAGAAGAAAGATTTTATTTGACTTACGTTCAAAGAGGCAAAACTGGGAAAAGACAAGCATGCTGCCAGAGCTGGTCTGAGTCCAAGAAATGTTACAGAATCATCAGTATATATTAACATTACAAATGGGTAAAATCATTGAAAGCTTCACCCTTTCACATGGCTAAAAACTGCTAAATCACTGTGATTCTACATTTTGAATTGTCTTTATTAATAATCATTGGTACAGGCTTTAGTGACGACAGTCTGGAGGGTCTTCACTGGTCCAACAAATCTTACCATTCACTAAACACTAATAGAAAAACGTAAGAGTGGAAAGTATGTGGGTCTTTTGTGCTCTGTTTATGATTTGTTTATGTGAAAGTTTCCCTAAAAGGTGTTTTCCAAGATTGTCCTTCCTAACTATTGTTTTTATACCACAGGGCTCAGTGGATGTGTTATTGTGGGTCCTTATGAGTCCAGCTTCAGCTGGGTAACATTCTTTATACTCAAGGACAGGGATAGTGGCTTTGGTTTTATCTTTTAAATCAAAGTTAGGTCTTATAAGACTGTGCCATGTCATTTAAGAGATACTCCCTGCAAGTGCAATGTGATTACAGATGAAATTATGTTGGAGGGGGGGACTTTTTTGTGTTATGATGTTGTTGTTAGTTGCTATCCAGTCCATTCTGACTCATGACAACCCCCTGTGAGCAGAATAGAACTGCTCCATAGGGTTTTCAAGGCCGTGACCTTTCTGAAGCAGATCACTGGGCCTGTCTTCTGAGGTGCTTCTGGGTGAGTTTGAAGTGCGAACCTTTAGGCTAGTAGTCAAGTACCTAGACGTCTATAAAGTTTTATTGACCTAAAGAACTTGTACTAGGACAGAAAGGAGTGGACATTTGATCAAGGAAGTTAAAGATAAAGAGCTAATGAGTATGATAAAGCAGCCTTACCAGGCAAATCAGCAATACTTATTTCTTTAGAAAAGTGAGTGCTATGATAATGAGAGGACCACCTATACTTTAATAACATCAACAGCATTAGGAAAGCTCAAAGGGAACAGGCCCTCTGGGATAAAGTGGCAGGAAGGTTTGAGTTACTTAACAGATGTGTTTTGTATGCATTGCACAGAAAGCTTTTTATGGTAGGTGCATGGATTCAAGGTAGGAGTGCACCCAAAAGGTAAGTCCCAGAGAGCTCCAAGAAGTTACGGATGGTGGCCCCTACAGAGAAGATGGGGCTGGGAGTGTAGAGAGTACAGATGATATCAAACGTGATGAGTTTCCTGAACCACCTTTAATGCTGAAGAAATAGTGGGTCCTTGTAAATGGTTGCAGCTAGATTGTGGGTGGCTTTCCAAGGAAGGGAATCAATTTCCTTTAGTTATTTTAAACTGTTTTGCTAAGTGGATGAGTACCTTTCCTTCACAAAAGCATTAAATTGCCAACGTTACTAAATGGCTGGCCTCAGGAAGTTTTTCCCTGATGAGATCTGGCAGGACCTGTACCAAATGGATAGATGAGAGCCCAGAGATTGTGTTTCTGTGAGAGAAAAATGCCTAGAAACCAGATTAATTGCACATCTTCACTCCTTATATTCCCTCACTTGTCCATCAGTTTGTCAGACTATGGTGGCTTGCACCTTGCTGTGAAGCTATGCCACTGGTACTTCAAATGCCAGCAGGGTCACCCATGGTGGACAGGTTTCAGTGGAGCTTCCCGACTAAGACTAGGAAGAAGAACTGGGTGATCTACTTCAGGAAAAAATTGGCCAGTGAAAACCTTATAAATAGCAGCAGAACATTGTTTGATATACTGCTGGAAGATGAGCCCCTCAGGTTGGAAGACACTCAAAATACTGCAGGGGAAGAGCTGACAACTGTTGAAGGGTAAAAAACATCATAAAGTTTAGTAAAGCAAAAACAAAGTTTTATTCGGCATATATTCAAAAAGGCAAAAGAAAGCGACAAGCATGCTGCCACAGCCATGCCTTTCCTAGTCCAAGGAAATATAGAATAAGCAAGAATGGGAAAATGGACAAGCATGCTGCCACAGCCATGTCTTCCCAAGTCCACAGAGTCATCAGTGTATATTAACAGTACAAAATGGGCAAAACCACTGGAAAACTTCACCTTTTCACAGATTGTCTAGAAATTGTGATCCTACGTTTTGAATTGTCCCTCTCAATGATTGGTATGGGTTGCAGTAATAACAGGAGGGTCTTCACTGGTCCAACAAATTTCCATTCACTAAATGTTAATAGAAAAAGATAAGAGTGGGAAGTCGTTTGTGTTCTGGCTTATGTGAAAGATTCCCTGAAAGATATTTTACAAGATTATTTTAGCTATTGTCTTTATACATCAGAGCCCAGTTGTTGTGTCCTTGTGAGCCCTTGTGAGCCCAACTCCAGTTGGGTCACATTCTCTATGCTCAAGGACAGGGAATAATGATCCCAATATTATTTCCTAAATAATTCTTCAAAGTACAGTTGACCTTAATGATGTGGGTAAAACTTTGAGGACCTTCATTTGGCGATGTGGCACGACGCAAAATGAGAAGAAACAGCCACAAACATTCATTAATAATTAGAACATGGAATGTACAAAGTATGAATCTAGGAAAATTTGAAGTTGTCAAAAATTAAATGAAACACTTGAAGATCAATATCTTAGGCATTAGTGAGCTGAAATGGACTGGTATTGGCCATTTTGAATCAGATACTCATATGGTGTACTATGCCTGGAATGACAATTTGAAGAGGAATAGTATCAAATTCATTGTCAAAAAGAACGTTTCTAGATCTATCCTGAAGTATAACACTCAGTGATAGGAAGGAAGACCAGTTAATATGACTATTATTCAAATTTACACACCAACCACTAATGCCAAAGATGAGGAAACTGAAGATTTTTTACCAACTTTTGCAGTCTGAAATTGATCTAACGTACATTGATAATTACTGGTGATTAGAATGTGAAAGCTGGAAACAAGAAGGATAAGTTTTTGGAAAATATGGCCCTGGTGATAGAAATGATGCCAGAGATCACATGATAGAATTTTGCCAGACCAGCGACTGATTTTTTCAACAACATAAACTGCGACTATACTACTGTACACGTGGACCTCACCAGTTGGAAAACACAGGAGTCAAATCGACTACGTCTGTGGAAAGAGGCAATGGAAAAGTTCAGTATCATCAGAACAAGGCCAGGGACTGACTGTGGAACAGACTATCAGTTGCTCATATGCAAGTTCAAGTTGAAGCTGAAGAAAATTGAAACAAGTCCACGGGAACCAAAATACAACCTTGAGTACATCTCACCTGAATTTAGAGACCATCTCAGGAATAGATTTGATGCATTGACACTAATGACCAAAGACCAGATGAGTTGTGGGATGACAACAAGGACATGATACATGAAGAAAGCAAAGGGTCATTCAAAAAAAAAGACCAAAATGTATGTCAGAAGAGACTCTGAAACTTGCTCTTGAACATACAGTAGCTAATAGAAATGGAAGAAATGATGAAGTAAAAGTGCTGAACAGAAGATTTCAAAGGGCAGCTCAAGAAGACAAAGTAAAGTATTATAATTAAATGTGCACAGACCTGGAGTTAGACAACCAAAAGGGAAGAACACGCTCAGTATTTCCCAAGCTGAAAGAACTGAAGACAAAATTCAAGCCTCAAGTTGCAATATCAAAGGATTCTATGGGCAAAATGTTGAATGATTCAAGAAGGTCCAAAAGAAGGTGGAAGGAATACACAGAGTCATTGTACCAAAAAGAATTGGTTGATGTTCAACCATTTCAGGAGGTAGCATGTGATTAAGAACCAATCTTACTGAAGAAAGAGGTCCAAGCTGCACTGAAGGCATTGGCGAAAGACAAGGCTCCAGGAATTGACAGAATACCAATTGAGATGTTTCAACAAACAGATGCAACGCTGGAATCACTTACTTGTCTATGCCAAGAAATCTGGAAGATGGCTACCTGGCCAAGTGACTGGAAGAGATCCATATTTGTGCCCATTCCAAAATGCCATGATCCAGCAGGATGTGGAAATTATCAAACAGTATCACTAATATCACACGCAAGTAAAATTTTGCTGAAAATAATTTCAAAAACAGTAGTACATCGACAGGAAATTTTCAGAAATTTAAGCCGAATTCAGAAGAGGATATGGAATGAGGGATATCATTGCTGATGTCAGATGGATCATGGCTGAAAGCAGAGAATACCAGAAATTTACCTGTGTTTTATTGACTATGCAAAGGCAATCAACTGTGTGGATCATAATAAATCATGATTTTTTTTTTTTTAACATAGCGAAGAGTGAGAATTCTAGAACACTTAATTGTGCTCATGTGGAACCTGTACGTAGAGCAAGCAGTCATTCTGAAATCAGGAAACATATGTGTTAGGGTTGTATCCTTTCACTGTATTTATTCAATCTGTATGCTGAGCAAATAATCTGAGAAGCTGGACTATACGAAGAAGAATGTGGCATCAGGATTGGAGGAAAACTCATTAACAACTTTCGATATGCAGATGACATAACCTTGCTTGCTGAAAGTGAAGACGGCTTTGAAATACTGCTGAAGGTCAAAGACTACAGCCTTCAGTATGTATTACATCTCAACATAAAACAAAAATCTTCACCACTGGACCAATAAGCAACATCACGATAAACAGAGGAAATACTGAAGTCAAGGATTTCATTTTACTTGGATTCACAATCAACACCCATGGAAGGAGCAGTCAAGAAATCAAACAACGTATTGCATTTGGCAAATCTGCTGCAAAAGACTTCTTTAAAATGTTGAAAAGCAAGAACGTTATTTGTTGCACATAGGGTTGCTGTGAGTCGGAACAAATTCGATGGTACATAACGACGATCCTTATGTGACAAGTAGAAAGGATAGACTGGGTATTTAAGGAATGGAGGCAAGGCATAGGTATTCTTCTTGTTGTTGTTAGGTGCCGGCGAATTGGTTCCGACTCATAGTGACCCTTTGCAGAACAGAACGAAACACTGCCTGGTCATGTGCCATGCTTACAATCCTTATGCTTGAGCCCATGGTTGCAGTCATTGTGTCAATCCACCTCGTTGAGGGTCTTCCTTTTTTCCACTGACCCTGTGCTTTGCCAAGCATGATGTCCTTCTCCAGGGACTGATCCCTCCTGAAAACATGTCCAAAGTATGTAAGCAGTTTTGCCATCCTTCTAAGGAGCATTCTGGTTGTACTTTTTCCAAGACAGATTTGTTCATTTTTTTGGCAGTCCATGGTATATTCAATATTCTTCTCCAACACCACAATTCAAAGGCATCAATTCTTCTTCGGTCTTCCTTATTCACTGTCCAGCTTTCACATGCATATGATGCGATTGAAAGTACCGTGGCTTGGGTCAGGCACACCTTAGTCTTCAAGGTGACGTCTTTGCTCTTCAACACTTTAAAGAGGTCCTTTGCGGCAGATTTACCCAATGCAATGCATCATTTGATATCTTGACTGCTGCTCCCATGGCTGTTGATCGTGGATCCAAGTAAAATGAAATCCTTGACAACTTCAATCTTTTCTCCGTTTATCATGGTGCTCATTGGTCAAGTTGTGATGATTTTTTGTTTTCCTTATGTTGAGATGCAGCCCATACTGAGGGCTGTGGTCTTTGACTTCATCAGTAAGTGTTTCAAGTCCTCTTCACTTTCAGCAAGCAGAGTTACATCTGCATAACGCAGGTTGTTAATGAGTCTTCCTCCAATTCTGATGCCCCGTTCTTCTCCATACAGTCCAACTTCTCAGATTATTTGCTCAGCATACAGATCGAATAGGTATGGTGAAAGGATACAACCCTAACACACACCTTTCCTGACTTTAAACCAATCAGTACCCCCTTGTTCTCTCTGAACAACTGCCTCTTGATCTATGTACAGTTACCTCATGAGCACAATTAAGTGTTCTGGAATTCCGATTCTTCACAATATTATCCGTAATTTGTTATGATCCACACAGTTGAATGCCTTTGCATAGTCAATAAAACACAGGTAAACATCTTTCTGGTATTCTCTGCTTTCAGCCAGGATCCATCTGATATCAGCAATGATATCCCTGGTTCAGTGTCCCCCTCGTATCTGTCAGTTTGTCGTACTGTGGGGGCTTGTGTGTTGCTGTGATGCTGGAAGCTATGCCACCAGTATTCAGATACCAGCAGGGTTGCCCACGGAGAACAGGTTTCAGCTGAGCTTCCGGACTAAGACTAGGAAGAAGGACCTGGCAGTCTACTTCTGACAAGTGTTAGCCAGTGCAAACCTTATAAATACCAGTGGAACGTTGTCTGATATAGTGCTGGAAGATGAGCCCCCCCAGGTTGGAAGGCACTCAAAAGATGACTGGGGAAGAGCTGCCTCCTCAAAGTAGTGTCGACCTTAATGACGTGGAAGGACTAAAGCTTCCAGGACCTTCATTTGCTGATGTGGCACAACTCAAAATGAGAACAGCTGCACACATCCATTAATAATCGGAACCTGTAATGTATGAAGTATGAATCTAGGAAAATTTGAAATTGTCAAAAATGAAATGGAACACAAACATTGATATCCTACACGTTAGTGAGCTGAAATGGACTGGTGTTGGCTATTTTGAATTGGACAATCGTATAGTCTACTATGCTGGGAATGGCAACTTGAAGAGGAATGGTGTTGCATTCATCATCAAAAAGAACATTCAGGATCTATCCTGAAGTACAACGATGTCAGTGATAGGATAATATCAATACGTCTACAAAGAAAACAATTTAATACAACTATTATTCAACTTTACATACCAACCACTAGGGCTAAAGATGAAGAAATAGAAGATTTTTATCAGCTGCTGCAGTCTGAAATTGATTGAACATGCAATCAAGATGCATTGATAATTACTGGTGAATAGAATGCGAAAGCTGTAAACAAAGAAGAAGGATCAGTAGTTGGAAAATATGGCCTTAGTGATAGAATCAATGCCAGAGATGGAATGATAGAATTTTGCAAGACCAAGGACTTCTTCATTGGAAATACCTTCTTTGACCAACATAAACAGCGACTATACACATGGACCTCACCAGATGGAACACGCAGAAATCAAATTGACTACATCTGTAGAAAGAGATGGTGGAAAAGCTCAATATCATCAGTCAGAACAAGGCCAGGAGCTGACTGTTGAACAGATCATCAATTGCTTATATGCAAGTTCAAGTTGAAACTGAAGAAAATCAGAGCAAGTTCACAAGAGCCAAAATATGACCTTAAGTATAAAAAAAATCGCACCTTAATTTAGAGACCATCTCAAGAATAGATTTGATGCATTGAACACTAGTGACCGAAGACCAGACGAGTTGTGGAATGACATGAAGGACATCATATATGAACAAAGCAAGAGGTCATTAAAAGACAGGAAAGAAAGAGAAGACTAAGACAGATGCCAGAGGAGACTCTGAAACTTGCTTTCGAACATCGAGCAGCTAAAGCAAAAGGAAGAATTGATGAAGTAAAAGAACTGAACAGAAGATTTCAAAGGGCGGGTCAGGAAGACAAAGTAAAGTATTACAATGACATGTGCAAAGAGCTGGAGATGGAAAACCAAAAGGGAAGAACATGCTTGGCATTTCTCAAGCTGAAAGAATTGAAGAAAAAATTCAAGCCTCGAGTTGCAATAGTGAAGGAATCTATGGGGAAAATATTAAACAACACAGGAAGCATCAAGAGAAGATGGAAGGAATACACGGAGTAATTATACCAAAAAGAATTAGCCGATTTTCAACCATTTCAGAAAGTAGCATGTGATCAGGATCCAATGGTATTGAAGGAAGAAGTCCAAGCTGCTCTGAAGGCATTGGTGAAAAACAAGGCTCCAGGAGTTGATGGAATATCAATTGAGATGCTTCAACAAACAGATGCAGCACTGGAGGTGCTCACTCTTCTATGCCAAGAAATATGGAAGACAGCTTCCTGGCCAACTGACTGGAAGAGATCCATATTTATGCCTAGTCCCAAGAAAGGTGATCCATCCAAATGTGGAAATTGTAGAACAATATCATTAATATCACACGCAAGCAAAATTTTCCTGAAGATATCAAAAACGGCTGCAGCAGTATATCGACAGGGAACTGCCAGAAGTTCAGGCCAGTTTCAGAAGAGGACGTGGAACCAGAGATATCATTGCCGATGTCAGATGGATCCTAGCTGAAAGCAGAGAATACCAGGAGGACATTTACCTGTGTTTTATTGACTCTGCAAAGGCATTCGACTGTGTGGATCATAACAAATTATGGATAACATAAGACCACTTAACTGTGCTTGTGAGCAACCTCTGTATAGATCAAGAGGTAGTTGTTCAGACAGAACAAGGGGATACTGAGTGATTTAAAGTCAGGAAATGTGTGTGTCAGGGTTTTATTTTTTCACCATATCTATTCGATCTGTATGCTGAACAAATAATACAAGAAGAAGAGCGGGCATCAAGTTTGGAGGAAGACTCACTAACAACCTGTGTTATGCAGATGACACAACCTTGCTTGCTGAAAATGAAGAGGACTTGAAGCCCTTACTAATGAAGATCAAAGACCATAGCCTTCAGTATGGGTTGCACCTCAACATTAAGAAAACAAATATCATCACAACTGGACCAATGAACAACATCATGATAAACAGAGAAAAGATTGAAGTTGTCAAGGATTTCATTTTACTTGGATCCACAATCAACAGCCATGGAAGCAGCAAGAAATCAAAAGGCACGTTGCATTGGGTAAATCTGCAAAGGACCTGTTTAACGTGTTGAAGAGCAAAGATGTCACCTTGAAGACTAAGGTGCTTCTGACCCAAGCTGTGGTATTTTCAGTTACCTCATATGCCTGTGAAAACTGAACAGTGGATAAGGAAGACCGTAGGAGAATTGATGCCCTTGAAGATGGTGTTGGCGAAGAATATGGAATATGCCACGGGCTGCCAAAAGAACAAAAACATCTGTCTTTGAAGAAGTATAGTCAGAATTCTCCTTAGAAGGGAGGATGGCGAGACTGTGTCTTACATATTTTGGACATGTTATCAGGATGGACCAGTCTCTGGAGAATGACATCGTGCTTGGTAAAGTAGAAGGTCAGCAGAAAAGAGGAAGGCCCTAAAGGAGGTGGGTTGACACAGTGGCTGCAATAGTGAGCTCAAGCATAACAACGATTGTAAGGATGGCGCAGGACTGGGCAGTGTTTCGTTCTGTTACGCATCGGGTTGCTGTGAGTCAGAACCAATTCAGAGGTACCTAACAACAACAACAACACGTCCTCTTCTGAAACCAGCCTGAATTTCTGGCAGTTC
Source organism: Elephas maximus indicus (assembly GCF_024166365.1). Taxonomy (NCBI): domain Eukaryota; kingdom Metazoa; phylum Chordata; class Mammalia; order Proboscidea; family Elephantidae; genus Elephas; species Elephas maximus. Next base: position 51,966,394 of record NC_064830.1, read on the forward strand.
TCTGTTGATATACTGCTGTAGCCATTTTGAATGATCTTCAGCAAAATTTTGCTTGTGTGTGATATTAATGATATTGTTCTATAATTTCTGCATTCGGTTGGACCACCTTTCTTGGGAAAAGGCATAAATATGGATCACTTCCAGTCAGTCGGCCAGGAAGCTGTCTTCCATATTTGTTGGCATAGAAGAGTGAGCACCTCCAGCGCTGCATCCTTTTGTTGAAACATAACAATTGATATTCCGTCAATTCCTGGAGCCTTGTTTTTCGCCAATGCCTTCAGAGCAGCTTGGACTTCTTCCTTCAGTATCATCGGTTCCTGGTCTCATTTTGCCTCTTGAAATGGTTGAACATCGACTAATTCTTTTTGGTATAATTACTCTGTGTATTCCTTCCATCTTCTTTTGATGCTTCCTGCGTCGTTTAATATTTTCCCTATAGAATCCTTTAGTATTGCAACTTGAGGGTGAATTTTTTCTTCAGTTCTTTCAGCTCGAGAAACGCTGAGCGCGTTCCTCCGTTTTGGTTTTCCATCTCCAGCTCTCTGCACGTGTCATTATAATACTTTGTCTTCTTGAGCCGCCCTTTTAAATCTGTTCAGCTCTTTTACTTCATCATTTCTTTCTTCTGCTTTAGCTGCTCGACATTTGAGAGCAAGTTTCAGAGTCTCCTCTGGCATCCATCTTGGTCTTTTCTTTCCTGTCTTTTCAGTGACCTCTTGCTTTGTTTCATACATGATGTCCTTCATGTCATTCCACAACTCGTCTGGTCTTCGGTCACTAGTGTTCAATACATCAAATCTATTCTTGAGATGGTCTCTAAATTCAGGTGGGATATACTCAAGGTCATATTTTGGCTCTTGTGAACTTGCTCTGATTTTCTTCAGTTTCAACTTGAACTTGCATATAAGCAATTGATGATTTGTTTAACAGTCAGCTCCTGGCCTTGTTCTGACTGATGATATTGAGCTTTTCTGTCGTCTCTTTCCACAGATGTAGTCAGTTTGATTCCTGTGTGTTCCATCTAGTGAAGTCCATGTGTGTAGTCACCGTTTATGTTGGTGAAAGAAGGTATTTGCAATGAAGAAGTCGTTGGTCTTACAATATTCTGTCATTCTATCTTCATACATTCCAGGTTCCGATTATTAATGGATGTTTACAGCTGTTTCTTCTCATTTTGAGTCATGCCACATCAGCAAATGGAGGTCCTGAAAGCTTTACCCCATCCACATCATTAAGGTCGACTCTACTTTGAGGACCAACCTGGGGGGCTCATCTTCCAGCACTATATCAGACAATGTTATGCTGCTATTCATAAGGTTTTCCCTGGCTAATGCTTTTCAGAAGTAGAGTGCTGGGTCCGTCTTCCTAGTCTGTCTTAGTCTGGAAGCTCAACTGAAACCCGTCCTCCATGGGTGACCCTGCTGGTATCTGACTACCGGTGGCATAGCTTACAGCATCATAGCAACACACAAGCCCCCACAGTATGGCAAACTCACATGCAGGGGAATGTGGCAGTATGTATATTCCAAAATCACGTAGTGTGAGGCCTCCCACTTTGTTATTGTTTTTCAGTAATGTTTTATTTGTCCAGGGCCTCTTTCCCTTCCATATGATGTTGGTGCTTTGTTTCTCCATCTCATTAAAAAATGTTGGAATTTGGATAGGAATTGCGTTGAATCTATAGATTGATTTTGGTAGAATAGACATTTTTACAATGTTGAGTCTTCCTATCCACGAGCAAGGTATATTTTTCAATTTACATAGGTCTTTTTTGGTTTCTCACAGTAGTGTCTTATAGTTTTCTTCGTGTAGGTCTTTTACATCTCTGGTTAAATTTATTCCAAAATGTTTTATCTTCTTGGGGGCTACTGTAAATCATATTGATTTGGTGATCTTCGATGCTGTCTTTGTTGGTGTAGCGGAATGCAAATGATTGTTGTATGTTTATCTTGTATCCTGATACTCTGCTGAATTCTTCTACTAGTTTCAGTACTTTTCTTGAGGATTCTTTAGGGTTTTTACTGTATAAGATCATGTCATCTGCAAATAGAAATAATTTTACTTCTTCCTTACAAATCTGGATGCCCTTTATTTCCTTATCTAGTCTAATTGCTCTGGCTAGGGCCTCCCGCACAATGTTGAATAAGAGTGGTGATAAAGGGCATCCTTGTCTGGTTTCCGATCTCAAGGGGAATGCTTTCAGACTCTCTCCATTTAGGATGATGTTGGCTGTTGGCTTTGTAAATGCCCTTTATTATGTTGAGGAATTTTCTTCAATTCCTATTATGCTGAGAGATTTTATCATGAATGGGTGTTGGACTTTGTCAAATGCCTTTTCTGCATCAATTGATAAGATCATGTGGTTCTTGTCTTTTGTTTTATTTATATGATGGGCTACATTGATTGCTTTTCTAATGTTGAGCCATCCCTGCATTCCTGGTATGAATCCCACTTGGTCATGGTGAATTATTTTTTTGATATGTTGTTGAATTGTACTGGCTAGAGTTTTTTTTTTTTTTTTTTTGAGGATTTTTACGTCTAGGTTCATGAGAGATAGGTGTGTGATTTTCTTTTTTTTGTGGTGTCTTTACCTGGTTTTGGTATCAAGGATATGCTGGCTTTTAGAATGAGTATTCCATCCTTTTCTATGCTCTGAAATACCTTTAGTAATAGTGGTGTTAACTCTTCTCTGAAAGTTTGGTAGAACTCTCCAGTGAAGCCATCCATGCTAGGGCTTTTTTTTGTTGTAGGGAGTTTTTAAATGACCTGTTCAATCTCTTCTTTTGTTATGGGTTTATTTAGTTGTCCTACCTCTGTTTGTGCTAGTTTAGGTAAGTAGTGTATTTCTAGAAATTCATCCATTTCTTCAAATTTGTTAGAGTACAGTTTTTCATAGTAACCTGATATGATTCTTTCAATTTTCAGTTGAGTCTGTTCTGATAGTGCCAATCTCATTCCTTATTTGGGTTATTTGCTTCCTCTCCTGTTTTTGTTTTCTCAGTTTGGCCAATGGTTATCAATTTTGTTAACCTTTCGTTCTTGTTAACTCTTTCAGTTGTTTTTCTGTATTCTATTTTGTTTAGTTTTGCTTTAATTTTTATTAGCTTTGTTCTGCTTTCTGAGTGTTTCCTTGCTTTCTTTCCATTTGTTCAAGTTGTAGGGATAATTATTTGATTTTGGCTCTTCTTTTTTGTATGTGTGCATTTATTGATAAAAATTCACTTCTGAGCACTGCTTTATATGCATCCCAACAGCTCTGATAGGCAGTGTTTTCATTCTGATTGGATTCTATGAATTCCTCTATTCTCTCCTTAATTTCTTCTATAACCCAGTGTTTTTTGAGCAGGGTATTGTTCAGTTTTCAAGTGTTTGATTCCTCTCCCTGATTTTTCTGTGATTGATTTCTACTTTTATTGCCTCATGATCAGAGAAGATGCTTTGTAATATTTCAATGTTTTGGATTCTGTTTAGGCTTGCTTTATGGCCTAATATGTGGTCTATTCTAGAGAATGTTCCATATGTGCTGGAAAAAAAAGATACTTGGCTGCTGTTGGGTGGAGTGTTCCATATGTGTTCACGAGGTCGAGTTGGTTGATCGTGGCATTTAGATCTTCCGTATCTTTATTGACCTTCCTTCTGGATGCCTGTCCTTCACCGAAAGTGGTGTGTTGAAGTCGTCTACTATTATTGTGGAGCTGTCCATCTCACTTTTCAATGCTGTTGGAGTGTGTTTTTTGTATCTTGAAGCCCTGTCATTGGTTGCATAAATATTTAGTATGGTTATATCCTTCTGGTATATTGTCCCTTTAATCATTACACAGCATCCTTCCTTATCCTTTGTGGTAGATTTAACTTTAATGTTTAATTTGTCAAAAATTAATATTGCCAGTTCTGCTCTTTTTTTAATTTTTGTTTGTTTGGTATATTTTTTTTTCATCTTTGAGTTTTAGTTTGTTTGTGTCTTTAAGTATAAGATGTGTCTCTTGTAGACAGCATATATACGGATAGTGTTTTTCTATCCATTCTGACTCTCTCTGTCTCTTTTTTGGTGCATTTAGTCCACTTACATTCAGTGTAATTATGGGTAGGTATTTAGTGCTGTCATTTGGATATCTTTTTGTGTGTGTTGTTGACAGTTTCTGTTTCCCACTTAATTTTTGTGCTGAGTAGTTTAAATATTGTGTTTTCCTCTTATTCATTGTTGTTGATTTTGTTTTTGCTGAATGTTTATTTTTTTTCTTGCATTTTATTTTTATGTGTAGGATTTTTAGTCTCTTTGTGGTTACCTTAATGTTTACCCCTATTTTTTCTAAGTTCAAACCTAACTTTTATTTCCTGATATTGCCTTGACTTTCTCTCCATATGAAAGATCTATGACTACATTTTTTAGTCCCTCTTTATTGTTTTAATTTTGTCAGCTTTTACATAATGACATTGCTGTTTCCTTGTTTTGAGTGTTTTTTAAAATCTTGATTTATTTTTGTGATTTCCCTATCTGGGTTTACATCCGGTTGCTCTGTCCTGTGTTCTGGTGTTGGGCTAATAGCTGATATTATTGATTTTCTAACCAGAGAACTCCCTTTAGTATTTCTTGTTGTTTTGGTTTGGTTTTTACAAATTCCCTAAACTTTTGTTTATCTGGAAATTTCCTAATTATGCCTTCATATTTGAGAGACAGTTTTGCTTGGATATATGATTCTTGGTTGGCAGTTTTTTTCCTTCAGTGCTTTATATGAGTCATCCCCTTACTTTCTTGCCTGCATGGTTTCTGCCAAGTAGTCTGAGCTTATTCTTATTGACTGTCCTTTGTAGGTGAATTTTCGTTTATCTCTAGCCGCTCTTAAAATTCTCTCTTTATCTTTGGTTTTTGCAAGTTTGATTATAATATGTCTTGGTGACTTTCTTTTAAAATCTACCTTATGTGGAGTTTGATGAGCATCTTGGATAGATATCTTCTCTCACAATATCAGGGAAGTTTTCTGCCAACAAGCTGTCAACAATTCTCTCTGTATTTTCTGTTATCCCTCCCTGTTCTGGTACTCTAATCACTTGTAGGTTATTTCTACTGATAGAGTACCACATGATTCTTAGGGTTTCTTAATTTTTTTTTTAATTCTTTTATCTGGTTTTTCTTTGAATATATTGGTGCCAAGTATTTTATTTTCAATTGCACTAATTTTGCCTTCCATTTTCTCATTTCTGCTCCTCTTTTTCTATTCAGTTTTCTACTTCTGTAATTTTATTGTTAATCTTCTGAATTTCTGATTGCTGTCTCCCTATGGATTCATGCATCCTGTTAAATTTTTCATAATGTTCTTAAATAACCTTTTAAGTTCTTCAGCTGCTTTATCTATGTGTTCCTTGGCTTGTTCTGCATTTTGCCTGATGTCGTTCCTGACGTTTTGAAGAGTTTTGTATATTAATCTTTTGTATTCTGCATCTGGTAATTCCAGGAAGACACTTTTGTCTGGGAGATTTCTTGATTCTTTGTTTTGAAAGCTTGTTGCAGTGTTCATGGTCTGCTTCTTTATGTGATTTGACTGTTGTCTCCAAGCCATCTATAAGTTATTGTATTAATTTATTTTTTGTTTGCTTACTGTATCCTAGCTTCTTGCTTTGTTTTGTTTGGATATGCCCAAGTAGGCTGCTTGAGTGAGCTAGCTTGATTATTTTCACCTATGAGGCTCTAACATCTTGTCACCAGATGGCTAGAGCTGTTACCAGGTATCTGAGCCTAGGAGTCCATTTGCTTTTCTTGTATGCATTCAGCTCAGGTGTCCAGGTAGTTGGTCATCAAGAGTGTGGTACAGGCTCTGTCATACAGTCTTATAGGGGCAGGGATGATTGGCATAGGAACAGGTATCTGGTTGTAGCTGAGGGTCACACACTGAATAAGGCAGGGGGCTGACAACCATCCTCTGAGTGTCTGTGAGGAAAGCATGTCCCTGTTCCCTAGAGTGCATAGGTAGGTGGGTTCTGCAGCCAGACCTTGGGCACCCACTGATTTTTGTTGTAAGGACTGGGAGATTCCACTTATCCTCGTATCTCTGTCATGGGTGGCTAGGTGACATGGGCCCCTGATGTGGGTAAGTGAGGACCCTGTTTTATAGGCAAAGCGGTGTCAAACATCAAAAACCTACGTCTCCTCCACACAGCTGAAACAGTTACAGTCTGCCAACAAGGGCCTATTCTCCTGAAACGGGCCCACACAGGTCCATGAAGGGGTGAAAGGTATTCAAAGTCCACAGACTGTTTGTGCCTGGACAGAAGCCACTTCTGTCTTGAGCTCCCCAGGTTTGTGGATCTGACAGATTATCTTTTACCCTGTGAATTTATTCCTTCTCCAAGGCTGAGAGATTGGCCCAGGGCGCACAGCAGGACCTATCTCAGGCCCAGGGAAATCGACAGCCACTGAAGCTGGCTTGGCAGCTGGGGGCGTGATAAAATAAACACAAGTACTTAGCTTTTGCTGAGAGCACTGTTCTTCTGTGGTTCCAGAGGTGTGAGAAGCCTGTGAGGCTGGCTGTCTCTCCCTAAGGAGACTGCATCCTGATTGCTACCACCAGCCCCACCTCAGTCACTCCAGGGATCGGGCCTGAGGTTTCCCATCGAGTGAGGTCCGGCAACTCCTTACTGCTTCTGAACCCTCTCTCCCTTCTTGTGCCACTCAGTCCGTTTTCTAGATTTGCCTTTCATGTTTAGGGCTCTTAGCTTGTCATATATATAATCGTTTCACTTTTTTTTCAGGTCTTTGTTGTAAGAGGGATCACTGTAAGCGTCTGACTACTCCACCATCTTGGCCCCGCCACCACATCTTTTGATTTCTTGACTGCTGCTTCCGTGGGTGTTGATTATGGATCCAAGTAAAATGAAATCATTGACAACTTCAGTCTTTTCTCCATTTATCATGATGTTGCTTATTGGTCCAGTTGTCAGGATTTTTGTTTTCTTTATGTTGAGGTGCAATCCATACTGAAGGCTGTGGTCTTTGATCTTCATTAGTAAGTGCTTCAAATCCTCTTCATTTTCAGCAAGCAAGGTTGTGTCATATGCGTAACACAGGTTGTTAATGGGTCTTCCTCCATATCTGATGCCCTGTTGTTCTTCATATACTCCAGCTTCATATAGTCCAGATTATTTGCTCAGCATACAGATTGAATAAGTATGGTGAAAATTAAATTCTCATGCCTTGATATCTGTCATTAATGGGAACCAGCTTGTTATAGCCACTGGTTTTGCCCTTACCTTCATTAAGTTAAGTGGTAGCAGTATTCTTAGGAGAAGTCATTTGGTCTGAATTGCTACCACATAATTTAATGAAGGTAAGGGCAAAACCAGTGGGTGGAACAAGCTGGTTCCCATTGATGACAGATATCAAGGTATAAGAATTTAATTTTTTCCCCATCTTAGTTGTCTGAATAATGGTTGATTGGGTTAGATAGAACCATTACTGTGAGTTACAGGAAAGATGAAATTATTTAAAGCCAAATATTGGACCCATCTTTATCTGCAGTCAGAGAATATGTTTATCCTGTAAGCCTGAAGTACCTAGGTTTTTTATATGTAAAGAAAACGGGGCTAAAAGTGATGTGGAGACATTAGGCCCAGCCTCTTGTTGTTTCTAAAGAAGCGTAACAAGCAGACTACTTTTCAGGTCAAAGCACTTGCCAGAATCACTTAACAGCACTAAATTTCTCCGATATTACTTTCTTATGGATTCAGATTTTGTGGAAGATGATTAGGACATTGAATATTACTTGCGTTTCCTATGGTAGCTGCCACCAAGAATAAAAGCATCCTAACTGGGAATTGGGAATATCTGAATTGCCATAATTTCTTAAGCTTATTATTATAAACAAATTTCAAACATAAACAAAATAGAGTATTATTATGAACCCCAGGTACTTCATCCAGCTTCAACAACTATAAACATTCTGCCATTCTTGTTTCTTCTAAACCTCCCCATTCCATGCCACCTACTTGGTTGTTTTTTATGGTTCTTCTATTTGCGCACATTGAAAGGCAGGCATCTTAACTGTTTAACTCATCAAGTGGATACATCCATGTAACTCACATCCCTCTCAAGCTGTGAAACATTTCTATTATCCCAGAAAGTTTCGCTTGTCCCTTCCCAGTCAACTTCTGTGTCCCATCATCCCTCTGCCCTGAGACAACTGCTGTTGTGACTTCTCCCCCCACTATAGGTGGTGGGGGAAACCTGGTGGCATAGTAGTTAAGAGCTGTGGCTGCTAATCAAAAGGTGGACAGTTCGAGTCCCCCAAGTGCTCCTTGTAAACCTTACGGGGGCAGTTCTACTCTGTCCTATAGGGTCGCTATGAGTCAGAAATTGACTCTACAGCAGTGAGTTTGGTTTTGGGTATAGGTGGTGGGAAACCCTTACAGCCTAGTTGTTAAGAACAATGGCTGCTAACCAAAAGGTTGGTGGTTCAAATCCACTAGGTGTTTCTTGGAAACTCTATGGGGTAGCTCTACTCTGCCCTATAGGTTCACTGTGAGTTGGAATCAACTCTATGGTAATGGGCTTGGGGCTCAGATAGGTGGCATAGTGGTTAAGAGCTATGACTGCTACCCAAGAGGTTGGCAGTTAGAATCTGCCAGGCACTCCTTGGAAATTCTATGGGGCAGTTCTCTGTCCTGAGTTGGAATTGACTTGTTGGCAATGGGTTTCATTTGTTTTTTTATAGATTAGTTTTACCTGTTCTAGAACTTCATATACATGGAGTCATTCAGGATGTCCTCTTTTGTGTCCAGGTTTTTTTTTTTTTTTTTTTTTTTTGGTCAGTGTTATGTCTCTGAGACTCGTCCATGTTGTGTGTATCAGTTATCATGGAAAGACTGGGGAACTTGAAAGGGACTGTATGCAAAGAGCAAATGTGGGACAAAAACTAGGTAGACGTGATGTTGATGTGACATGAGGAATATAGGTGAAATATTCCTTGGCCTGAGATGTATCATGTTGATGAGTTCACACAGATTTTCTCCACCCACTAATGCATCTCCAGCATCTAGAACAAATTTAAATGGCATGTGAACAAAACACAGAAGGGTCAAATTACAGAAAATAACATGAGTTGGGAACAGAGACAGGTTGAGTTACAGAAAATAACATGAGTTCAGAACAGAATTGAGAGGGATGCAGGAATTTGTGGTCAGGAAGAATAGGGAGCAACCTGAACTGATTGTAGCGGACTCAACCATCTCAATCTTTGATAATTTCATCATACACATGTGGAATTATGTTCAGTCTGAACAGTGTCAAAGGCAGTGTCTTTCAGACTTTTCTTGATGGTAATCCAGAGTAAAAAATACTTTGTATCCCATGACTCAGTTCACATATTATGTATGTAACTAAAATGAAAGTTGCATGAAACAACACTTAACCATACTCAGTGCTATGTACTTTGGTATTTTCTTTCTGATCTATTCTATTAAAAAAAAAAAAAAAGTCAGTTGCAATCCATTACATTGATTTTATGACCCAGCGATGGATTGTGACTTGCAGTTTGAAAAACACTAATGTAGGTGATAATTCCCTAAGTGAGTCTCAATTTAGAAATAAAGTCCTCATTATTTTCTCCCAGGACAACCCAAATTCTACAGTCCTGAAACATCTTAAATGTTGCTATTCTGGCATCCCTCCTGGACAAAATGTGGGGAAACAGGAATACTAGTAGAGGTCAGATGGACCATTACTGTTTTATCATCTTTGGTATGTATGTTAGAAAGTATATAATTAATATGCTTTTTCATACACTGGAATGCCAGTGCCCCAGGATTCGTATACATGTTTCTTAGGGGAAATAATACTGGAATGAGATAAATACAGATGACTTTCCTCCAACAGTGGGTCTGGGTCTATCACTTTCTTGTTTTCCCCACTGCAAACATAATTTTAAAAGCCTTTTTTGTTCATCTTTGTATTTTTCACCAGCCTTAACTTGTTCCTCCACTTGATGATGCTAATGGTATTGCTAAAAGGAATCTGTCCTTAGTTATGAACACTTCCTTATTAGGCTGTGTCCAGAGCAGCCTTTATTCGAGGCTTAACTTATCCCTACTGAAGCAACACTCTCCTGAGGATTCTACCCAATGTACTTGTATCTACATTGTCAGAGCATATAGCCATTGCATAGTATACTTTCTCACTTTTAAACTTCATTTAGTCTCACTCTTCAAATTACTATATATTTAATGATTACACCAGTCCTTATGAATATCATTCTCTAGTAAATTCTTCAAAAAGCACTCATTCAAAAAAAAAAAAGTTGCCGTTGAGTTGATTGCAGCTCCTAGTGACCCTATAGGACAGAGTAGAACTGCCCCATAGGGTTTCCAAGGAACAACTGGTGGATCTGAACTGACGATCTTTTGGTTAGCAGCCAAACACTTAACCACTGCACCACCAGGGATTCAGAACTCATAGGAGCAGTATTTCTTTACTACCTATATATTGATAGCAGTTTGTGCCCTTTATATTTGAAGATTTTTGCTGGACAGAAAATCCTTGACTTACATATTTTTCCCTTGGATATTATCTTAGGCTGGGTTCTCTAGAGAAGCAAAACCAGTAAAGTGTATAAGTCAGCTCACGCAGCTGTGGAGGCTGGAATGTCCCAAGTCCGTGGGTCAGGATAGTGGCTTCTCCCGATTCAAGTAGCCACTGGGGCTGGTGAACCCAAGATTGGCAGGCTGGAGAGCAGAGTTCTTGTTCACAGAATGTGAAGATTGATGAATCCCAAAGATCAGCAGGCAAGACCACAAGCAAGCTGCTAGCTCAAGTCTCAAGAACCAGGCATCAGGTGAACAGGAGCCAGCTGCAGAATCCAGAATGAGCAAAAGCCACAAGTCTTGCAAGAATATCCACTTACATTTAAGGCAGGCCACATGCCCAAGGAAACTCCCTTTCAACTGATTTGTTGCTCACAGCAGATCCTATCATGGAGGTGATCACATAACATCAGATTTCATCATGGAAGTGATCACACCATCATAGGACTATCAAACCACTGAGAATCATGACCTAGCCAAGTTGACACACAACCTTAACCATCACAACTATCTGAAATATGTTATTCTGTTTTCTTCTGGCATAAAGCATCATGTCAAAAGTCTGATGATCTAATTTTCTCTCCTTTATAAGCTACTTGCTCTTTTTTCTTAGATAGTCAAAGAATATTTTCTATTTGAAAAGGCATAGAAATCTTACTAGAATGTCTCAGTGTTCATTGGTTAATATTCTCTGGTATACAGTGTAGTTCCAGTTTCTTTTTTTTAACTTTGAGGAATGTTTCCTTGAGTTATCATTTCTTGTGTTTATTTCAATCCCATGTTTTAATTTTCTTCTTTAGGAGCTCCTGTAACCCATATGTTGGACCTTCTTTACCAACCTTGCTTATCACTTTCTCTTAAATGTTTACCCCCCGCTTTTTCTTTCTTTTAATCTCCTTTTCACGGTCTGTTTTTCTTAAGACATTAGTCTTTGTGTTTACTCATGCTTCTGTGCCTTCTAGTTTAGTCTTCAGTTCTAATTTTTTTTTTAATTTTAATTTCTTTCTTAAACTTTATCACCTCATCTCTGAGATTATCTAGCTGTAATTTATGTTGTTACATATCTTCCATAATCATTTTCTTAATTTTATTTAGCTTGTTTTGTAACAGTAGGTTACAGTTTTGATCTGTTTTGTGGGCATGTTATTCTACTGTGCTTTTATTTTCTGTATGGATATTTCACTCCTCTCTCTTTTTGTAATAAATTCATATGGGATTTGATGATGATATTTTCCTAATGTTTATTTTTATATAAAATTAGTTTCCCTAAATGTTTAGAAGGAAAAGTGGTTCAAGATAGAAACTTCATAAAGCTTTTTTTTTCTATAATGTTAAAAAATATGGTGACTTGCTTTCTGATATTTTCTAGCTCTGTCACACTTTCCCACTTTTGTCTGGACCTTTTTCCTTCATCTTTATTATCCCTATCCTGTTCAGTTTTTTTTTCCTCATAGTAATGTTAATAAACTGATACAAGAAACTAATAGGTCAGGATCACATGAGCCATTTTGTGTATTACTTCATTCCACAATAATTTCAATCCAAGCTCTTGTCACCCAGGCCTCCCTGAACTTCAATCTTCAAATTTTGCCAAACTCTCTCAGCAATTTTTCTCTCTGAACTGTGCCAGAGAAATTGCTCTAGGCAGTGAGCTGGTACAATCCTCTACACAGTGAGCTGGGACCATCCTCTAGGCACTGAGCTGGGACAATTTCTCCAGGCAGTGAACTGGGACCATCCTCTAGGCAGTGAGCTGTGACCATCCTCTAGGCAGTGAGCTGGGACATTCAGAGTGTTTGCCTTGTTTTGTTTCTCTTCTCTCAGGGAGACCAGAGTCCTGTGCAGGTTGTTTTTCAATGTATGAAAACCATGGTTTCATATAATGTGTCCAGTTTTCTAAATGTTTAAGGCAGGAGTGTAAATCCAGTTCTTATTATTACAATTTGGCCACAAGAAGTAGTGTCCTAAACGGGTTTTAATTTCATGAATCAGACATTCCCAGTCCCGTTCTAGGAATTCCTGAGGCACTTGATCAAATTCAGTATAGAGTTTGGAAGGAAGAGGTTAAGTGTCACTGTGTAGCCACAGAACCTCTTTCGTATGTTTTGGGTTTGGTCAGCTTATCGCAACTAATGAAGCTGCAATAAGGGGCTACAATTAATATCAAAAGGAAGAGACCTTTGTTTTGGCAGCAAAGTTGGTCAAGAGAACTAAACAGAGTAGGAGAGGAATTCTTAAATCTTCCCGTCAGAATGAACCTCTGAATTTGCTTCAGCAGATACTGCTGGACAGGTCAGGAGGGCTCAGGGCAGAAGCCCTTTTTTCTTTTTATAATTTTTATTGTGCTTTAAGTGAAAGTTTACAAATCAAGTCAGTCTCTCACACAAAAACTTGTATACACCTTGCTACATACTCCCAATTACTCTCCCCCTAATGAGACAGCCCGCTCTCTCCCTCCACTCTCTTTTTGTGTCCATTTCACCAGCTTCTAACCCCCTCTACCCTCTCATCTCCCCTTCAGGCAGGAGATGCCAACATGGTCTTAAGTGTCCACCTGATCCAAGAAGTACACTCCTCACCAGCATCCCTCTCCAACCCATTGTCCAGTCCAATCCATGTCTGATGAGTTGGCTTTGGGAACGGTTCCTGTCCTGGGCCAACAGAAGGTCTGGGGGCCATGACCACCAGGGTCCTTCCAGTCTCAGTCAGACCATTAAGTCTGGCCTTTTTATGAGAATTTGGGGTCTGCATCCCAATGCTCTCCTGCTCCCTCAGGGGTTCTCTGTTGTGTTCCCTGTCAGGGCAGTCATCGGTTGCAGCTGGGCACCATCTAGTTCTTCTGGTCTCAGGATGATGTAGTCTCTGGTTCATGTGGCCCTTTCTGTCTCTTGGGCTCATAAAAAGACCTAAAAACTTTTTCCCAGTCTGTAGGGTAGTCTTTTTACTCTTTTGGCAAAGCCTTTGGATGAGCATAGGTGTTTGATTTTGAGGAACTCTCAGTTATCTAGTTTTTCTTCTGCATTCTTTATAATGTTTTATATACTGTTTATGCCATGTATTAGGGCTCCTCACGTTGTCCCTATTTTTTCTTCCATGATCTTTATCATTTTAGATTTTAGATTTAGGTCTTTGATCCATTTAGAGCTCATTTTTGTGCATGGAGTGAGGTATGGGTCTTGTTTCATTTTTTTGCAGATGGATATCCAGTTATGCCAGCACCATTTATTAAAAAGACTGCCTTTTCCCCATTTAACTCTTTTGGGGTCTTTGTCAAATATCAACTGCTCATATGTGGATGGATTTATGTCTGCAGAGCAGAAGCCTTTGCTGAAGCAGCCCAAGGGTAAGAACTCCACCATGGGGTGGAGGAGAGCTGTAGTTTCTTAAACAAAATTTGCTTCTATGGATATCAAACTTGTAATGTTGGAAATTATTGTCAGCCTCTGGGCTGTCTGACAGAGTCGCTCTTCCCTACTTCTTCCTCACATTTCAAGTTAAGGGTAAGAGTCAGTAAAGTGTTGTCTCCTTGAAGAGTTGTCCCAGTACTGATAATCTTCTTTGTACATTATATATATATATGTATATATATATATAATGAAATGACTTTTGACTAAATTATTTATTGGTTTAGAAGCTGTTATTACTTGTTTGACTTTCTGTTGTGAACTTGGCTACCAAAGTCATTGGAGGGGCATCCTTTGTGCATACAAGATTTAAAAAAAAAAAAAAAAAAAAAAAACCAATCCTACAGCCTGACCAACACTGCAATCTATCATATCACTCTTGCCCCTGGATTCAAGACTCAGCTTCAGAATCCTTGCTAACATAGCACTTTGGTCATGGATTGAATTGTGTTCCCCCAAAATGTGTGTCAGCTTGGCTAGGCCATGATTCCCAGTATTGTGTGGTTGTCCTCCATTTTGTGATTTGATGTAATTATCGTAACCAAAAAAGCAAAATCCTAACCTTTATGGGAGCTCTGGTGGCACATTGGTTAAGAGCTTGGTTGCTGTCATTGATTGAATTATGTCCCCCCCCCAAAAAATGTGTGTATGAACTTGATTAGGCCATGATTCTGAGTATTATATGGTTGTCCTCCATTTTGTGATTGTAATTTTATGTTGAGAGGATTAGGGTGGGATTTTAACACCATCCTCATTCAGGTCACCTCCCTGATCCAAGGTAAAGGAAGTTTCCCTGGGGCGTGGCCTGCACCACCTTTTATCTCTCAAGAGATAAAAGGAATGGGAAGCAAGCAGAGAGTTGGGGACCTCATACCACCCAGAAAGAAGCACCAGGATCAGAGCATGTCCTTTAGACCCGGGGTCCCTGTGTGAAGAAGCTCCTCACTTGGGGGAACACTGATGAGAAGGCCATCAGAGAAAGCCTTGCCCTGGAGCTGATGCCCTGAATTTGGACTTGTAACCTACTAAAAAAAAACTGTGATAAAATAAATTTCTCTTTGTTAAAGCCGTCCACTTGTGGTATTTCTGTTATGGCAGCACTAGATGACTAAGACAGCTACTAACCAACGGGTTGGCAGTTTGTATCCGCCAGCTATTCTTTGGAAACCCTATGGGGCAGTTCTACTCTGTCCTATAGGGTTGCTATGAGTTAGAATCAACTCAATGGCAATAGGTTTGGTTTGGTTTGATGATGTTAATGAAGCAGGAGTAGAGGCAGTTATGTTAATGAGGCAGGACGAAATCTACAGGATTAGGTTGTATCTTGAGTCAGTCTCTTTTGAAATACAAAAGAGAGAAGTGAGCAGAGAGAAAAGGGACCTCACTACCCCCAAGCAAGAAGAGTCAGGAGCCATCTACCTGTGGTATTTCTGTTATGGCAGTGCTAGATAACTAAGATAACTTCAGGACCCGTTACTAGATAATCTGAGTTGCCATTCAAAATGAAATCTCTTTGTCTTCTCTGTTTTAAGTAGCACACAATGGGTTTATAAAGCTCCCTCATATTAGAGGGTCCTCTGGATTGCAAATACATCTCAGATTTTTCTCTCCATATGATTTACCTCCTGTTCACATGACTTCTAAATACCAAATGCCTCTAAAGAAAAGTAGTTTCTCATCACACAACAAGAAAGCATTTATTGAGTGCCACTCGTTCAGAAGAAGTTTTAAACAGTACCAGACTTAATTTCCCCAAAATGCTGTAACACAGGTATTATTTTTTATTTGATTGATGAGGAAACAGGTTCAGAGAGCTTATGTGACTTGCCTAATGTCACCCAGATATCTAGCAGTGGTGTCAGGATTTTTTGATCTTCCCTGAGTATTCTCTGCGTTTTTTCTTACTTTGTTTTTCCTTTTTCTCTTCCACACTACTTGGCTTTGGTGAAGAGCAGCCAGCCCTTTGGGAACTCTGCCAATAAGAAGGTGCCATAACTTCTGTGTGCAGATTGACAAGTCACAGCCTGTCATGGGGAGCATTCTTTTTCTGCTGGAGAGAGACAATTTTGCTTTTGCTTTTCTTGGTTAATTCCAGGTTTAAAGCCATTCTGAATGCTGAAAGTCCAGCTAATTTAAAGAAAATTGAGAGAATACAGTAATTTATTTCATATTAATCTGGTAGTTGTTAAGTAAATTATGCTGTGATTATTTTAGTTAATTGAAGCAGGTAAAAAAATAATAATAATTTTTTTTTTTAATCATGAAGCCAGAGAAAAAATATTTTCAACAAGTTAATCATTGATAATTGATTATTCAGTGGCATTTTTTGTTGTGTTATATTAGAGCAGTCAACACCAAAATTGGATGATAAGCAAATAAATCCAGCACTAGTATGTGTTGTATATAGATAGATATGTCTATTTACACACATATACATACATATAAGAAATAAACATGTTTGAAGTTATTAACATGTTATTTATATATTTGAAGCATCCTTTACAAATAAATTATTTCAGCCATATCAGCTTGAGACCCTCTAAATATACAGTTTCTCAGCCAATGAGCTATGATTGACTCTCAACAGGGCAGCTCCTGCACAGAGTGCTGGAGCAAGTGGGGGGCAGGGAGTCTTCTGACTGAGGCTGGGTCCTCTAAGGCCAGATGTGAAGCCGAGATACAGCTTTACTGACTGGTCTGCGGGGCGTGGCCCCCAGGTCCCAGAAGCTCAGAGAGGAGATAGGGCAAGTGCCAGTAACCATGCCAGGCTTTCCAGGATTCTCCCCAGACCCAACATCTAAAGAAAAGAGGGGGAAACGTCCCCCGGAGCTGCAGTGAGCGAGTGAGGGTAATCGCCCCTCCTTCCCTCCCTACTGCCCTTTCTTCCTTCCTTTCATCGTTATTAAACACCTTTCGTAGGTCAGCCATAGTAGCGCTAGATCCTGGGGAGTGAGGCTGGGTTCTTCCCTTTGGGGAGTTACCGGTTTGGAGGAACTGCTGATGACACATACCTGGATGGCAGAGTGCCGTGGGGATGGGGACATAGGTAACTGGAGCAACCCCACAGGTGTTCAGGGGGAGCAGTCTCCTCAGAAAGGCTGTGGAGCGTCCTGGTTCCTCCGCATGCGGGCTCAGGGACTCTGGATTACTTCTTTCTAAAACCCAAAACCCAGTGTCTTTCTAAATGGGGGTGTATTTACTGGAGAAACAGACAATTTTAAGAGTGAATGGGGCTTTAAAAATAATTTAAATTATATAATTTTTGAAGTATTAATTTACTGATCCGAAAATTGGTTTTATTATATTAGTGGAGCAATTAAATAATTACAATAAATAAAAGCTATTCTTAAATATTTGGGGAAAAAAGCTATAAATTAATAACATAAATCCAAGTACATCAAAGTAAAATTTAAAGAAGTCTATATTGATTATCCTATCATTTAAAAAATTGCATACACAGAATTATTATTCTTGGAACATACTTACATTTCTAAGCCATTTCTGCCCCCCAAACTGTGTCACTGGTATTTTTCCATAGAATGTATTTTTAAAAAATGTGTTATTAAATTTTTTCCTTAAAATTGCCTGCAATCTTATTCAACGTTGCCTTTGGTAGTTAATAAATTTGAAATTGTGAACACCCTTCTCTGAAAAATATAATATTTTTAATTGAGAAGATATTGTCTCTACAGCTGCTGAGGTACTTGGTAAACTTGGAAAGTTTTGCTAAATATAAATATATATATATATATATAAGACATGGCAATTCAAGTTTTTTTTGTTTGTGTTGAAATGAGGAAATATTTCAGCTTAAGTATTTTCACAGGTACTGTCCATTCAGGGCACTTTCCCTTCACAAGTATTTTTATAAAACAAAAAATCACCAAATATTTTTTTTCAGTCTCATACAAAAATTTATACACACTTTGCTATATACTCCTAATTGCTCTCCCCCTAATAAGACAGCACACTCCTTCCCTCCACTCTCTATTTTCCTGTCCATTCAGCTAGCTGCTGATGCCCTCTGCTCTCTCAACTCTCCTCCAGACAGGAGATGCCAACATAGTCTACTTGATCCAAGAAGCTCATACTTCACCGGTATCATTTTCTATCCCATAGTCCAGTCCAATCCCTGTCTGAAGAGTTGGCTTTGGGAATGGCTTCTGTCTTGGGCTAACAGAAGGTCTGGGGACCATAACCTCCGGGGTCCTTCTAGTCTCAGTCAGACCATTAAGTCTGGTCTCTTTATGAGAATTCGGGGTCTTCATCCCACTGCTCTCCTGCTCCCTCAGGGGATCTCCGTTGTGTTCCCTGTCAGGGCAGTCATCAGTTGTAGCTGGACATCATCTAGCTCTTCTGGTCTCGGGCCGATGCAGTCTCTGGTTTATGTGGTCCTTTCTGTCTCTTGGGCTCATAATTACCTTGTGTCTTTGATGTTCTTCATTCTCCTTTCATCCAGGTGGGTTGAGACCCATTGATGCATCTTAGACGGCCGCTTGCTAGCATTTAAGACCCCAGAAGCCACTGTGCAAAGTGGGATGCAGGATGTTTTCTTAATAGTTTTTACTATGCCAATTGACTTAGATGTCCCCTGAAACTATGGCCCCCAAACTCCCGCCCCTGCTACACTGGCCTTCGAAGCATTCAGTTTATTTAGGGAACTTCTTTGCTTTTAGTTTTGTCCAGTTGTGCTGACTTCGCCTGTATTGTGTGTTGTCCTTTCCTTCACCCAAAATAGTTCCTATCCAATATGTAACCAGTGAAAACCCTTCTTCCTCTCTGCCTCCCTCCCCCCTCTCATAACCATCAAAAAATATTGTCTTCTTTGTTTAAACTATTTCTCCAGTTATTATAATAGTGGTCTTATACAATATTTGTTCTTTTGCAACTAACTAATTTCAGTCAGCATAATGGCTTCCAGATTCCTCCATGTTTTGGATGTTTCACAGATTCATCATTGTTCTTTATCGATGTGCAGTATTCCATTGTATGCATATATCATTATTTATCCATTCATCAATTGAGAGGCACCTTGGTTGCTTCCATCTTTTTGCTATTGTGAACAGTGCTGCAATGAACATGGGTGTGCATATATCTGTTTGTGTACAGGCTCTTATTTCTCTAGGATATATTCCAAGGAGTGGGATTGCTGGATCATATGGTAATTCTATTTCCAGTATTTTAAGGAAGCGCCAAATTTCCAAAGTGGTTGTACCATTTGACATTCCCACCAGCAGTGTAGAAGTGTTCCAGTCTCTCCACAACCTCTCCAACATTTATTATTTTGTGTTTTTTGGATTAATGCCAACCTCGTTGGAGTGAGATGGAATCTCATTGTAGTTTTGATTCGCATTTCTCTAATGGCTAATGATCGTGAGCATTTCCTCATGTGTCTGTTAAAAAAAACCCAGTGTCGTCAAGTCGATTCCGACTCATAGTGACCCTAAAGGGCAGGGTAGAACTGCCCCATAGAGTTTCCAAGGAGTGCCTGGCGGATTCGAACTGCCGACCCTTTGGTTAGCAGCCGTAGCACTTAACCACTATGCCACCAGGGTTTCTGTTAGCTACCTGAATGTCTTCTTTAGTGAAGTGCCTTTTGATATCCTTTGCCCATTTTTTAATTGGGTTGTCTTTTTGTAGTTGAGTTTTTGCAGTATCATGTAGATTTTAGAGATCAGACACTGATCAGAAATGTCACAGCTAAAAACTTTTTCCCAGTCTGTAAGTAATCTTTTTAGTCTTCTGGTGAAGTCTTTGGATGAGCATAGGTGTTTGATTTTTAGGAGCTCCCAGGTATCTAGTTTTTCTTCTTCATTGTTAGTAATGTTTTGTATACTGTTTATGCCATGTATTAGAGCTCCTAGTGTAGTCCCTATTTTTTCTTCCATGATCTTTATCATTTTAGATTTTACATTTAGGTCTTTGATCCATTTTGAGTTAGTTTTCGTGCATGGAGTGAGGTATGGGTCTTGTTTCATTTTTTTTGCCGATGGATATCCAGCTACGCCAGCACCATTTGTTAAAGAGACTGTCTTTTCCTCATTTAACTGACTTTGGGCCCTTGTGAAATATCAGCTGCTCATATGTGGATGGATTTATGTCTGGATTCTTATTTCTGTTCCATTGGTCTATGTATCTGTTGTTGTACCAAGACCAGGCTGTTTTGACTACTGCTGTGGTATAATAGGTTCTAAAATCAGGTAGAGTCAGGCCTCCCACTTCGTTCTTCTTTTTCAGTAATGCTTTACTTGTCCAGGGCCTCTTTCCCTTCCATATGAATTGGAATTTGGATTGGAATTGCTTTGTATCTATACATGGCTTTTGGTAGAATAGACATTTTTACGATGTTAAGTCTTCCTATCCATGAGCTAGTTATGTTTTTCCACTTATGTAGGTCTCCTTTGGTTTCTTGCAGTAGTATCTTCCAGGCTTCTTTGTATAGGTCTTTTACATCTCTGGTAAGACTTATTACTAAGTATTTTATCTTCTTGGGGACTACTGTAAATGGTATTGATTTGGTGATTTCCTCTTTGATGTTCTTTTTTTTTGGAGTGGAGGAATCCAACTGATTTTTGTGTGTTTGTCTTGTATCCTGATACTCTGCTCAACTCTTCTATTAGTCTCAGAAGTTTTCTTAAGGACTCTTTAGGGTTTTCTGTGTATAAGATCACGTCATCTGCAAATAGAGATACTTTCACCTCTTCCTTACCAATTTGGATGCCCTTTATTTGTTTATCTAGGCTAATTGCTCTGGCTAGGACTTCCAGCACCATATTGAGTAAGAGTGGTGATAAAGGGCATCCTTGTCTGGTTCCCGATCTCAAGGGGAGTGCTTTCAGACTCTCTCCATTTAGGATGATGTTGGCTGTTGGCTTTGTATAAGTGCCCTTTATTATGTTGAGGAATTTTCCTTCTATTCCTATTTGACCGAGAGTTTTTATCATGAATGGGTGTTGAACTTTGTCAAATGCCTTTTCTGCATAAATTGATACAATCATGTGATTCTTGTCTTTTGTTTTCTTTATCTGATGGATTACATTAATTGTTTTTCTAATGTTGAACCATCCCTGCATACCTGGTATGAATCCCACTTGGTCATGGTGAATTATTTTTTTGATATGTTGTTGAATTCTATTGGGTAGTATTTTGTGGAGGATTTTTGCGACTAAGTTCATGAGGGATATAGGTCTGTAATTTTCTTTTTCTGTGATGTCTTTACCTGGTTTTGGTATGAGGGATATTCTGGGTGCATAAAATGAGTTTGGGAGTATTCCATCCTTTTCTATGCTCTGAAATACCTTTAATAGTAGTGGTGTTAACTCTTCTCTGAAAGTTTGTAGAACTCTGCAATGAAGCTGTCTGGGTCAGGGCTTTTTTTGTTGAGAATTTTTTGATTACCTTTTCAACCTCTTCTTTTGTTATGGGTCTATTTAGTTGTTCTACCTCTGTTTGTGTTAGTTTAGGTAGGTAGTGTGTTTCTAAGAATTCATCCATTTCTTCTAGGTTTTCAGATTTTTTAGAGTACAATTTTTCATAGTAATGTGATATGATTCTCTTAATTTCCATTGGATATGTTTTAATATCACCCATCTAATTTCTTATCCAGGCTATTTGCTTCCTCTCCTGTTTTTCTTTTGGCAGTTTGGCCAATGGTTTATCAATTTTTATAATTTTTTCAAAGAACCAGCTTTTGGACTTGTTAACTCTTTCAGTTGTTTTTCTGTATCCTATTTCATTTTATCCTGCTCTAATTTTTACTGTTTGCTTTCTTCTGGTGCCTGAGGATTTCTTTTGTTGCTCTCTTTCTATTTGTTGAAGTTGTAAGGATAATTTTTTTATTTCAGCCCTTTCTTCTTTTTGTATGTGTGCTTTTATTGATATAAAATGACCTCTGAGCACTGCTTTCACTGTGTCCCAAAGTTTCTAATAGGAAGTGTTTTCGTTCTCATTGCATTCTATGAAATTCTTAATTCCCAAAGTTTCTAATAGGAAGCGTTTTCGTTCTCATTGCATTCTATGAATTTCTTAATTCCATCCTTAATGTCTTCTATAACCCAGTCATTTTTGAGTGGGGTATTTTTCAGTTTCCAAGTGTCCGATTTTTCCCCCTGCTTTTTCTGTTATTGATTTCCACTTTTATGGTTTTATAGTCAGAGAAGATGGTTGGAAATATTTTGATGTTTTGGATTCTGCTAAGCCTTGCTTTATGACCTGATATGTGGTCTGTTCTAGAGAATGTTCCATGTGTACTAGAAAAGAAGGTATACTTGGCTGCTGTAGGGTGAAGTGTTCTGTATATGTCTATGAGGTCGAGTTGGTTGATTGTGGCATTTAGATCTTCTGTGTCTTTATTGAGCTTCTTTTTGGACCTTCTGCCCTTCAGCGAAAGTGGTGTGTTGAAGTCTGCTACTATAATTGTGGAGCTGTCTATCTCACTTTTCAATGCATCCATGGCGTTGGGTGTATAAATATTTAATATGGTTATACCCTCCTGGCATATTGTCCCTTCAATCATTATGTAGTGGCCCTTCTTCCCCTTGTGATGGATTTAACTTTGAAGTCTATTTTGTTGGAATTTAGTACTGCCACTCCTGCTGTTTTTCGATTGTTTACTTGATGTATTTTTTCCATCCTTTGAGTTTTAGTTTGTTTGTGTCTCTATGTCTAAGGTGTGTCTCTTGTAATCAGCATATAGATGGATCATGTTTTTTTAATCCATTCTGCCACAATCTCTTTATTGGTGCATTTAGTCCATTTACATTCAGTGTAATTATAGATAGGTATGAGTTTACTGCTGTCATTGTGATGTCTTTTTTTGTGTGTTGTTGACAGTTTCTTTTTCCCACTTAATTTTATGTGCTGAGTAGTTTATCTTTATATATTGTCTTTTCCCCTTATTCGTTGTTGTTGATTTTGTTTCTGGTGAGTCTCTATTTTTTCCATGTATTTTATTTGGTGAGTAGGATAGTTTGTCTCCTTTGTGGTTACCTTGGTATTTACCCCTATTTTTCTAAGTTTAAACCTAACTTTTATTTCTTATATCACCTTGTTTTCTTCTCTATGTGAAAGATCTATGACTACATTTCTTAGCCCCTCCTTATTATTTTAATGTTGTCTTCTTTTACATAATAAAATCACTGCTTCCCTGTTTTGAGCTTTTTATTAATCATGATTTATTTTTGTGATTTCCCTGTCTGGGTTGACTTCTGATTGCTCTGCCCAGTGTTCTAGTCTTGGGTTGATACCTGATATTATTGATCTTCTAACCAAAGAACTCCCTTTAGTATTTCTTGTGGTTTGGTTTAGTTTTTACAAATTCCCTGAACTTCTGTTTATATGGAAATGTCCTAATTTCACCTTCATATTTGAGAGACAGTTTTGCTGGATATATGATTCTTGGCTGGCAACTGTTTTCCTTCAATGCTTTATATAAGTCACCCCATTGCCTTCTTGCCTGCATGGTTTCTGCTGAGTAGTCTGAGCTTATTCTTGTTGACTCTCCTTTGTAGGTGACTTTTTTTATCTGTAGCTACCCTTAAAATTCTCTCTTTATCTTTGGTTTTGGCAAGTTTGATTATACTATGTCTTGGTGACTTTCTTTTAAAATCTACCTCATGTGGAGTTTGATGAGCATCTTGGATAGATATCTTCTCATCTTTCACGATATCAGGGAAGTTTTCTGCCAACAAATCTTCAACAATTCTCTCTGTATTTTCTGTTATCCCTCCCTGTTCTGGTACTCCAATTACTCGTAGGTTATTTCTCTTGATAGAGTCCCACATGATTCTTTAAGTTTTTTCATTTTTTAAAAATTCTTTTATCTGATTTTTCTTTAAAAATATTAGTGCCAAGTGCTTTATCTTCAAGCTCAGCAGTTCTGCCTTCCACTTGCTCAATTCTGCTCCTCTGACTTTGTACTGAGTTGTCTAGTTCTGTAGTTTTATTGTTAATCTTCTGAATTTCTGATTGCTGTCTCTCTATGGATTCTTGCAGCTTATTAAATTTTTCATTATATTCTTGAATAACCTTATTAATTTCTTCTACTTTATCTGTGTGTGTTCCTTGGCTTGTTCTGCATATTGCCAGATCTCCTTCCTAATTTTGTTACTGATGTCTTGAAGAGCTCTGTATATTAATCTTTTGAATTCTGCATCCAGTAATTCCATGAAGGCATCTTTATCCAGAAGATCCACTGATTCTTTGTTTTGAGAGCTTGTCGAGGTGATCGTGATCATGGTCTGTTTCTTTATGTGACTTGATATTGACTGTTGTCTCTGAGCCATTATAAGTTATTGTATTAATTTATTTTATGTTTGCTTACTGTATCCTAGCTTCTTGCTTTGTTTTGTTTTGATATGCCCAAATGGGTTGCTTGAGTGAGGTGGCTTGATTATTTTTGACTTTGAAGCTCTGATGTCATGTCACCAGATGGCTGGAGCAGTTTTCAGGTATATCAGTCTAGGAGTCCATTCACTTTTCTTGTATGAATTCAGCTCAGGTGTCCTGGTAGCTGGTCATCTAGTGTCTGGCATGGTCTCTGTCCTACAGTCTTATAGGGGCAGGAGTGATTGGTGTAGGTTCTGGTATTAGGTTGCATCAGGGGGTCACAGTCTGAACAAGGCAGGGGGTTGAGAGTCATCCCCCAAGTGTCTTTGAGGAAAGTATGTCCCCGGTCTCTAGAGCATACAGGTGGGTTCATTCTGCAGATGGAATGTGGGCCCCCAAGCTTTTGGTTGTAAGGACTGGGAGGTACCAGTTATCCTTGGACCCCTGTTGCGGGGGCTGGGTGACCTGAGTGGAGCCACCAGTTCTTAGGCCCCTGATGTGTGTAGGTGAGGACCCTGTTTCATAGGTAAAGCAGTGTCAAATATCAAACACCCATCTCTTCACCACACAGCTGAAATAGTTGCAGTCTGGCAATAAGGACCTATTCTCCTGAAATAGACACACACAGGTCCATGCAGGGAAAAAGGAATTCAAAGTCCACGGACCATTTATGCCTGGACAGTAGCCACTTAAGTCCTGAGCTTCCCTGATTAGTGGAGCTGGCAAATTATCTTTTCCCCCAGTTGTGAATTTATTCGTACTCCAAGGCCAGGAGGATGGCCCCAGACACTCAACAGGGCCTATCTCAAGCCCAGGGAAATCAACAGTCTCTAAAACAGGCTTGGGGGTGGGGTGTGTTGTAAAATATTGCACAAGTACTTAGCTTTTGCTGAGAGCACTGTTCTTCTCTGATTCCGGAGGTGTGAGTTGGCTCTGCGGCTGGCTGCTTCTCTTTAAGGAAACTGCAGCCAAATGCTACTACCGGCCTGCTGCAGCCGCTCCTGGGAGTGGAGGCTGAGGGATCTCAGTGATTCAGGTCCAGCAACTTCTCTCCACTTCTGAACCATATTTCCTTCCCCCTGCCACTCAGTCCACTTTCTAACTTTGCCTTTGATGTTTAGGGCTCCTAACTTGTCATAAATGTAATCATTTCACTTGTTTTTTTGCATCTTTGTTGTAAGATGGCTTTTCAGGAAGCGCCTGGCTATTCTGCTATCTTGGCCCACCTCCAAAGAATTATTTCTGAGTATGCTTCTTTTAAATGTTTTGTCAAATTTAGATGTTATGAGATTGATATGGAATATAAATGTACTCACTTAAAATTTCGAACTCCATCAAAAATTCTTCCTATAAGACAAGATATTCCAAAGTGTAATTACAGAACTTCAAAAATTAAGTCTCACACACCATTTAAACTCTCATCATTTATTGTATTCAGTTCCTCCCTTGCTTTTGTAGAATGACATTTCAATGTCTTTCTTTTTGCAAACTTTGTTTTCATAACTACAATTTATAAAAGCGCAAAATTAGAAGTTTTTGGCACTTCATTCAGGGACTTCTGATTAAGGATTTTCAACTGATTTTGAAAAAAAGTGCAACCAAAATGTATTGTTGTTGTTGTTAGATGCCATCAAGTCAATTCCAACTCATAGTGGCCCTACCTACAACAAAACAAAACACTGCCTGGTCCTGTGCCATCCTCAAATCATTGTTATGCTTGAGCCCACTGTGGCAGCCACTGTGTCAATCCATCTAATTGAGGGCCTTCCTCTTTTTCACTGACCCTCTGCTTTACCAAGCATGACGTCCTTCCCCAGGGACTGGACCCTCCTGTTAACATGTCCAAAGGACATGAGACGAAGTTTCACTGTCCGCTTTTCTAAGGAGCATTCCGGCTGTACTTCTTCCAGGACAGATTTGTTTGTTCTTCAGGCAGTCCATGGTATATTCAATATTCTTCGCCAACACCATAATTCAAAGGCATCTATTCTGCTGACTTCCTTATACATTGTCCAGCTTTTGCATGCATATGAAGCGACTGGAAATACTATGGCTTGGGTCAGGCGCACCTTTGTCCTCAACGTGACATCTTTGCCTTTCAACACTTTAAAGAGGGTTTAAGCAGATATTGCCCAAAGCAATATGTCATTTGATTTCTTGACAGCTGCTTCAATGGGTATTGATTGTGGATCCAAGTAAAATGAAATCCTTGACAACTTCAGTGTTTTCTCCATTTATCATGATGTTGCTTATTGGTCCAGTTGTGAGGATTTTTGTTTTCTTAATTTTGAGGTATAATCCATACTGAAGGCTGTAGTCCTTGATCTTCCATCAGTAAGTGCTTCAAGTCCTCTTCACTTTCAGCAAGCAAGGTTGTGTCATCTGCATGTTGCAGGTTGTTAATGAGCCTTCCTCCAATTTTGATGCCACATTCTTCTTCATATAGTCCAGCTTTTTGGATTGTTTCCTCAGCATACAGATTGAATAAGTATGGTGAAAGGATATAACCTTGGCACACACCTTTCTTGACTTTGAACCGTGTAGTATCCCCTTGTTCTGTTGGAACGACTGCTTCTTGGTCTGTGTATGTGTTCCCCATGAGCACATTTAAGCATTCTGGAATTCCCAGTCTTTGCAATATTATCCATAATTTGTTATGATCCACACAGTCAAATGCCTTTTCATAGTCAATAAGGCACAGGTATACATCTTTCTGGTATTATCTATTTTCAGCCAATATCAATCTGATATCAGCAATGATATCCCTTGTCCCATGTCCTCTTCAGAATCTGGCTTGAATTTCTGGCAATTCCTTGTTGATGTACTGCTGCAACTGCTTTTGAATGATTTTCAGCATAGTTTTACTGGCGTGTGATATTAGTAATATTGTTATATAACGTCCGCATTCTGTTGGGTCACCTTTCTTTGGAATGGGCACAAATATGGATCTCTTCCTGTCAGTTGGCCAGGCAGTCATCCTCCAAATATCTTGACATAGATGAGTGAGCACCTCTAGTATTGCATCTGTTCATTGAAACATCTCAGTTGGTATTCTGTCAATTTCTGGAGACTTTTTTTTTTTTTTTTTTTGCCAATGCCTTCTGTGCAGTTAGGACCTCTTCCTTCAGTATCATCGGTTCTTGATCATATACTACCTCCTGAAATGGCTGAACATTGACCAGTTCTTTTTGGTGCAGTGTCTCTGTGTATTACTTCCATCTTCTTTCGATGCTTCCTGCTTCGTTCTATATTTTCCCTGTAGAATCCTTCAGTATTGTGACTTGAGGCTTGAATTTTTTCTTCAGTTCTTTCAGTTTGAGAAATCCTGAGCATATTCCCCCCTTCTGGTTTTCTAACTCCAAGTCTTCACACATTTCATTTTAATACTTTATTTTGTCCTCTCAAGCCACCCTTTGAAATCTTCTGTTCAGCTCTTTTACTTCATCATTTCTTCCTTTTGTTTTAGCTACTGTACATTCGAGATCAAGTTTCAGAGTCTTTTCTGATATCCATTTTGGTCTTTTTTTTTCTTTCTTGTCCTTTTAATGAAGTTTTGCTTTCTTCATGTATGATATCTGTCATGGATTGAATTATGTCCTCCAAAAAATGTGCGTATCAATTTGGCTGGGCCATACTTCCTGGTATTGTGTGGTTTTCCTGTGTGTTGTAAATATTGCCTCTATGATGTTAATGAGGGAGGATGGACAGCAGTTGTGTTAGTGAGGCAGGACTCAGTCTACAAGATTGGATCATGTCTTGAGGCAATCTCTTGAGATACAAGAGAGAAGCAAGCAGAGAGACAGGAGGACCTCATACCATGAAGATAGAAGCACTGGGAGCAGAGCACATCCTCGACCCAGAGTTCCTCCACAGAGAAGCTCCTAGTCCAGGGAAAGATTGATAAGAAGGACCTTCCTCCAGAGCTGACAGAGAGAGAAAGCCTTCCGCTGGAGCTGACGCCCTGAATTTGGACTTCTAGCTTACTAGACTGAGAAAATAAACTTGTCTTTCTTAAAGCCATTCACTTGTGGTGTTTCTGTAATAGCAGCACTAGATGACTAAGAAAATGTCCTTGATGTCATTCCACAACTCCTCTGGGCTTCAGTCATTAGTGTTCAATGCATCAAATCTATTCTTGAGATGGTCTCTAAATTCAGGTGAAATATACTCAAGGTTGTATTTTGGCTATCGTGGACTTGCTGTAATTTTCTTCAGCTTCAACTTGAACTTGCGTATGAGCAATTGATGGTCTGTTCTGGTGTTGGCCTCTGGCCTTGTTCTGACTGATGATATTGAGCTTTTCCATCGTCCGTTTCCACAGATGTAGTTGATTTGATTCCTGTGTGTTCCATCTGATGAGGTCCATGTATATAGTCTCAGTTTATGTTGTTGAAAAAGGTATTTGCAAGAAAGAAGTTGTTGGTCTTGTAAAATTCTGTCACCCAATCTCTGGCATCTTTTTTATCACCAAGGCCATATTTTCCAACTACTGGCCCTTTTTCTTTGTTTCCAACTTTTGCATCCCAATTGCCGGTAATTATCAATGCATCTTGATTACATGTTTGATCAGTTTCAGACTGCAGAAATTGTAGAAATCTTTAATTTCTTTATTTTGACCTTAGTGGTTGGTGTGTAAATTTGAATAATAGTGGTATTAACTGGTCTTCCATGTAGGTGTATGGATATTATCCTATCACTTGACAGCATTGTACTTCAGAATAGATCTTGAAATGTTCTTTTTGATAATGAATGGGGCACCATTCCTCTTCAAATTTTCATTCCTGGCATAATAGATCTTATGATTGTCTAGTTCGAAATGGCCAATACTGGTTCATTTCAATGCACTATTGCCTAGAATATCGATCTTTATGGGTTCCATTTCATTTTTGACAACTTTGAATTTTTCTAGATTATATTTCATACATTCCATGTTCCTATTATTAATGGATGTTTACAGCTGTTTCTTCTCATTTGGAGTCATGCAACATCAGCAGATGAAGTTCCTGAAAGCTTGACTCCATCCACATCATTAAGGTTGACTACTTTGAGGAGGCTGCTCTTCCCTAGTTGTATTTTGAGTGTCGTCCAACCTGAGGGGTTCATTTTCTGGCAGTATGTCAGACAATGTTCTGCTGCTATTTGTAAGGTTTTCCCTGGCCAGCTTTTTCAGAAGTAGACCGCCAGGTCCCTCTCCCTAGTCTGCCTTAGTCTGGAAGCTCCCCTGAAACCTGTCCACCAAGGGTAACCCTGCTGGTATTAAAATACCAGTGGCAAAGCTTCCAGTATCACAGCAACCCACAAGCCCCCACAGTATGACAAACTGACAGACACATGGTGGAACCAAAATGTAGAACTCTCGTTTATGTAAACTTCAGTGCCACTTAGGATACTTAAGTTGATTTCAAGAGCAATTCTTCAAAGGTCCACACATTTCTGAAATCTGGTTAATGATGGATAGTAAAAAGTGTATACTGCCATCTTGAAGCATTTTTATTAAATACTATCTTTATTACAAAAATGCATTGCACAGTTGTTCTGCATATACAAAATGTATATAAAATATAACTACAGCTACTATTTCAATTGGTAGACTATAACAACTTATTTTTGGTTATGAATTTATGTGCACTACAATCCATTCAAAGCACAGTTTTGCTGTATAGTCTTAATTTTGTAAGAACACTGGCTTTACCACAATATAAATACTAAATTTCTATTTATATTATCATTGCAAAAATAAATAGTTGCATCTTCAACATTAAATTTTTAATTGATTTTACAATAACATTCACAGTAATGTCAAATGTTTCACTTTTGATGAATAAAAAAGTTAAAACTCTTATTAGGTGAAAAATTGAGGCATTATTGTAATGAACTGATTTTTTATTTGAAGCAGTTGATGACACTGGAATTAAGTTGGCATCATTTATCTGTTTGTAAAATTCTGTTATCAATTCACTTTTTGTCTACACATAAAAAAAATTAAGAAAAGCTTGAGTAAAAAGTGAGCAAAATCAATTTGAGAGGAATTGCTTGATCTCAATGAAAAGTCTTGCTTTGCAGAGTGATATGTAAACATACCTTCTGCAGTTGCACGGGCTAAATCATTGTGTTTGGGTGCAGTTCTCTCAAAATAGTGGCTACCATTTAAACTGATACTGATGCTTCCTTGGCAGATTTGTGTCTTTTAATTCTCATGAGGTCAGTGATATCACAGTGGTTGAAGGTACATATCAATTAGCATGTGAAAGTTACATATTCATCAACTTTTTTGGGAAATGAAAATCTGGTACATAGTTTTTCGTTAAACATTTGCTTGCTTTTTTTTTTTAGCTCATTGCTGCTGAAAGGATTTACCGCAAAATATAAAAAAATGAAACACATAGTTGTAGAGGAATGTCATATAGTCAATGACAAAACCACAATCAATATCAAGACCACTCAGAAAACTTCATGTACTCTGCCTCTATTTCTTCTCATATATTTTATGTACGTTAACCCTAACAACTTTCCCCTGACTCTTCCAATGTGTGGCCTGTGTGCTTTGTGCATTGCAAAGGCTGTGGCATTAGCCATGGTGACACTGGTGGCAACGACAAATGTTTGTCCAACAGTTACCCGAGACCAAGAGTTAGCTAGCCCCAGTCACTAGTGTGGGAGTGCCCTGCAAGCCATCTTTCAAAGGACGGTATTGTGTTACGTCAGGAAAAGGTTGGAAAAAAGAAATGAGTTATAGCTGGACAAGTGAGAAATCTGTTCACTCCACATGAGCCTCAGGCACTACTAGCTGAAACTACGGCAGAGGCTTAAAATACAAAGTGGAAGTCTACTAAGCCCAAACCAGCTTGTTTTAATGCAATTGTTAATAATAATACTTCACCAAAAGATGATAATTCCAGGGCATATGCTAAACTAGGTGGGATGCCAGGACAACAGGAATATATTGGGATTGTCTTAGGCAAAACAGGATATATGTTCTTCCTGCTTCTAATGGTCTGGGGGAGAGAGAGCCAGCTGGAGTAGGGGAGGGCAGGGGCAAGAGTTGATAAAATTCATTCTTTTACTTTCTTTTTTATTCAAAGACCTAAAAGGGTTCAACATTCCTTTGATGCCTAATAGGATCCAGACTGCCTGAGCACTGCATTGCATGGGGAACAGTGATTTATTTAATTTTTTAAAAATCCTATTGAGGACTCTTTACCCAAGTCTGAGAAGTCCTAAAAAGGGGGGTTACTCAGAAATGGAGCTGAGAGCATGCCTAAAATCTACTTCAAATTTATTTATTTATTTTTTACTTATTTTTATTGTGCTTTAGGTGAAAGTTTACAGAGCAAATTAGTTTCTCATTAGACAATTGATACATGTATTATTGTACATTGTTTGCCAACCCCACAATGTGTCAGCATTCTGCCCTTCTCAACCTCGGGTTCCCCATTTCCATTTGTCCAGCTTTCCTGTCTCTTCCTTCCTTCTTGTCTTTGCTTTTGGGCTAGTGTGCCCATTTAGTCTCATATACAGGACTGAACTACAAAGTGTGTTCCTCACATGTGTTATTGTTTGCCCTATAAACCTGTCTAATCTTTGGCTGAAGGGTGAGCCTTGGGGGTGACTTTAATACTGAGATAAAAGGGTGCCTGGGGTCCGTACATTTGGGTTTCTCTAGTCTCTGTTAGACCAGCAAATCTGGCTTTTTTTCTGTGTGTGTGAACTTGAATTTTCTTTTATATTTCTCTGCCACTCTGTCCGGGACCCTCTATTGTGATCTCTGTCAGAGTAGTTGGTCGTGGTAGCCAGGAGCCATCTAGTTGTTCTAGGCTCAGTTTGGTGCTGGAGGCTGTGGTAGTTATGGTTCGTTAGCTCTTTGAACTACTCTTTCCCTTGTGTTTTTGGTTTTCTTCATTCTCCCTTGCTCCAAACGGGGTGGGACCAGTAGATGTATCTTAGATGGCCACTCACAAGCTTTTAAGACCCCAGAGGCTACTCACCAAAGTTGGATGTAGACAATTTTCTTTATAAACTATGCTATGCCAAATGAGCTAGATGTTCCCCAAGACCATGGTCCCCAGCCCTCAACCTAGTAACTCAGTCCCTCAGAGAGTTTGGATGTGTCTATGAAACTTCTATGACTTTTCGCTGGTCAAGTTGTGCTGACTTCCCCAGATTGCGTATTGTCTTACCCTTCAGCAAAGTTACCACTTGTCTATTGTCTAGTTAGTGTTTTTCTCTCCCATCCCTCCCCTCCGTCATAACCATCAAAGATTGTTTCTTTCTATGTGTAAACCTTTTCATGAGTTTTTGTAAGCATGGTCTCATTTGTCATTTTGTGATTGACTTATTTCACTCAGCATAATGCCCTCCAGATTCATCCGTGTTGTGAGATATTTCATGGATTCATCATTGTTCTTTATCATTGTATAGTATTCCGTGGTGCATATGTACCATAGTTTGTTTATACATTCATCTGTTGATGGGCACTTAGATTGTTTCCATATTTTTGCTATTGTGAATAATGCTGCAGTGAACATGAGTGTGCATATGTCTATTCGTGTGACTGCTTTTGTTTCTCTAGGATATATTCCTAGGAAGGGTTTGCCGGGTCCTATGGTATGTCTCAGTTGAGCCTTGTTTTTCACCAATGCCTTCAGTGCAGCTTGGACTTCTTCCTTCAGTACCATCAGTTGCTGATCATATGCTACCTCTTGAAATGGCTGAACATCGACTAATCCTTTTTGGTATAATGACTCTGTGTATTTCTTCCATCTTCTTTTGATGCTTCCTATGTCACTTAATATTTTCCCCATAGAATCCTTCACTGTTGCAGCTTGAGGCTTGAATTTTTTCTTGAGAAAATTGAGGAATGCTGACTGTGTTCTTCCCTTTTGATTTTTTATCTCCAGCTATTTGCACATGTCATTATAATACTTTATGTTGTCTTCTCAAGCCGCCCTTTGAAATCTTATGTTCAGTTCTTTTCCTTCATCATTTCTTCCTTTGCTTTAGCTGCTCGACTTTCAAGGGCAAGCTTCAGTCCCTTCTGACATCTATCTTGGTCTTTTCAATGACCTCTTGCTTTCTTCATGTATGATGTCCTTGATGTAATTCCACGACTATTCTAATCTTTGGTCATTAGTGTTCAACACATCGATTTCAGACTGCAGAAGCTGATAAAACTCTTCAATTTCTTCATCTTTGGCCTTAGTGGTTGGTGCATAAATTTGAATAATAGTGGTATCAACTGGCCTTCCTTGTATGTGTTTGGATATTATCCTATCACTGACAGCATTGTACTTCAGATAGATCTTGAAATGTTCTTTTCGACGATGAATGCGATGCCATTCCTCTTCAAGTTGTCATTCCCGGCATAGTAGACTATATGATTGTCCGATTCAAAATGGCCAGCACCAGTCCATTTCAGCTCATTAATGCCTAGGACATTGATGTTTATGCGTTTCATTTCATTTTTGATGATTTCCAGTTTTCCAATTCATACTTCATACATTCCAGGTTCCAATTATTAATGGATGTTTGCAGCAGTTTCTTCTCATTTTGAGTCGTGCCACATCAGCAAATGAAGGTCCTGAAAGCTTTACTCCATCCATGCCATTAAGGTCGACTGTACTTTGGGGAGGCAGTAATGTTGGGGTGAGGTGGTTTCTCACTGTAGTTTTGGTTTCCATTTCTCTAATGGCTAGTGATCTCGAGCATTTCCTCATGTGTCTGCTAGCTGTTTTGAAAGTATTCTATGGTGAAGAGTCTCTTCGTATCCTTTGCCCATTTTTTAACTGAATTATTTGTCTTTTTGTTGTAGAGGTGTTGGATTTTCCCACAGATTTTAGAAATTAGACTTTTGTTGGATTTGTCATAGCCAAATTTTTTTTCCCAGTCTGTAGGTTCTCTTTTTACTCTTTTGGAGAAGTCTTTTGATGAGCATAAGTGTTTAATTTTTAGAAGATCTCAGTTATCTAGCTTATCTTCTGTTGTTTGTGTATTGTCAGTTATGGTTTGTATCCTATTTATGCCATGTATTAGGGCCCCTAGCGTTGACCCTATTTTTTCTTCCATGATCTTTATAGTTTTTGGTTTTATATTTAGATCTTTGATCCATTTTGAATTAGTTTTTGTGTATCGTTTTGACTGCTGTAGCTGTATAGGAGGTTCTCAAGTCAGGTAGTGCAAAGCCTCCTATTTTGTTCTTCTTCAATAATGTTTTACTTATCTGGGGCCTCTTTCCTTTCCATATAAAGTCGATTATTAATTTTTCCATCTCTTTAAAGAATGATGCTGGTATTTGGGTCTGGATTGCATTGTATTTTTAAGTTGGTTTGGGTAGAATTGACATTTTTACAATGTGTCTACCTATCCATGAGCATGGTATGTTTTTCCATTTATGTGAGTCTCTTTTGGTTTCTTGAAGTATTTTGTAGTTTTCTTTAAGTATTTTACATCCCTGGTTAGATTTATTCCTAACTATTTTATCTTTTTAGGGGATATTATAAATGGTATTGTTTTCCTGAGTTCCTTTTAGGAATTCTCATTGTCAGTGTATATTTATCCAACTGATTTTTTGTATGTTGATCTTGTATCCTGCTATTTTGCTGAATCTTTCTATTAGTTCCAGTAGTTTTCTTGTGGCTCTTTGGGGTTCTCTATGTATAGGATCATATCATCTGCGAATAGGGATAATTTTACTTTTTCCTTTTCCAATTCGGATGCTCTTTATTTCTTTTTCTTGCCTTATTGCCCTAGCTAGGGCCTCCAGCACAGTGTTAAGTATGAATGGTGATAAAGGGCATCTTTGTCTTTTTCCTGTTCTCAAGAGATGTGTTTGCAGCCTCTCTCCATTGAGAATGAAGTTGGGTGTTGGTTTTGTATTAAAAAACCAAACCCGTTGCCACTGAGTTGTTTCTGGTTCATAGCAACCCTATAGGACAGAGTAGGACGTCCCTATAGAGTTTCCAAGGAGCAGCTGGTGGATTTGAACTGCTGACCTTTTGGTTAGCAGCCAAGCTTTTACCTATTGCACCACCAGGGCTCTTGGCTTTGTATAGATGCACTTTACGATGTGGAGGAATTTCCCTTCTATTGGGTTTTTTTTTTTAATAACTTTTATTAAGCTTCAAGTGAACGTTTACAAATCCAATCAGTCTGTCACATATAAGTTTACATACATCTCACTCCCTACTCCCACTTGCTCTCCCCCTCTTGAGTCAGCCCTTTCAGTCTCTCCTTTCTTGACAATTTTGCCTGCTTCCCTCTCTCTCTATCCTTCCATCGCCCCTCCAGACAAGAGTTGCCAACACAATCTCAAGCGTCCACCTGATATAATTAGCTCACTCTTCATCAGCGTCTCTCTCCCACCCGCTGACCAGTCCCTTTCATTTCTGATGAGTTGTCTTCGGGGATGGTTCCTGTCCTGTGTCAACAGAAGGTCTGGGGAGCATGGCCGCCGGGATTCCTCCAGTCTCAGTCAGACCATTAAGTTTGGTCTTTTTATGAGAATTTGGGGTCTGTATCCCACTGATCTCCTGCTCCCTCAGGGGTCCTCTGCTGTGCTCCCTGTCAGGGCAGTCATCGATTGTGGCCGGGCACCAACTAGTTCTTCTGGTCTCAGGATGATGTAGGTCTCTGGTTCATGTGGCCCCTTCTGTCTTTTGGGCTCTTAGTTGTCGTGTGGCCTTGGTGTTCTTCATTTTCCTTTGCTCCAGGTGGGTGGAGACCAATTGCTGCATCTTAGATGGCCGCTTGTTAGCATTTAAGACCCCAGACGCCACATTTCAAAGTGGGATGCAGAATGATTTCATAATAGAATTATTTTGCCAATTGACTTAGAAGTCCCCTCAAACCATGTTCCCCAGACCCCCGCCCTTGCTCTGCTGACCTTTGAAGCATTCATTTTATCCCGGAAACTTCTTTGCTTTTGGTCCAGTCCAATTGAGCTGACCTTCCATGTATTGAGTGTTATCTTTCCCTTCACCTAAAGCAGTTCTTATCTACTGATTAATCAATAAAAAAACCCTCTCCCACCCTCCCTCCCTCCCCCCCTCGTAACCACAAAAGTATGTGTTCTTCTCAGGTTTACTATTTCTCAAGATCTTATAATAGTGGTCTTATACAATATTTGTCCTTTTGCCTCTGACTAATTTCGCTCAGCATAATGCCTTCCAGGTTCCTCCATGTTATGAAATGTTTCAGAGATTCGTCACTGTTCTTTATCGATGAGTAGTATTCCATTGTGTGAATATACCACAATTTATTTACCCATTCATCCGTTGATGGACACCTTGGTTGCTTCCAACTTTTTGCTATTGTAAACAGAGCTGCAATAAACATGGGTGTGCATATATCTGTTTGTATGAAGGCTCTTGTATCTCTAGGGTATATTCCCAGGAGTGGGATTTCTGGGTTGTATGGTAGTTCTATTTCTAACTGTTTAAGATAACGCCAGATAGATTTCCAAAGTGGTTGTACCATTTTACATTCCCACCAGCAGTGTATGAGAGTTCCAATCTCTCCGCAGCCTCTCCAACATTTATTATTTTGTGTTTTTTGGATTAATGCCAGCCTTGCTGGAGTGAGATGGAATCTCATTGTAGTTTTAATTTGCATTTCTCTAATGGCTAATGATCGAGAGCATTTTCTCATGTATCTGTTGGCTGCCTGAATATCTTCTTTAGTGAAATGTGTGTTCAAATCCTTTGCCCACTTCTTGATTGGGTTGTTTGTCTTTTTCTGGTTGAGTTTTGACAGAAACGTGTAGATTTTAGAGATCAGGCGCTGGTCGGAGATGTCATAGCTGAAAATTCTTTCCCAATCTGTAGGTGGTCTTTTTACTCTTTTGGAGAAGTCTTTAGATGAGCATAGGTGTTTGATTTTTAGGAGCTCCCAGTTATCGGGTTTCTCTTCATCATTTTTGGTAATGTTTTGTATTCTGTTTATACCTTGTATTAGGGCTCCTAGGGTTGTCCCAATTTTTTCTTCCATGATCTTTATCGTTTTAGTCTTTATGTTTAGGTCTTTGATCCACTTGGAGTTAGTTTTTGTGCATGGTGTGAGGTATGGGTCCTGTTTCATTTTTTTGCAAGTGGATATCCAGTTATGCCAGCACCATTTGTTAAAAAGGCTATCTTTTCCCCAATTAATTGACACTGGTCCTTTGTCAAATATCAGCTGCTCATACGTGGATGGATCTATGTCTGGGTTCTCAACTCTGTTCCATTGGTCTATGTGTCTGTTGTTGTACCAATACCAGGCTGTTTTGACTACTGTGGCTGTATAATAGGTTCTGAAGTCAGGTAAGGTGAGGCCTCCCACTTTCTTCTTCTTTTTCAGTAGTGCTTTGCTTATCCGGGGCTTCTTTCCCTTCCATATGAAATTGGTGATTTGTTTCTCTATCCCCTTAAAATATGACATTGGAATTTGGATCGGAAGTGCGTTAAATGTATAGATGGCTTTTGGTAGAATAGGCATTTTTACTATGTTAAGTCTTCCTATCCATGAGCAGGGTATGTTTTTCCACTTAAGCATGTCCTTTTGAATTTCTTGTAGTAGAGCTTTGTAGTTTTCTTTGTATAGGTCTTTTACATCCTTGGTAAGATTTATTCCTAAGTATCTTCTTGGGGGCTACTGTGAATGGTATTGATTTGGTTATTTCCTCTTCGGTGTTCTTTTTGTTGATGTAGAGGAATCCAAGTGATTTTTGTATGTTTATTTTATAACCTGAGACTCTGCCAAACTCTTCTATTAGTTTCAGTAGTTTTCTGGAGGATTCCTTAGGGTTTTCTGTGTATATAATCATGTCATCTGCACATAGTGATAACTTTACTTCTTCCTTGCCAATCCGGATACCTTTTATTTCTTTGTCTAGCCTAATTGCCCTGGCTAAGACTTCCAACACGATGTTGAATAAGAGCGGTGATAAAGGGCATCCTTGTCTGGTTCCCATTCTCAAGGGAAATGCTTTCAGGTTCTCTCCATTTAGAGTGATATTGGCTGTTGGCTTTGCATAGATGCCCTTTATTATGTTGAGGAATTTTCCTTCAATTCCTATTTTGGTAAGAGTTTTTATCATGAATGGGTGTTGGACTTTGTCAAATGCCTTTTCTGCATCAATTGATAAGATCATGTGGCTTTTGTCTTTTGTTTTATTTATGTGATGGATTACATTAATGGTTTTTCTGATATTAAACCAGCCTTGCATACCTGGTATAAATCCCACTTGATCAGGGTGAATTATTTTTTTGATGTGTTGTTGGATTCTATTGGCTAGAATTTTGTTGAGGATTTTTGCATCAATGTTCATGAGGGATATAGGTCTATAATTTTCTTTTTTTGTAATGTCTTTACCTGGTTTTGGTATCAGGGAGGTGGTGGCTTCATAGAATGAGTTGGGTAGTATTCCGTCATTTTCTATGCTTTGGAATACCTTTAGTAGTAGTGGTGTTAACTCTTCTCTGAAAGTTTGGTAGAACTCTGCAGTGAAGCCATCCGGGCCAGGGCTTTTTTTTGTTGGGAGTTTTTTGATTACCGTTTCAATCTCTTTTTTTGTTATGGGTCTATTTAGTTGTTCTACTTCTGAATGTGTTAGTTTAGGTAGGTAGTGTTTTTCCAGGAATTCATCCATTTCTTCTAGGTTTTCAAATTTGTTTGAGTACAATTTTTCATAATAATCTGAAATGATTCTTTTAATTTCATTTGGTTCTGTTGTGATGTGGTCCTTCTCATTTCTTATTCGGGTTATTTGTTTCCTTTCCTGTATTTCTTTAGTCAGCCTAGCCAATAGTTTATCAATTTTGTTAATTTTTTCAAAGAACCAGCTTTTGGCTTTGTTAATTCTTTCAATTGTTTTTCTGTTCTCTAATTCATTTCGTTCAGCTCTAATTTTTATCATTTGTTTTCTTCTGGTGCCTGATGGATTCTTTTGTTGCTCAGTTTCTATTTGTTCAAGTCGTAGGGACAGTTCTCTGCTTTTGGCTCTTTCTTCTTTTTGTATGTGTGCATTTATTGATATAAATTGGCCTCTGAGCACTGCTTTTGCTGTGTCCCAGAGGTTTTGATAGGAAGTATTTTCATTCTCGTTGCTTTCTATGAATTTCCTTATTTCCTCCTTGATGTCTTCTATACCCCAGTCTTTTTTCAGGAGGGTATTGTTCATTTTCCAAGTATTTGATTTCTTTTCCCTAGTTTTTCTGTTATTGATCTCTAGTTTTATTGCCTTGTGGTCTGAGAAGATGCTTTGTAATATTTCGATGTTTTGGACTCTGCAAAGGTTTGTTTTATGACCTAATATGTGGTCTATTCTAGAGAATGTTCCATGTGCGCTAGAAAAAAAAGTATATTTTGCAGCAGTTGGGTGGAGAGTTCTGTATAAGTCAATGAGGTCAAGTTGGTTGATTGTTGTAATTAGATCTTCCGTGTCCCTGTTGAGCTTCTTACTGGATGTCCTGTCCTTCTCCGAAAGTGGTGTGTTGAAGTCTCCTACTATAATTGTGGAGGTGTCTATCTCGCTTTTCAATTCTGTTAAAATTTGTTTTATGTGTCTTGCAGCCCTGTCATTGGGTGCATAAATATTTAATATGGTTATGTCTTCCTGATCAATTGTCCCTTTTATCATTATATAGTGTCCTTCTTTATCCTTTGTGGTGGATTTAAGTCTAAAGTCTATTTTGTCAGAAATTAATATTGCTACTCCTCTTCTTTTTTGCTTATTGTTTGCTTGATATACTTTTTTCCATCCTTTGAGTTTTAGTTTGTTTGTGTCTCTAAGTCTAAGGTGTGTCTCTTGTAGGCAGCATATAGATGGATCGTGTTTCTTTATCCAGTCTGTGACTCTCTGTCTCTTTATTGGTGCATTTAGTCCATTTACATTCAGGGTAATTATAGATAAATAAGTTTTTAGTGCTGTCATTTTGATGCCTTTTTATGTGTGTTGTTGACAATTTCATTTTTCCACATACTTTTTGTGCTGAGGCGTTTTTCTTAGTAAATTGTGAGATCCTCATTTTCATAGTGCTTGACTTTATGTTAGTTGAGTCGTTACATTTTTCTTGGTTTTTATCTTGAGTTATAGAGTTGTTATACCTTTTTGTGGTTACCTTATTATTTACCCCTATTTTTCTAAGTAAAAACCTAACTTGTATTGTTCTATATCGCCTTGTATCACTCTCCATATGGCAGTTCAATGCCTCCTGTATTTAGTCCCTCTTTTTGATTATTGTGATCTTTTGCCTATTGACTTCCATGATTCCCCGTTACGTGTATTTTTTTTTTTTAATTAATCTTAATTTGTTTCTTTTTGTGATTTCCCTATTTGAGTTGATATCAGGACGTTCTGTTTTGTGACCTTGTGTTGTGCTGATATCTGATATTATTGGGTCTCTGACCAAACAATATCCTTTAGTATTTCTTGTAGCTTTGGTTTGGTTTTTGCAAATTCTCTAAACTTGTGTTTGTCTGTAAATATCTTAATTACGCCTTCATATTTCAGAGAGAGTTTTGCTGGATATATGATCCTTGGCTGGCAGTTTTTCTCCTTCAGTGTTCTGTATATGTCGTCCCATTCCCTTCTTGCCTGCATGGTTTCTGCTGAGTAGTCTGAACTTATTGATTCTCCCTTGAAGGAAACCTTTCTTTTCTCCCTGGCTGCTTTTAAAATTTTCTGTTTATCTTTGGTTTTGGCAAGTTTGATGATAATATGTCTTGGTGTTTTTCTTTTTGGATCAATCTTAAATGGGGTTCGATGAGCATCTTGGATAGATATCCTTTCGTCTTTCATGATGTCAGGGAAGTTTTCTGTCAGGAGTTCTTCAACTATTTTCTCTGTGTTTTCTGTCCCCCCTTCCTGTTCTGGGACTCCAATCACCCGCAGGTTATCCTTCTTGATAGAGTCCTACATAATTCTTAGGGTTTCTTCATTGTTTTTAATTTTTTTATCTGATTTTTTTCAGCTATGTTGGTGTTGATTCCCTGGTCCTCCAGATGTCCCAGTCTGCATTCTAATTGTTCGATTCTGCTCCTCTGACTTCCTAGTGTGTTGTCTAATTCTGTAATTTTATTGTTAATCTTTTGGATTTCTACATGTTGTCTCTCTATGGATTCTTGCAACTTATTAATTTTTCCAGTATGTTCTTGAATAATCTTTTTGAGTTCTTCAACAGTTTTATCAGTGTGTTCCTTGGCTTTTTCTGCAGTTATCCTAATTTCATTTGTGATATCATTAAGTATTCTGTAAATTAGTTTTTTATATTCTGTATTTGATAATTCCAGGATTGTATCTTCATTTGGGAAAGATTTTGATTCTTTTGTTTGGGGGGTTGGAGAAGCTGTCATGGTCTGCTTCTTTAAGTGGTTTGATATGGATTGTTGTCTCCGAGCCATCACTGGAAAACTAGTTTTTCCAGAAAATCCGATAAAGAAAAATGCAGTCAGATCCCTATCAGAGTTTTCCCTGTGGCTCAGGCTATTCAGATGTTAATGAAGCCGCCTGGGGAGGGTGGGGGAGGGAACAGAGAGATAAGAGAGTAGCACCTCAGAATATAGCCAG
Organism: Elephas maximus indicus; assembly: GCF_024166365.1. Lineage (NCBI taxonomy): Eukaryota > Metazoa > Chordata > Mammalia > Proboscidea > Elephantidae > Elephas > Elephas maximus. The sequence continues at coordinate 52,008,232 of NC_064830.1, forward strand.
AGTTGCTTGTCTTGCTTGGAATGACTATTATATCTGAGATTCCCGCGGGCGCGTCGCCTGTGTGTGCTGGCTGTGTGGAGATTGCCCCCGGGGGGTCTGGCCCGCTGGAGTCACGGTCAGATCCTCCGCTTCCAGCCCCACGCCCAGCGTCAAGGCTCCCCTACTGGGACGGTGCACTCTCGACTCCAAAATCAGTCGCTGCCTCCCGGGGACTTCTCGTCCCTCCAGCCGCGTGGCCGTGCCGCCTCCGAGAACCAGTTGGGCCTCCTCCCGGGGTTAGTTCAGATGGGTGGAGCAGCTCCCCGTACTTGTGCCGTGACCGAGTGTCCCAGCTGGGACGCTGTTCTCCCCGCTCCAATACCAGTCACTGCCTCCCGGGGACTTCTCCTACTGGCTGAGTCCCACGCCGCCCGCGTGACCCGGCTGGTCCCCTTCCCGGGGTTAGTTCAGGGGGGTGGAGCAACTGTCCGTGTTTATGCCGTACCTGCGTCCAGTCTAAATCCCTGCGGGACGGTTCCCCGGCTCAGACGCTGCTCTTTCTGCTCCAAGACCAGTCACTGCCTCCCGGGGACTTCTCCTACCGGCTGCATCCCACGCCACCCGCGGAACCGGCTGGTCCCCCTCCCGGGGTTAGTTCAGGGGGGTGGGGCAGCTCTCTGTGCTTGTGCTGTACCTGACTGGTACGCTGGCTCCAGGCTCTGGAAACAATCGCTGCTTCCCCGTATTAGTTGGTTCTCCGTCTCTAAATCTGTGTTTGTTGTTCAGGGTGCGTAGATTGTTATGTATGTGATCGATTCACTTGTTTTTCTGTGTCTTTGTTGTAAGAGGGATCCGAGGTAGCGTCTGCCTAGTCCGCCATCTTGGCTCCGCCCCTCAGGGTTTTTTTTTTTAATTGCTATTTTATTGAGAGCTTTTATCAGGAATGGGTGTTGGACTTTATCAAGCGCCTTTTCTGTGTTGATTGAGATGATCAAGTGATTCTTTTGTTTTTATTTATGTGGTGGAGTACATTGATTGATTTTCTTATGTTGAACCATCCTGGCATACTTGGTACGAATCCTACTTGGTCAGGATGTATTATTACTTTTCTGTGACGCTGAATTCTTTTGGCTAGAATTTTGTTGAGAATTTTTGCATCTATATTCATGAGAGATATTGGTCTGTAATTTTCTTTTTTCATGGTGTCTTTGCCTGGTTTTGGTATCAGGGTTATTCTGGCTTCATAGAATGAATTTGGAAGTATTGTTTCCTTTTCTACATTCTGAAATAGTTTGAGTAGTACTGGTGTGAGCTATTCTCTGAATGTTTTGTAGAATTCTCCAGTGAAGCTGTCTGGACCAGGACTTTTTTATTTTTTATTTTTTTAATTGTGCTTTAAGTGAAAGTTTACAGTTCAAGTTAGTTTCTCATACAAAAATTTATACACACATTTTTATGTGAACCTAGTTGCTCTCTCTACAATGTGACAGCACACTCCTCCTTTCCACCCTGTATTTCTTGTGTCCATTCAACCAGCTCCTGTCCCTCTCTGCCTTCTCATCTGACCTCTGGACAGGAGCTGCCCATTTAGTCTCATGTATCTACTTTAGCTAAGAAGCACACTCTTCACAAGTATCATTTAATGTCTTATAGTTCAGGCTAATCTTTTTCTGAAGAGTTGGCTTCTGGAAGGGTTATAGTTTTGGGCTAACAGAGAGTCCAAGGGCCATGTGTTCTGGGGTCCCTCCAGTCTCAGTTAGGCCGTTAAGTCTGGTCTTTTTACTAGAATTTGAGTTCTGCATCCCACTTTTCTCCTGCTCTGTCAGGGACTCTCTGTTGTGTTCCCTGTCAGGGCAGTCAGTGGTGGTAGCTGGCACCATCTAGTTCTTCCTGTCTCAGGCTGATGGAGTCTCTGGTTTATGTGGCCCTTTCTGTCTCTTGGGCTCATATTTTCTTTGTGTCTTTGGTGTTCTTCATTCTTCTTTACTCCAGGTGGGTTGGAACCAATTGATACATCTTAGATGGCCACTTCCTAGCTTTTAAGACCCCAGATGCCTCTCACCAAAGTGGGATGCACATTTTCTTAATAAACTTTGTTATGCCAATTGACCTAGATGTTCTCTGAAACCATGGTCCCCAGACCCCCACCCCTGTACTCTGTCCCTCAAAGTGTTTGGTTGTATTCGGGAAACTTCTTAGCTTTTGGTTTAGTCCAGTTGTGCTGACTTCCCCTGTATTGCATGTTGTGCTTCCCTTCACCTAAGGTAATTCTTGTCTACTATCTATTTGGTGAATACCCCTCTCCCTCCCTCACCACCCTTGTAGCCATCAAAGAATGTTTTCTTCTGTGTTTAAACTGTTTCTTAAGTTCTTATAATAGTGGTCTTATACAATATTTGTCCTTTGAGACTGACTAACTTCACTCAGCATAATGCCTTCCAGTTTCACCCATGTTATGAGATGTTTCACGGATTCATCGTTGTTCTTTATTGTGGCATAGTATTCCATTGTGTAAAAATACCATAATTTGTTTATCCATTCATCTGTTGATGGGCACCCAGGTTATTTCCATCTTTTTGCTATTGTGAACAGTGCTGCAATGAACATGGGTGTGCATATATCTATTTGGGTGTGGGCTCTTATTTCTCAAGAATGTATTCCAAGGAGTGGGATTGCTGGATCATGTGGTACTTCTGTCTCTAGCTTTTTAAGGAAGTGCCAAATCGATTTCCAAAGTGGTTGCATGATTTTACATTCCCACCAGCAGTGTATAAGTGTTTCAGTCTCTCCACAACCTTGCCAACAGTTATTATTTCGTGTTTTTTGGATTAATGCTAGCCTTGTTGGTGTGAGATCGTACCTCATTATACTTTTGATCTGCATTTCTGTAATGGCTAATGATCATGATCATTTCCTCATGTGTTTGTTAGCTGCCTGAATGCTTTCTTTGGTGAAGTGCCTATTCGTATGCTTTACCCATTTTTAAATTGGTTTATTTGTCTTTTTGTTGTTGAGGTTTTGCAGTACCTTGTAGATTTTAGAGATTAGATGCTGATTGGATTTGTTGTAGCCAAATTTTTTTCCCCAGTCTGTAGGGTGTCTTTTTGCTCTTTTGGTGAAATCTTTGGATGAGCATAAATGTTTGAATTTTAGGAGATCCCAGTTAACTAGTTTCTCTTCTGGCTTTGTGCATTGTTAGTAATGTTTTGTATACTGTTTATGCCATGTATTAGGGCTCCTATTATTTTCCCTATTTTTTCTTCCATGATCTTTATTGTTTTAGATTTTATATTTAGGTCTTTGATCCATATTGGGTTAGTTTTTTTGGATGGTGTGAGGTATGGGTCTTGTTTCTTTTTTTTTGCAGAGGGATATTCACTTATGCCAGCACCATTTGTTAAAGAGGCTGTCTTTTGCTCATCTAACTGACTTTGGGCTTTTGTCATGTATCAGCTGCTCATAGGTGGATGAATTTGCATCTGGATTCTGAATTCTGTTCCATTGCTCTATATATCTGTTGTTGTACCAGTACCAGGCTGTTTTGACTGCTGTGGTGGTATAATAGGTTCTAAAATCAGGTAGTGTGGGGCCTCCCACTTTGTTCTTCTTTTTCAGTAATGCTTTACTTATCCGAGGCCTCTTCCCTTTCCATATGAAGTTGGTGATTTGTTCCTCCATCTTATTAAAAAATGCCATTGGAATTTGAATCGGGATTGCATTGCATCTGTAGATCGCTTTGGGGAGAATAGACATTCTCACAATGTTGAGTCTTCCTATCCATGAGAAAGGTATGTTTTTCCACTTATGTAGGTCTCTTTTGGTTTCCTGCAGTAGTGTCCTGTAGTTTTCTTTGTATAGGTCTTTTACATCCCTGGTTAGATTTATTCCTAAATATTTTATCTTCTTTCGATGGCAGTGAGTTTATTTTATCTTCTTGGGGGCTATTGTGAATGGTATTGATTTGATCATTTCCTCTTTGAAGTTCTCTTTGTTGATGTAGAGGAATCCAATTGATTTTTGTATGTTTATTTGGTGTCCTGATAATTTGCTGAAATCTTGTATTAGTTCCAGTAGTTTTCTTGTGGAATCTTTGGGGTTTTATGAGTGTAAGATCGTATCATCTGCAAATAGAGATACTTTTACTTCTTCCTTACCAATTTGGATGCCCTTTGTTTCTTTATCTAGCCTAATTGCTCCGGCTAGGACCTCCAGCAAAATGTTGAATAAGAGTGGTTATAAAGGACATCCTTGTCTGCTTCCAGTTCTCAACGGGAATGCTTTCATTCTCCCTCCATTTAGGATGATGTTGGCTGTTGGCTTTGTATAAATGCCCTTTGTTATATTGAGGAATTTCCCTTTCTATTTTGCTGAGAGTTTTTATCATGAATGGATGTTGGACTTTTCAAATGCCTTTTCTGAATCAATTGATAAGATCATGTGGTTCTTGTCTTTTGTTTTAGTTATTTGATGGATTACATTGTTTTTCTAATGTTGAACCATCCCTGCATAACTGGTATGAACTCCACTTGGTCACGGTGAATTATTTTTTGATATGTTGTTGAATGCTATTGGCTAGAATTTTAATTAGTGTTTTTGCATCTATGTTCATGAGGGATATGGTCTATAATTTTTTTTTTTTTTTTTCGGTGTAGCGTCTTTACCTTGTTTTTGTATCAGGGTTATGCCAGCTTCATAGAATGAGTTCAGGAGTATCCCATCATTTTCTACGCTCTGAAATACCTTAATAGTAGTGGTTTTAACTCTCTTCTGAAAGTTTAATAGAATTCTCCAGTGAAGCCATCAGGGACAGGCTTTTTTTTTTTTTTTTAATTGTGCTTGAAGTGAAAGTTTACAAATCAAGTCAGTCTTTCATAGAAAAATTTATATACATCTTGCTGTGTACTCCTGGTTGGTCTCCCCCTAATGAGATTGCATACCCCTTCTCTTCATCCTGTATTCCCCTTGTCCATTCGGCCAGCTTCTGTCTCCTTCTGCCTTCTCATCTCCCCTCCAGACAAGAGTTGCCCACATAGTTTCATGTGTCTACTTGAGCCAAGAAGCTCACTCCTCACTAGTATCATTTTCTATCTTATGGTCCAGTCCAATGCCTGTCTGAAGAGTTGGCTTTGGGAATGATTTTCATATTGGGCCAACAGAAGGTCTGGGGACCATGACCTCTGGGGTCCTTTTAGTCTCAGTCAGATCATGAAGTCTGATCTTTTTACAAGAATTTGAGGTCTACATCCCACTGTTCTCTTGCTCCATTAGGGATTCTCTGTTGTGTTGCCTGTCAGGGCAGTCATCAGTTCTAGCCGGGCACCCTCTAGTTCTTCTGGTCTCAGACTGATGTAGTCTCTGGTTTATGTGGCCCTTTCTGTCTCTTGGGCTCATAATTACCTTGTGTCTTTGATGTTCTTCATTCTCCTTTGGTCCAGGTGGGCTGAGATCAATTGAAGCATCTTAGCTGGCCGCTTCCTAGTGTTTAAGACTCCAGACACCACTCACCAAAGTGGGATGCAGAGTGTTTCCTTAATAGGTTTTATTGTGCCAATTGACCTAGACCCATCGTCCCCAGACCCCCACCCCTGCTACTCTGGCCTTCGAAGCATTCGGTTTATACAGTAAGCTTTTTTGCTTTTGGTTTAGTCCAGTTGTGGTGACCTCTCCTCTCCTTATTGTGTGTTGTCTTGTCCTTTACCTAAAATAGTTCTTGTCTACTATCTAATTTAGTGAATACCACTTTCCCTCCCTCCCTCCCCACCCTCATAACCATCAAAGAAAATTTTCTGTGTTTAAACTATTTCTTGTATTCTTATAATAGTGGTCTTATACAATATTTGTCCTTTTGCAACTGAATAATTTCACTCAGCACAATGCCTTCCAGAGTCCTCCATGAGTAAATCAAATGTTTCATGGATTCATCATTGTTCTTTATTGATGTGTACTATTCCATTGTGTTAATATACCATAATTTATTTATCCATTCATCCATCGATGGGCACCTTGGTTGCTTCAATCTTTTGCTATTGTAAACAGTGCCGCAATGAACATGGGTGTGCATATATCTGTTTGTGTAAAGGCTCTTATTTCTCTAGGATATATTGTAAAGAGTGGGATTGCTGGGTCGTATGTTAGTTCTATTTCTAGCTTTTTAAGAAAGTGCCAAATTGATTTCCAGAGTGGTTGTACCATTTTACATTCCCAGCAGCAGTGTAGAAGTGTTCCAGTCTCTCCACAACCTCTCCAACATTTATTATTATATTATTTTTGATTAATGCTAGCCTTGTTGGAGTGAGATAGAATCTCTCCGTAGTTTTGATTTGCATTTCTGTAATGGCTAATGATTGTGAGCATTTTCTCATGTATCTGTTAGCTGCCTGAATGTCTTTTTTTTGAAGTGCCTTTTGATATCCTTTGCCCATTTTTTATTTGGGTTGTCTTTTTGTAGTTGAGTTTTTGCAGTATCATGTAGATTTTAGAGATCAGACACTGATCAGAAACGTCATAGTAAAAGCTTTTTCCCAGTCTGTAAGTAATCTTTTTACTCTTTTGGTGAAGTCTTTGGATGCGCATAGGTGTTTGATTTTTAGGAGCTCCCAGTTATCTAGTTTCTCTTCTGGGGTTTGTGCATTGTTAGTAATGTTTTGTATACTGTTTATGCCATGTATTAGGGCTCCTAGCATTTTCCCTATTTTTTCTTCCATGATCTTTACCATTTAATATTTTATATTTAGGTCTTTGATCCATTTTGAGTTAGTTTTTGTGCATGGTGGGAGGTATGGGTCTTGTTTCATTTTTTTGCAGATGAATATCCAGTTATGCCAGAACCATTTGTTAAAGAGATTGTATTTTCCACATTTAACTGACTCTGGGCCTTTGTCAAATATCAGGTGCTCATATGTGGATGGATTTATATCTGGATTCTCAATTCTGTTTCACTGGTCTATGTATCTGTTGTTGTACCGGTACCAGGCTGTTTTCACTCCTGTGGCAGTATAATAGATTCTAAAACCAGGTAGTGTGAGGCCTCTTTCCCTTCTGTATGTAGTTGTTGATTTGTTTCTCCATCTCATTAACAGATGCCATTGGAATTTTTTAATTTTTTAATTATATCTATAGATTGCTTTTCATAGAATAGACATTTTTACACTGTTGAATCTTCCTATCCATGAGGAAGGTATGTTTTTCCAGTTACGTAGGTCTCTTTTGGTTTCTTGCAGTAATGTGTTGTAGTTTTCTTTGTAGAGGTGTTTTACGTCTCTGGTTAGATTTATTTCTAAGTATTTTATCTTCTTGGAGGCTACTGTAAATGGTATTGATTTGGTGGTTTTCTCTTTGACGTTTTCTTTTGTTAGTGCATAGGATTCCATCTGATTGTTGTATGTTTATCTTGTATCCTGATACTGTGCTGTAATCTTCTATTAGTTTCAGTAGTGTTCCTGGGTATTCCTTAGTGTTTTGTGGGTGTAAGATCAAGTTATCTGCAAATAGAAATACTTTTACTTCTTCCTTACCAAATACCCTTTATTTCTTTATCTAGCCTAATTGCTCTGGCTAGGACCTCCAGCACAATGTTGAATAAGAGGGGTAATAAAGGGCATCCTTGTCTGGTTCCTGTTCTCAGACTCTCTCCATTTAGGATGATGTTGGCTGTTGGCTTTATATAAATGCCCCTTATTATGCTGAGGAATTTTCCTCCTATTCCTGTTTTGCTGAGAGTTTTTGTCAAGAATGGATGTTGGACTTTGTCAAATGTCTTTTCTGCATCAATTGATAAGATCATGTGGTTCTTGTCTTTTGTTTTATTTATGTGTTGGATTACACTGAGTGCTTTTCTAATGTTGAACTATCCCTGCATTCCTGGTATGAATCCCACTTGGTCATGGTGAATTATTTTTTTGGTATGTTGTTGAATTGTACTGGCTAGAGTTTTGTTGAGGATTTTTGTGTTGAAATTCATGAGGGTTATAGGTCTGTAATTTTCTTTTTTTGTGGTGTCTTTACCATGGTTTGGTATCAGGGTTATGCTAGCTTCGTAGAATGAGTTTGGGAGTATTCCATCCTTTTCTGTGCTTTGAAATACCTTTAGTAGTAGTGGTGTTAACTCTTCTCTGAAAGTTTGGTAGAACTGTCCAGTGAAGCTGTCAGGGCCAGGGCTTTTGTTGTTGTTGTTGGGAGTTTTTTGATTACCTTTTCAATCTCTTCTTTTGTTACGGGTTTATTTAGTTGTTCTACCTTTGTCGGTAGTATGTTTCTAGAAATTCATCCATTTCTTCTAGGTTTTCAAATTTGATATTTCATGGTAATCTGATACGATTCTTTTCATTTCAGTTGGGTGTGTTGTGATACCGCCCATCTCATTTCTTATTCAGATTATTTGCTTCCTTTCCTATTTTTCTTTTGTCATTTTGGCCAATAGTTTATCAATTTTGTTAATTTTTTCAAAGACCCAGCTTTTGATCTTGTTACCTCTTTCAATTGTTTTTCTGCTCTCTATTTCATTTAATTCTGCTCTAATTTTTAGTATTTGCTTTCTTTTGGTGCCTGAGAGCTCCTTTTGCTCCCCTCTCTGTTTGAATTGTGTGGATAATTCTTTGATTGTTTCCCTTTTTTTTTGTTGTATGTGTACATTTATTGCTATAAATTGACCTCTGATGACTGCGTTTGCTGTGTCCCAAAGGTTGTGGTAGGAAGTGTTTTCCTCCTCATTTGATTCTATGAATTTCTTTATTCCGTCTTTAATTTCTTCTGTAACCCAGTATTTTTTGAGCAAGGTGTTGTTCAGTTTCCATGTGTTTGATTTTTTTTCCTTGCTTTTTCTGTTATGGATTTCTACTTTTATGGCTTTATGGTCAGAAAAGATGCTTTGTAACATTTCAATGCTTTGGATTCTGCAAGGCTTGCTTTATGACCTAATACACGGTCCATTCTGCAGAATGTTCCATGTGCATTGGAAAGGAAAGTATACTTGGCTGCTGTTGGTTGGAGTGTTCTATATATATCTGTGGGGTCAAGTTGGTTGATTGTGGCATTTAGATCTTCTGTGTCTTTATTGAGCTTCTTTCTGGATGTCCTGATCTTCACCAAAAATGGCATTTTGTAGGCTCCTGCTATTGTTGTGGAGCTCTCTCTCTCTTCAATGCTGTTACAGTTTTTGTTTTATGTATTTTGGAGCCCTGTCATTGAGTGTGTAATACTTATTACGGTTACGTCCTCCTGGTGTACTGACCCTTTAATCATTATGTAGTGTCCTTCCTTATCGTTTGTGGTGGATTTTACTTTAAAGTCTATTTTTCAGAAGTTAATCTTGCCATTCCTGCTGTTTTTTGATTGTTGTTTGCTTAATATATTTTTTCCATCCTTTGAGTTTTAGTTTGTGTCTTTAAGTCTAAGGTATGTCTCTTGTAGGCAGCATATAGACAGATTGTGTTTTTTATACATTCTGCCTCTCTTTGTCTCTTTATTGGTGCATTTAGCCCATTTACATTCAGCATAGTTATTGATAGGTATGAGTTTAGTGCCGTCATTTTGATTTTGTGTGTGTGTGTGTGTGTTTTTGACAGTTTTTTTTTTCCACTTAATTTTCTGTGCTGAGTCATTTTTCTTTATGTATTTTCATCTTTTCCATTGTGGTTGATTTTGTATTTGCTGAATCTTTATGTTTTTCATGTTTTTTTTTTTTTATTTTGAAGTGCAGGATTGTTAGTTTCCTTTGTGGTTACCTTAATATTTACCCTTATTTTTCTAAGTTTATCCAATATTTTATTTCTTTATATCACCTTGACTTCCTCTCCATGTGAAAGATGTATGACTACATTTTTAGCTCCTCTTTTTTGTTTTAATGTTGTCTTCTTTTACATAATGACATCTCTGTTTACCTTTTTCAGCTTTGATCCATTTTTGTGACTTCCCTATCTGGGTTGATATCTGGTTGTTCTGTCCTGTGTTCTAGTCTTGGTTTGTTATCTGATGTTACTGATTTTCTGACCAGAGATTCCCTTCAGTATTTCTTGTAATTTTGGTTTGTTTTTTGCACATTCCCTAAACTTCTGTTTATCTGAAAGTGCCCTAATTTCACCAACATATTTGAGAGACAGTTTTGCTGAATTCTTGGCTGGCAATTTTTTTCCTTCAAGGCTTTATGTATATCATCCCATTGCCTTCTTGTCTGCATGGTTTCTGCTGAGTAGTCTGAACACATCTTTAACAATTATCTCTCTATTTTCTGTTATCCCTCTGTTCTAGAGTCCCACAGAATTCTTAGGGTTTTTTTTTAAATTCTTTTATCTGATTTTCCTGAATTAAGTTGTCAAGTGCTTTATCTTCAGCCTCACTAATTCTGACTTCTATTTCCTGAATTCTACTCATATGACTTTCTATTGAGTTGTCTAATTTTGAAATGTTATGGTTAATCATCTGTATTTCTGTTTGCTGTCTCTGTCTGGATTCTTGCAGCCTCTTAAATTTGTTCTTATGGTCTTCTGAAATTTTCTTAAGTTTCTCTATTGCTTTGTGTATGTGCTCCTTGGCTTGTTCTGCATGTTGCCTGATCTCCTTCATGATCTCTTGACGAGCTCTGTATGTTAATCTTTTGTATTCTACTTAGGTAATTCCAGGAAGTTTTTTCCTCTGGAAGATTTCTTGATTCTTTGTTTTGGGAGTTTGCAGAAGCCATCATGGTCTGCCTCTTTATGTGATTTGATAATGACTGTTGTCTTTGAGCCATCAATAAGTTACTGTAGTCATTTATTTTATGCTTGCTTACTGTGTCCTAGCATTTTCTTTTGTTTTGTTTTGATATGCCAAAACAGGCTGCTCCTGTGGACTAGTTTGATTATCGGTGCCTATGAAGTTCTAACATTCTATCAGCAAAGTGGTTAGATGTGTTACTAAGTCTGCGAACCCAGGAGTCCATTTACTTTTCTTGTATGGATTTAGCTCAGGTGTCCAGGTTGTCAGTCACCAAGTGTGTAGTGCAGGCTCTCACGTACAGTTCTAGATAGGCAGGGGTGATTCGTGTAGGCACAGGTATCTGGCTGCAGTAGGGGGTCATGTGCTGAACAAGGCAGGGGGCTGACAGCAGCCCCTGAGTGTCTGGGAGGAAAGAGTGTCTCTGTTTCCTAGAGCGCATAGGTGAGTGGGTTTTGCCACCAGACTCTGGCCACCCAATGCTATTGGCTGTAAGGACTGGGAGGCACCACTTATTCTTGGACCCCTGCCCTGGGTGGCTAGGTGGCATGGGTAGAGCCATCAGCCCTCAGACCCCTGATGAGGGTAGGTGAGAACCCTTCTTAATGGGCAGGGTGGTGTCAAATGTCACGAATCTGCCACTCCCCCTTATAGCTGATACAGCTGAAAATAGGCTTCAGATGTATACCCTGCTGTACTGTGCTAATGAGGGCCTACACTGTTGAAATGGGCCCACACAGGTCTGCACAGGGGTGAAAGGCATTCAAAGTCCATGGAGCCCTTATGCCTGTGCCTAGGCAAAGGAGCTGTGCCTGCCCTGAGTTCCTACCTTAGGGGAGCTGGCACATTATTTTTTCTTGTTTGTTAATTTGTTCCCTTTCCAAGGCTGGGAGAATGGCTCAGGACATGTGATGGGCCCAGGAGATGTGGCAATCTCTGAAGCTGGCACAGGACCTGGTGCAGAGTGGGGAGGGGTCAGGTAAATGGGAGAGAGGTTTTTCCCAAAGGGGTGTTTTTTGAATTGCATGGTAGGTTAGATGCATGTACTTATCTTTTGCTGATTGAGCATTGCTTTTCACTGGTTCTGGAAGCATGAGTAGACTCTCCACCTCTTGACCTCTTCTGATGTGGAAAATGCACCCTGAGTGTCACTGCTTGCCTCACCACACATAGGCAATCTGGCTTCAGGGTGTCAGTTCCCTCCAGTTAGCTCTGGCAATTCCTCACTGCTACCATCTCTCCCTCCCCCTGCTGCTCAGTCCAATTCCTCAACTTTGCTTTTGATGTTCAGGGCTCTTAGATTGTCATATATAATTGATTTGCTTGTTTTTTGGGGGGGGGTCTTTGTTGTAAGAGGGACCACAGGAAGCGTCTGACTACTCTGCCATCTTGGTCCCACCTCAGGAGTATTTTTTTGTTGTTGGAAATTTTTAAATTAACTTTTTAATCTCTTCTCTTGTTATGGGACTGTTCAGATTTTCCACCTAAATTTGTGTTAGTTTAGGTAGGTAGTGTGTTTCTAGAAGTTTATTCATTTCCTCTAGGTTTTCAAATTTGTTGGAGTACTATTTTTCTTAGTATTCTCTTATGATCCTTATTTCACTTGGGTTTGTTGTAATGTCCCCCATCTCATTTCTTATTTGGGTTATTTGTTTCCTCTCCTGTTTTTCTTTTTTCACTTTGGCCAGTGGTTTGTTGAAATTGTTGATCCTTTCAAAGAACTAACTTTTTGCCTTGTTGATTCTTTCTATTCTTCTATTCTTTGCTTCATTTATTTTTGCTCTGATCTGTATTATTTCCTTTCTTCTGGTGGCTGTAGGCTTCTCTTGTTGTTCTCTTTCTATTTGTTTGATTTTGTCCCTTCTTTTTTGATGTGTGCATCTATTGCTTTAAATTGTCCCCTGAGCACTGCCTTTGCTGTGTCCCAAAGGTTTTTGTATGATGTGTTTTCATTCTTATTTGATTCTGGAAATTTTTTGATTCCATGTTTGATTTCTTCTATTACCCGGTGGTTTTTAAGCAAGGTGTAATTCAATTTCCATGTTTTTAAATTTTTTTCTACTTTTATTGCATTGTGGTCAGAGAAGATGCTTCATATTGTCTCAGTGTTTTGGTTTTGCTGTGGGTTGCTTTGTGGCCTAAGATGTGATCTGTTCTGGAGAATGGTCCGTTTTCACTGGAAAAGAATGTACACTTTGCTGCTGTTGGGTGGAGTGTTCTGTTTATGTCTATAAGGTCAAGATGGTTAATCGTGGCCTTTATATCTTTGCTAAGTTTCTTTCTAGTTGTTGTGTCCTTTACTGAGAGTAGTGTGTTGAAATCTACTATTGTGGAGCTGTGAATTTCTCTTTTCAGTGCTGTTAGAGTTTCCTTTGCGTATTTTAGGGCCGTGTTGTTGGGTGCATATATGTTTATTTTGGTTATGTCGTCATGGTGGATTTTCCCTTTAATTATTATGTAGTGCCCTTCCTTGTCTTTTATGATGGATTTTGCCTTAATGTATATTTTATTGAGATTAGTAATGCCATTCTTGTTCTTTTTTGGTTGTTCTTTGCTTGATACATTTATTTCCATCCTTTGATTTTTAATATGTTTATGTTTTTGTGTCTAAGGTGTGTCACTTGTAGACAGCATATTGATAGGCCATGATTTTTTGTCCATTCTGTCACTCTCTGCATCTTTATTGGTGCTGTCTTAGTTATCTAGTGCTGCTATAACAAAAATACCACAAGTGGATGGCTTTAACAAAGAGAAATTTATTCTCTCACAGTCTAGTAGGTTAAAAGTCTAAATTCAGGGTGTCAGCTCCAGGGGAAGGCTTTCTCCCTTTGCCAGCTCTGGAGGAAGGTCCTTGTCCTCAATCTTCCCTGGTTGAGGAGCTTCTCAGGTGCAGGGACCCCAGGTCTAAAGGGCACGCTGTGCTCCCGGTGCTGTTTTCTTGATGGTATGAGGTCCCCAACTCTCTGCTAGCTTCCTTTTCCTTTTGTCTCTTGAGAGATAAAAGGTGGTGCAGGCCACACCCCAGGGAAACTCCCTTTACACTGGATCAGGGAGGTGACCTGAATAAGGGTGGTGTTACAATCCCACCCTAATCCTCTTTAACATAAAATTACAATCACAAAATGGAGGACAGCTACACAAACCTGGGGCTCATGGCCTAACCAAGTTGACACATATTTTTGGGGTGACACAATTCAATCCATGACAGGTGCATTTAAACCATTTGCATTCAGTGTGATTATCAATAGGCATGAGTTTATTGCTGTCATTTTGCAGTGGCTTTTTTATTTTTATTTTTTGTGGTGCTGACTTTTTTTGTTCCTCTTAGTCTCCTGTGCTGAGTTCCTTTTGTTTGTAGATTTTATTTTTTTCATTATTGTAGGTTTTGCATTTTCTGAGACTCTACGCTTTTCTTCTTTATTTTAATGAGTAGATTTGTTAACTTTCTTTGTGGTTACCTTGAAATTTACCCTTATCTCCCTAAATTTGAGCCAGTCTTTTATTACTTGATATCACTTTAACTTCCTCCCCATTTGGAAGTTCTATACCTATTCTTTATATTCCGCCTTTTATTGTTCTGACATTTTCATCATTTAGAGATTGATTCTGTAGTTCTGTGTTTTAAATCTTTTAGTTTTGTTTTATCCTTGAGAGATTATTACCTAGGTTGGTTTTTGGTTGATTCTGACCTGTGTCCTTGTTTCAGGTTGTTGTCTGATGTTGTTGGTCTAACTGAAGGACCTCTTTAATGAATCTTGAAAGTTCGATTTACTTTTTACAAGCTCCTTTAATTTCTGTTCACCTGGAAATGTCCTAATTTCTCCACCATATTTGAGGGAGAATTTTGCTGGTTATATTATTCTTGGTTGGCAGTTTTTTCTTTCAAGGTTTTATATATGTCATACAATTGCCTTCTTGCCTGCATGGTTTCTGCTGAGTAATCAGAGTTTAGTCTTATTGTTTCCCCTTTGTATGTGACTTTTCGCTTTACTCAAGTTGCTCTCAGAATTATTTTTTGTCTTTGGTTTTGGTGAGTGTAATAATGATATGTCTTGGTGACTTTCTTTTGGGGTCTATCCTACATGGGGTTCATTGAGTTTTTTGGATCGTCGGCTTTTCATCTTTCATTATATTAGGGAAGTTTTTTCTGTCAGCACATATTCAGTGATCCTCTCTGTGTTTTCCATTTTCTCCCCATTCTGGAACTCCGATCATGTGCAAATTTTTGCTCTTGATTTTATCCCACCTAATTCTTAGGTTTTCTTCATTCTTTTCTCCTCAGAGTGGCATCCTTGGATTTGTCTTCAATTTCACTGATTCTGTCTTCCGTTGTTTCAAATTTGCCACAAAAACTTTCTATTGCATTGTCCATTTCTAAAATTTTGTTGTTTATTCTTTGGATTTCTGATTACTGTTTTTGTATGATTTCTAATTGTTTATTTATTTTGACATTTTGTTCTTGTATTATTTTCCTCAGTTCCTCTATTGCTTGGTCTGTGTTTTCCTTGATTTTGGCTATGTTTTGTTTGATTTTGTCTGTGTTTTCCTTGGTCTGTTTCCTTATCTCTTGGAGAGGCCTAGTTATTAGACTTTTGAATTCCCTATCAGGTAGTTCCATTGTCTTTTCTTCTGCAGGAAGGTTATCTGGTGCTTCATTTTGATCACTTATGGGAGCCATCTTTTCCTGTTTTTGTAGTATGTTTTGAAATAGTCTGCTGTCTCTGAGACATTCAGGTATTTTTTTTTTTTTTATTATTATTGAATGTAGGTTTGTTTGTTTTGTCCTGCTTTTTTGTTTTGTTTAGTTGTATCTGGGTAGGTGGGCTGGGCATGCTTTGTTGCTTGCTCATCTGTGGGCATGATAGTTCTCACCATCTTGTCCTGGTGTATAGAGCCAGTCACTCAGCTGTCGTGAAGCAGGGCAGGTCCAGCAGGAAGGGAAGGGGCAGAGATGGGTTGTTTTTCTGCAATATGAACAGTTCCAGGGCTGTGAGTTGGAGCTTAGCCTGCAGCAGGGTGTGGCTGGAGCTGGTGGAAAGGGGTCTGGGGTCTGGGCCAGTTCCCCTTAGTGCCTAGGGGTATGCTGAGGTGGGGCCAGAGCCAGTGGGAAGGGGCCTGGTGTCTGGGCTGTTTCCCCTTAGGGTCACGGGACATGGCAAGGCAAGGCCGACACCAGTGGGGAGGGGCCTAAGCTCTGGGCCAGTTCCCCTCGGGGCCGTGGAACACAGCTAAATGGTGCCAGTGATGGCAAGGAGGGGTTTGAGTCCAGGCCAGTTCCCTTTGGGGTAGCAGAGCATGGCAAGGCAGGACCCAAGCTGGTGGGGAGGGGTCTGGGGTCCAGTTGGTGGGGCAGAGAACAGAGACAGGAGGGGGGTTTGGTGAAGGCAGAGGCAGAGGGGGCTAGATGCAGGAGGGCAATAGGGTGGGTTGGTACTGCAGTTCCCAGCAATCGGGACTGCTGAAATGAGGTGGATCTTGCTGCTATTCACCAGAGGGGTGGGGGTTGTTGCAGCATGCTCCTGCAGTTACCAGGTGAGAGAATCTGGGCTTCTTCTTGAGTCGCAGCAACCAGACATGGTCTTACTTAGCTCTGGGAGTATCCACACCATTACTCTATCGCCTATTGGGAATTCTTTAGAGATGACTTTCTGAGTATGTGGTTGTTGGCTTTATTCCAAGATGGCCACACTGAGTCATGCCATTTGGCCAGAAACCTCCACTCTGTATCTCTACTACTTCACCATTTTCTATCCATTTCTTCTCAGTGGCTTCTGATCTAGTACTTTATCCCTTTGTATAAGATTCAGGGTTCCAGGATTGACGTCTGTATCTGCTTTACTTGGTTTTTCAGGTCTTTGTTGCAGCAGGATGGCTTAATGTATCTGACTAGTCCACCATCTTGGTTTTTCATCTCTACTTCACATTTTGATTTAAATTGGTCAAAAGATTATTTTCAATATTAAGGTATATAGTCACCTCAATTTTAAGAAAATGGTCTCCATTCTTTTTCTGGTAGACTTTTTAGATTTATCAGCAATGTCACCTTCTTTGTGAAGACATCTCAAGCTCCACCCCCTGCAGCATTCTGACTTGTTTGTTCCTCTATTATAATACTAACTATATAGTACTTATCTTTTTTTTTTTCCTTATCTGTTTCCCCATTAGACTGTGAACTCTTCGAGAACTAGGACACCTTCTTATTCATCATTGAATCTTACATTACAGCTACCACAGTGCCTGTCACATGGTAGGTACTCAATAAATATTTATTGGGGGAAAAAAGAACCTAAAAAGAAGTTCCATAAGTGGGCCTAACTTCAGGAAAGTTGGGTGAAGTTTGTATCTGGATATAGTCACTTGCAAGCTTGTCTTCAGATTCATTCTCTACCCTTCTCTTACTCTGCTGTGTATTTCAGGGAAATATATTTCCGAGGCTCCCTTGCTTCTAGCTATGTGTGTCTTCTAGCTAGGTGTGTCCTATGAGAGGCTCAGGTGGAAAATTAGGGGACTGGAGGGAGGGAGAAGCAAGGGTATTTCTCCTTCTTTCTCCTTGAGTTGGGTGGGCAATTCTCCCATGATGAATATGTCTCCTCAGTGGCTCCATCTACTGTTAGAGAGGCTCCCCCCTCCCTACTGGATAGCTCCAGCTCCTGAGAGCAAGTAGCATTGCTTCCTATCTTGGCCCCTTCAGCCCTAGGAGTTGATAGCAGCTTCCTGCTTTTGCTAATCTCTGAGGTACATCACCGTCAGCTCTTTCATCAACTCTGTAACCAATTCCCTGTATTAAATTTTCTGTTTGAAATTTCTGAAGTGCTTTCTATTTTCCTGATTGAAACTTAATTGATTCTTATCTCTCCCATTTCCTTTTTGTCATAGTCCTTAATGTTTAATTATGTCACCCCATTATAGCCACCTACTTGGAGGGATTGAGCCACTCCTGGGTTTTCTGGGTTTTCTATACCATATTCTCTACTTCCTATCAAAGTTTGCCACATCAGTGTCCCATATGTGGTTTTCCAAGAACACAACTAGCTATTTGACATCCAGTTGTGGAAAGGTTTTTAGGCCGCGATAATGCATTATTGTGTATCCTTCTCAGGAACATTTTGCTTTGCACAGAAATTTGTGACAATACGATTCTTTGCTCAGAAGAAGAGGTCCCAATATTAGAATTCCAGAGTTTTCCTAGAAACTCCTAAAGTCTCACCAAGCATGCAGTGCTTACATAAAATTGGTCCTTCCTGCTAAGATACTTCCATTTTCTCAAACTGACCAGAATTTGGGAAGTTGAAAACAAAGCAAGATGGGCTAAGAGAGGACACAGATTGAAAAAAAAAAAGGTGTTTGACATTTGTTTTTCTGAAGTGGGCTTCCAAGCAAGGCCTGGTGATCAGCAGAATACTAAAAACCCAACCCAACCCATTGCCATCGAGTTGATTCCGACTCATAGTGACCCTAGAGGACAAAGTAGAATTGCCCCATGGGATTTCCAAGGAGCGACTGGTGGATTTGAATTGCCGACCTTTTGATTAGCAGCCAAGCTCTTAGCCACTGCACCATCAGGGCTCCACTCAGCAGAATTGCCATGTGCTATTTTCGAGGGTTAAAAATGTAGGATGAAGGCGGTTTTTGGGCCTCATGGCTGGGGATAGGACAGGTATGGGCCTACAAAGGGCAGATGGAGAAATGACAGGGTAGGTAATTGTGCGTGAATTCCAAAGTGATCAGACAGAAGGGAGAATTAGAACAAGGGCAGAGATGGAAGAAAGAGAGGAATGAGGAAGGGAGCAGAAGCAAAAGCACGGCTTTGTGAATCCTAAGTTGTCTCAAGGCAGCCCGAAGCAGGACATGCTACAGCTGAGAACAACAGCAGTCACTTGTTACCTGGGCAGGTGACAATGACCTCATCCTCTTATATGCAGCCATGACTGCCTCCCTCCAAAATTAATCTCCTCTTAAATGGCTTATCCAGAATTTCCTGGGAGGAAGGAATAATGTCAAGCAGAGTGACCTACAGTGAAGGATTCCTTCAAAGCTCTGAAAGCAACCATGACCCAAAATAGGCATCTAAACAGGCTCATTTATAACTTGCCATAAATATCAGCACTAGCAATATCAGCTTCATACAGGGAGTTGACTTCATAGCACTTCAGAAAGTTACAACATCATAAATATCTATGAATATGTTATTTCAGCTGCTCTTATAATTTGTCTGCTCCAACAGGGTTCTGGCCAATTTTAGAAGTTTCCATGTAAATATATGAATATAATGGTAGGAAAAAAAGAAAACAACAAAATGAGGTCAAGTGTCACATTTACTCCACAACTATTATGATAGAATGTGAAATTGTTTTATGAGTGGCTAAAGTAAAAATTTTGGGGGGGTGATGTTACGAGGATTGCCACCAGTCTAAAAATAAAAAATTCCTAAATAAGGAACCCAAGGAGCAGGCATCTTTAGAACCTCTCCTTTTTCTCTAGTTAATCATGTCCACCTTTATAAATGATTCGGTGGTGTTCTAAAATACTAGACCCAGCACATTTATGTACATATAAGTTTGTACTGGTATTTTAAACCAAAACCAAACCCGTTGCTGTGGAGTTAATTATGACTCATGGCAACACCATGTGTTACAGAGTAGAAGTGCTCCATAGGGTTTTCTTGGCTATAATTTTTATGGAAGCACATTGCCAGGCCTTTCTTTTGTGGCACTGCTGTCTGGGTTTCAAACGCCAACCTTTAGGTTAGTAGTTGAGCATATATAAATTTATACCAGTACTTTAAGAGTAACAAAAATATTATTTTACAACATTCAATGCCTGATGACATGTCTGGAAACGTACCATAAAAGAAAATTAATTCTGAAGCAGAGTTGGTTCCTATCTATTGTCATTAAAAATCATTCAGGTGAAAATTAACAATTTGGGCCTGATTCTCCAAAGCTGATAATTAACGGAGCTGTTATGGAAATGGGTTAACAATGATCGTTCACTCCAGTGTTCTAGAATCTATGCCTAAGGTATGGTCTGTGATTATCTCTTCTTTGAGCCTGGAATCCTCCCCTGCTCCCAGGTTGCTTTCCCAGCTGATTGGGATCCTCTAGAGAACTTACCAGATGCCTCTGACTCCTGAACGTGTTGCGGGTTTGGAGCAGGCAGATTTCAGGTAGGGGAGGTTCAAGTCCATTATCTCCAGGAGACACACTGGGGAGGGTTTGGACTGCTGTTTGAGCGACCATGTTATATAGGTAAATTGGTGATAGGTATTTAAAAAGGGAACCTGCTAAGTGGCTTGCTAGCAACTGCCTAAGCTCCAGACTTCCTCTCTAAGGCTCAAAGTAGGCTCAGTAAAATTATTTCCAGGAAGATGTAGAAGTGGAGGTGGAAAGGGTATATCAGTTTGGTGAATATATGGGGCCAAGGGAAATGCATAGGTCTTTTCTAAAATGTGGTTCTCTCTCTCCTGAGACCTGTTTATAAGGGCAGGAGATGTGGCTTTGGAGAGCAAATATCTGCTTTGAAGAAAACCGCAACAAAGGGAGAATGAAAAAAAAGATCTAATGTACAGTTTGTCTAAAGAAAAAACACTTTATCACATCAGTTCTTCAAACATCAAAAAAAAAAAAAAAAGAAAAAAAATGAGTAGCTCCAGGACCACATAGGATAGTGAATACCAGTGGCCGATACCACTTAAACGCCTCCTGCTGGTCAGTTTGTTCTTTCTTGCCTGGTTTCAGTGGAAAACCAGCAATCTCTGAGGCCTTTTATAAGGCACAGCCGGGGGGGTTACAAAGAAAGAAGATGGACTTGGAAACATTCACAAGTAAATATATGCAACGGCCTCTGTAGGAGGTGTAGGTGTATACGTTAGATATTCAGGAAGTTTTGAAGGCAGAAGGTGGTGAACAGTGAGCTTACAGAACCAGTGGAAGTCCAGGAGCCATTGCTGAGGTAAACACCCTTATTCAAATGCCACAGACACACTGTTTTCCTAAACAGAGAGAATTGAGGCCCAGCAGTCATTATGCTGGAACAAAGGATTTGGGTTAGAACCAAAGTTTTAAAGACGTTTTAACGAAGAAGTTCAAAGATTCACTGGCTTGTAGCCAAGTGCGGTCTGATTTGTTTGCATTTCCTTTGGGAACTCACAGGCAGTTGAGGAATTGGCCAGCCACAACTGGGAGGATCACACATTCCTCTGTCAGCCTTTTCTCCCTGAGCATTTACAAGGTGGAGGCGGAGAGCCAGGGGGAACCCCGTTCCCTAAGATGGCTGAGTTCAGCAGCCTGGTCAAGTTCTCTCCTGGGAGAAGGGGCCTAGAATCTTCCTGCACACAAACCAGTGTTAATTAGCCCGCAAGTGAGACCATTGTCACTCAGGTGAATGAGAGGCACTGAGGGAGAGGTGGGAGTGAGATGTTCCCACTTCTTCCCTCTACTAGTGATGATTTGAATGGCTTGCTTCAGGCTCAGAGTCATTAAGCAGGTGTGTCAATGGGCCAGTTTTCTTTGCTCAAGTTCTTGGAAATGTTAGCCAAGAATCTTTCAAACAATCCTATTGATTCCAATTAAAGAGTTTTGAGAAATTTGTCAACTAGATTTTACTTTAAAATAGGGGGAAAATGTTTTTTGCTATGGTTTTGGAAATTAGAAAAGAAATAGTGCTTGTACTTACGCCTGAGTGAATACACACAAACATGTAGTTCCCTCACTTTTTCTTGGGATTTTGATGGCATTTTTAGAAAATTAGGCAAAAATGTGAAAAGGTATGGGATTGCAAAAGGCGAGGAAGAGGAGTTAGTGAGGTTTAAAAAGAATGGTCACATTACTCAGCCCTGGTTCCCTGGGTAGTCCTGACATGTGGCTGATGGCCATTGCTGAGCAGAATCCATGACGTCTTCTTCAGTGGTCAGAACACCAGAGCAGGGGTGAGGAGCAGGAAAGCTGGAGGTCATACACGATGGGACAAGGAGGGGGCAGGAGACCTAAAAGTAAATGTGTCTGTTCATGTGTTGAGCAGCCAGGAGGGAAACACACTTTAAATTCCCTGTCCCTTCCAAATAAATCATGGGAGAAGAAACCTCTGTGTACATAGAATGGTGACATAGAGAGGTGGCCTACTGAGTTTGAGGGATTGCTGGGGTATGTTCTGATAACCTGTAACCAGCACCTGGTTGTCTTCTCCAGAAATGAGTTGTGGTTGTCAGGTTAGAGCCATAAGGTCTGGGGTAAGCCCTCGTGTTTGCAGGGCCTTACTCAACACTGGCCAGGAATGACCTTGTAAGCTGGCACCATAGTCCTGCTTTGTGGTAGGGGACCTGCAGTGAGGGGCACCTTGGGAGGCCTGTGAGTACCCCATCTCCAAAAACATGGCTGGAGCCCTTCATTCTTTTTTGCCTCATCGGCTGTAAGGTCCCTTTATGAGATGAAGCCCCACTTATCTCTTCCTTCTGGCAAAATGCCCACTCTCCATTGCTCAAAGAGGTCTTGAATGGGGCACAGCCCTGGTCAACCTGCAACCATGTGGCACCAAATGTACATGTGCCTGGAGTTGTACCCACTGGCTCCTCTCCTCTCCTGTCTGAGTCCCACACTACCTGGTCTGAGCCCGAGTTCAATTTTAAGAGTCTGTTTCTGTACTAGCTGAAGGAACGGCATGTAATACGGGATTTCTTCTGCCCCTTTTTACCTCCAGGTTCCAGGACTAATCCTGCCCAACACTGGTTGTCCTGCATTACTGGAGGGGGTGCTTGGAAAGAAAGGACCTAAAGGGGGGCCTCGCAGAAGAAAACACCTTTAACGTTCCCTCTAGGGATTCTGCTTATTCTGCCTGGGGAGAAACTGGGCCAGGTATAAGTCTCAAAATTTCAGCATCACAGGTTATTGATCTCAGAAGAAAAAAAATTTTTTTCTTTTTCAAATTTTATTGTGTTTTAGGTGAAAGTTTACAGTGCAAATTAGTTTTTTATTCAAAAATTTATACACAAATTGTGATATTGGTTGCAATCCCCACAATGTGTCAGCACTTTCCCCCTTTCCCTTTCCACCCTGGGTTCTTTATGTCCATTCGTCCAGTTTTCCTGTCCCTTCCTGCCTTCTCATCTTTGCTTTTGGGTAGGTATTACCCATTTGGTCTCATATACTTGAGCTATAAAGCATATTCCTCATGCGTGTTATGGTTTCTTTTATAGGCCGCTCTAATCTTTGACTGAAAGGTGGATTTTGGGAGTGGCTTCAGTTCTGAGTTAGCAGGGTATCCAGGGGACATAGTCTCGGGGGCTCTTCCAGTCTCTGTCAGATCACTAAGTCTGGCCTTTATTGTGAATTTAAATTTTGTTCTACATTTTTCTTCTGCTCTGGCTGGGATCCTCTATTGTGATCCCTGTCAGAGTGGTTGGTGGTAGTAGCGGGGCACCACCTAGTTCTTCTGGACTCAGGCTTGTGGAGGCTATGGTTCATGTGGTCCACTAGTCCTTTGGACTAATAATTTCCTTGTGTCTTTGGTTTTCTTCATTCTCCTTTGCTCTGGGTGGGATAGGACCAATAGCTGCATCTTAGATGACCACTCGCAAGCTTTTAAGACTCCAGATCCTACTTACCAAAGTAGGATATAGAAGATTTTCTTTATGAATTATGTTATGCCAATTGACCTAGATGTCCCCTGAGAAGAAAATTTTTAGAGAGTTAATTTAGAAAGTAATTAATTAATTGAAAGATGAGGGAAAAAAAAAAAACAAAAACAATGCACACACACAGCAAATGTGAAACCCACAGCATTTTCAGGACAATATGGGCCACCTGGGGCCAATTTTCCCATCTTTGCCTAGGCTCTCAACATTGGCAGTCACTGATGGTGTCCACTGCAGTGAAGGCAACTGTCCCTCAGGCACTTGTAGCTGATGAAGACAGAGCTTGCTTATAGCCCCAGGGTGATTGACTATACAGGGAGAGTAACAGCATGGGAATGAGCAAGTATCCAGGGGGTGCCTCCTGGATGCCAAGGGAAAATGAGATGGACTGTTTTAAAGCTGAAAAAAAGCAGGAGGTAAAAATAATTCAGGAGGGAATTACATTCACTGAGAATCACAGAATTTGAGATGTAAAGGAGTTCAAGTCTAGCCCTCAGTAGTGGGATCAGCGTACTGTTGTTGTTAATTACTGTTGAGTCAGCTGTGACAACAGAACAAAATGTTGCCCAGTCCTGTGCCATCTTCATGGTCATTGGTATGCTTGAGTCTATTGTTGCAGCCACTGTGTATTTTGCAGCCTAGGAGGTTCATCTTCCAGCACTATATCAGACAGTATTTCGTTGGCTAATTTTTGGAAGTAGATCATCAGGCCTTTCTTCGTTGTCTGTCTTAGTCTGGAAGCTTTGCTGAAACCTGTCCACCATGGGTGTCCCTGCTGGTATTTGAAATACTGGTGGCATAGCTTCCAGCGTCATAGCAACAGACAAGCCGCTGTGGTATGACCAACTGACAGAGGAGTGGTGGCAATAAATTTTACCGTATCTAAAAATCACCAGGGAACTTTTTAACAATGCAGATTTCCATGTCTCATTTTCAGCACTTTGGATCAGGCAGCGTTGGGTATGGGATCAGATTCTGCATTTTCAACAGAACCATTCCCTGCCTTCCAGAAATTATGATGCAAGTGGTTCACACTTTGAGGACCTCTGCCCTATGTAATGCCTGAATTCTTCCTATATCACCCAACACATGGCCATTGACTCTGCATCCAGCAAGGTAAAGCAGATGGAAGCTGTCAACCCTTAGGCAGCACCCGGTCAGCCTGGTCTCCTTACGCTTAACAGAACCCACCTTCTCTTCAACACCACCCCATCAAAGAGATTGATGGGGCTTCTCCAGGAAACACTGAGGGGGCAACATAGATGAGGCTTGAGGCTCCAACTAGGATGCAAGTCAGTATAATACGTCTTACTCATATAATTGGGATTTGATTGCTCTGACTGGAAGCTCCTAGAGAAAATCCAATATTGAGAAATTCTTATTTGTGATATTTTTGGAAGAGATCAATTATTTTAAGGTCTGAGATCTTAAAATTTTCTATTTGTTGAGGGAATGTCTTTTTTTATTAATTTTTTTTTATCATACTTTAGAGGAAGGTTTACAGGGCAAACAAGTTTCTCATTAAACAATTAATACACATACTGTTTTGTGACTTTGATTGCCAACCCCATGACATGTCAACACTCTTGCCTTCTTGACCTTGGGTTCCCCCTTACCAGCTTTCCTGTCCCCTCCTGCCTTCTTGTCCTTGCCCCTGGGCTGGTGTGCTGATTTAGTCTCCTTTTGTTTTATGGGCCTGTCTAATCTTTGGATGAGGGGTGAACCTCAGGAATGAATTCATTAATTAGCTATAAGTGTGTCCTGGGGCCATACCCTCAAGGTTTATCCAGTCTCTGTCAGACCTGTAAGTCTGGTCTCTCTCTCTTTTCTGAGTTGAATTTTGTTCTACATTTTTCTCCAGCCCTGTCCAGGACCCTCTATTGTGATCCCTTTCAGAGAAGTCAGTGGTGGTAGCTGGGCACTATTTAGTTGTGCTGGACTCAGTCTGGTGGAGGCTGTGGTAGTTGTGGTCCGTTCATCCTTTGGACTAATCTTTCCCTTGCGTCTTTGGTTTTCTTCTTTTCCCAAGCTGCAGATGGGGGTGAGATCAGTGGAGTGTTTTTAGATGGCCAGTCACAAGCTTTTAAGACCCCAGATGCTACTCACCATAGTTGGATGTAAAACATTTTGTTTATAAACTATGATATGCCAATTGAGCTAAATGTTCCCAGAGACCATGGTCCCCAGAGCCCTCGGGCCGGTAATTCCATTCCTCAGGGAGTTTGGATGTGTCCATGGAGCTTCCATGACCTTTCCTTGGACAAGTTGTGCTGGCTTCCCCTGTATTGTGTACTGTCTTACACTTCACCAAAGTTACCACTTATCTATTGTCTATTTTTATTAAAAAAGAAATTTTTTTATCTTACTTTAGATGAAGGTTTAGAGAGCAAACTAGTTTCTCATTAAACAGTTAGTACAAATATTGTTTTATAACCTTGGTTAACAACCCCATGACATGTCAACACTCTCCCTTCTGTTGATGGAATATCTTAATATATTTTAAAATAATTCTGATACTTTCCTATGATATTGGCCCAAATAATTTATTTATTACTTATGACTTATTGGTAAATTTCTTATTACCCCATGATCTTTCCAGAGACACTTTATGGGAGGCAGATACAAGGTCAACCTGAAATTTATGTCTCAGCAGAAGCCGGTCCTAACAGTGGACCTAGCCGGCTCCTGCTGAGCTGGATGGCAGGCTGACTATCTTGGCCCATGTTATGCAGTTGTCTCTGTATGGAATCTTGATATGACCTTGCATGTTCTGGTTTAAAGCTTTGCCCTTAGAAATCCATATATATGAATCTACCATCAATAGTCCTGAAGGGGATCATTGAGGAGCCATTTGTTAGCCTATTTGAAAGTTACTGCTTCATTTAAATAGGCTTCCCTTCTAAGAAACCTACAGTGCAGAAATACTCAGACCTGCTTTCCTGAGATATTCACAACGCAGAAATAGGGGACTGGAAGGGTTCTTGGAGACCTAGTGCAGCTTTTACAGTTAAGGAGAAGTGAAGTGTATGGCTGTCACCAGGTAGTGGTAGAGCTAAGGCTAGACTCCCCCCCCAGCTCATAGCTCCCCACTTGTTCTACACTTTCTACTGCCTATAAGCCTAAAAGGAAACAAAACCCAAAATACCCTCTTCTCCCCAGACCCAATAAGCTAGTTCTAAAATATAGCCGTAACTGTTTCTGAAACACAGAGTGAGGGCAGACCCATTCCAACCCTGACAGGATATGACCCTCTTGACAGGGAGGCTGCTCTGTGAGAGGTGGAAGGAGCCCAAATCACTCCCCAGGACCAGCCCACAAGCTCTTCCTTCACAAGTGACAGAGCCTTAAAAAGTACTTCTCTTGGTAACAACCTAATTGCTGCTTCCTAGCGAGCCTCCAGTGCCCACTCTGTGCCAAGCTCTGGCTCTCACCCAGCACCTCCTGTAGGCAGGAGCCAAATCCCAGACTCCCTTGTCCTAGGAACTGGTCCAGAACGGCCTTAGTAGTCAGCTGAGAGGAGCTCTATATCGCAGCCTGGGAGGCCTGACTGCCCAAGCTTCGGCTGCCTGGGTGGGCTGCCAGGGCCCCTCCTCTGTGGAGGCCAGCCCCAGCTCAGCAAAGTAAGAGAATGGGAAGGTTAGTAGCAGTACTGAGGTGATGGCGGTGGTGGGGTGTGAGACTGGGAAGAATTTGATGCTACCAGTATCTGAGTGCCACGTGCCTTGTTCTTCAGGAACAACCTCCTGTTTTCTAGAACCACACAAACTCTTCAGGCCTGGGACTTCTGTATGCATACCAGCAGGTGAGGCTGGAATCAGGACAGTGAGAGCAAGTGCAGGCAACTTCTCTTCTTTGCAAGGAGACTTTGCAAGGTTTCTTCTCTGTCCCCTTTCTCGGGAGGCTTTATCTAGGCATGGCCACTCTTGTGCATTTGAGATGAGTGTAAGCATTGCCAGGAATGGGTTGGTCATTCTCTGATTTATATGTGGTAGCTTTTCCTGCCAGTTTTCAAAGGATGGGCAGGACACGTGGAAACCCACCTCTTCCTTCAGCAGACCTGTATGTCCCACAGATGCTGGTTCACCCCTCGACTTCTGAGTCCCTACAAATGAGTCACTGTCAAGGGCAGGGTGATACTCATGTATTCATAGCAGGCCTCCACTTTCATACATTGTATTAACATTTCTCAAAGTTGAGAACTTAAGGCCCCCCAAGTTATGCCTGCAGACCCTCAGGGGATGCCAGGCATAGTTTGAGAAATCCATTAAGTTAAACTATTTTCTTTCACTGGAGGTGACCAATCAGCACTAACAACATTGTCAACACAGAGAAATGCAGACCCTGAAACCAGATGGCATCACTTGGCTATAAAGGTAGTCATCCCCACATAGTTTATAATGTACTTACGGTGATTTTTATTTTATTTTTTAAAGTTGTTGCAATGAAACAAAAAACCTAAAGACTCCTTTTGGAACCCATGTCCCCTCCCCTGGACTTTCAGGGATTTTAGACGCCATTTTGAGGAATACTGCTCTGGAAGAGTCTTTCCCCTAAAAAGCAAGAGCCCATATCTAAGGGAAGAACAGAAGCTCTACCCTGCTTGGAGTCCCTGAATGGTGCAAACAATCAACAAGCTTAGCTGCTGTGAGGTGTGGAACCCCTTTGCAGTGAACAATTTGGCCTTTGGTCCTAATTTCTGAGAGCCTGACCACATCTGAGACCAATGAGTGAGGGCTGACCAGACCAAGAGGGACCCCCTGGGAGCTCTGATGGTGACTAAGCCTCAGAAAACCATACGGTGAGGCCAGTAAAGGCCTTGGAAGAAGGAGGCTCACTGGAGCTTCCAAGTTGGAGTGGACATTTGCTCTCTTGAGGGTAAGCTCTATGCTGAGGCCCCCTCCTGGGCCCCCCTCCCCTCCGCTGCCTTTGTGTGTACATCCTTTTTCCTTCTAGATTAAAGATAGCCCTTTTCCTGCAGTTTGCGAGTCATTTCATTGGATTATCAAACCTAAGAAATAGAGAAGGGACTGATACTGGTTGACCTGGCCCCCAGTGAATGGGGAAAGAGAAGGGAAGGGAAACTGACCAGGGAAGGGAAACTGAGATTCCATGGACTGGTTGGACACTGATTTAGCACTGCTGCTAACTGAGAGGTTGGAGGTTCATATCCACCCAGAGGCACTTTGGAAGAAAGGCCTGGTGATCTACTTCTGAAAAACCAGTCATTGAAAACCCTATGTAACACAGTTCTACTCTGACACACAGGCTGCTGCCATGAATCAGAACCGACTTCATGGCAACTGCATAGTCTGCTTGGGCTGAGGCTCACATAGCAGGGTCAGACTAAACAAGGGGAATCCATATGACCACACAGCTCTGAGCTGGGAGGACCTCGGCGGCCCTCTCCTCCGAGGCCCATTTGATTCATGACTCTAATCATCACTGACATCCCATTCATTGTTAGACAGCTCCTGCTCATGCTCTGCATTGCTTAAACTAAGCCAAAGCAGACTCATCTAGAATTTCCACTGGTTTTGGTCTTGACATCTGGCCAGGGCCTATCTATAGAGAATAGCACTTATGGCAATTAGTTTTAAGTTGCTGAATGAATTTCACAGCTGGCAATGGAAACTTCAGTGGCCAAAAGAAATTACTCATTAGTGCCCCACCTTGAGCAACACCCAGGGCACACACCCTACCTGCCATACCTTAGTTACTCCTCTGTATCTGGGACCATATTAATGAAATAAAAGTCCCAAAGATAAATTGGGGCAGAGGGCATATAGGCCTGATTTGCGCTCCTTCCTTTTTTTGTATAAATGGATGCAAGAAGCTCATTGGAGCAGCCCATGAATTTACTGGTTTGCTTCTGAAAAATGTACAGATGGGGAGAAGGGGAGTTTGGAGGAGAGCACAGATGGAGAAGTCTTTTCTTTTTGATTTGTCACTGAGCAGAGACCTGGAGTGACTGAGGGTGTTGAGACTCAGACGCAAACATGGGGAGGATCATACAGAGCATGGCAGGAGGCAGCAGGCAGGGAGTATTTCTACAGGGGTTGGAGGCATGAGGACACACAGCAGGGGCGGCTGGGAATTTCAGCACAAGTGCCTGGTGCCCCAGAGAGGGTCGAAGACCCAGTGGTGTTTCCAGATAACTTGTACAAGCTGCTCCTGCCACCTCTCACACTTAAAGAATGAGTTATGTCTCTGTGGTTGATTTGCCCAGCCAGGTGTTCGTCAAACTTCTGACAATGCTCTTTGAAATTTGTGCAGGGCTTGATCAGTTGGGTGATATTGTCCTGTTGCTTTGTTTGAAATTAGTTTCCTTTCCTATCATTTTTTGCAATATGGTAGACTTTGTGATCAGGTGACACCTAAATGTAGACATTCTAACTTTGCTTTTGTAGGCTCTCATTATTGAAAATTTTGTACAGTGTTCTGAGCACAAATGCACATATATGGAGTCCTGTTTTTGAAAGCATTTGCTGGCCTGCTGGTCACATTTTTTTCAGCTAAAACAGTTTCTCAGGATCAGCTCAGGTTGGTGTCTTCAGGATAAAGCAGTACAGCTATGTAATCAGATTCTTTGGTCACTAGATTGTCAGGTAAAGTATTTGAAATCTTAGGCCTTTTAGCTATATGAAACTGGATAATCACTTGAGTCTAGATGCCAATGGTATGTTTGAAATGTACACAAGGATTGGTTTTGGCTCTACATTTTTAGATGATTGGTGGGTTACTTGTAGCCTACCTCCCCCCGCTACTGGTGATAACGCGCTTGAGATACATCCAGCTGGCCTTGTACTAGAGGGTCCATTGGCTGCCTCAGTGGGGGAGCCTAAGGCAATAGACACTTTGCTGTTGCACTTACCCAGATGTGCTGGTGGAAGTGCTGATCCGTCCACCAGAAAGGACCCAGTTTTCTTAGACTCACGGGCTGCCAGAACCCAACTCAGCCCTCCTCCGCTGCCACTGATGTGTGCTGTGGCCTGGAGAGCAGGTCGGGAGGGACCTGCAACCCTCTTTGGCTGGGGATGCCCCCTTTTCCCCACTGCATCTCATAGGGAAAGAACAGTCCACCCATTCCTTTTGGGTCTCAGTTCTCCATAAACTCTAATGTAGAGTTTTTTTTTTTTTTTTTTAAATAAAAAAAGAACCTGCTTCTAGAACGAGAAAGGACTTAATCAAATGAGTACAACACAGTAGGTGTTCAGGACTCTGTATGTGAAAATCCAGCTACTTCTGGACCACTGCAGCAGGCAGGTGGGAAGGAAGTGGAGGCTGCTGCCTGCAGCTTCTGCCAGCACTGCCCAAATGACCAACAACTCCAGTCCAGATGTGTATAGGGCATCATTGTCCAGTTGTTGGGTCTGGGAGGGGCTGTCAAATATGGTGAGCAGAGGATGACTTCACTTCCATATTCCCCACTGGACATCCTCCCTATGGCCTCATTTTGGGTGATGGTGGCTGAAAAACTTAAATGGTACTGACATGGGTGCCAATGTTGGTTCAGTGGACATTGTATCACCCCCTCCCACAAGCCATCTCCTGGTGCTCCTACTGGGGGGAGATCATGGGGTGGTATGAACCATGGAGCTGAGCTATATGGTGTTTCCACACTGCTGTCAGATGTGAGAGAAGCAGGGGGGGAGGAGGCGGTGCAGGGGGTGCAAATCTCAGAGTGGCACCTTCCAGACAGTGTTGTAAGGAAATAGACACATTGCCATGATGCTTAACGCTATGAAGGGAAGATGCTAGAAGCAGCAGTGTGAAATCAAGGCTGTAATCCATTCAGAGACAGTGGTCAGGGGTAATGCCCATTCTGTGTGCTAGCTCTCCATAGACCTGTGGCGAAGACCCCACCCCCAGGAGTGCTCCCTCTGAGGCTACTTCATGTTATGGGCTGAGGTTCCTGGGTGTCTTGCTCTTTATTTTCCTCTTCTTTTCAATCCCTTTACCCTTTACACTGTATCTAACTCCAAGAAATTTAATTTTTGAATCACAACTCCAAGACCTCTTGTTTGAAGGGTAGTTTCAATTTATTAACAAACCAGAGAAAACAGCACAAAATGACCATGAAATCCAAGAAAGACGGATAGGGATTCATTCTGCCTGACCCTCTTATGTATACCAGAATAGACCATCCCTCTGCCTCACAGTGGTGCCTCTGAGAAGAGGGATGATCAGTCTTACAGCAAGGGCACAGGGCTTTTCCGCTTTTGTGTTATAGGGGGATTCCCCTGCCTCCTCATGCCCCCATGAGAAGTTTCCCTCTGCAGGATCATAAACCTGCACATCCAAGACCTATAAAACAGGGCTCTTGAAAAACATCCTCCCAGTTTGCAACTTTTTCACACCTTTGGATAATTCATTTTTCTTTTGTTTGAAACAGCACATTTAGAGACAGATTGCAGATCCAGCCCTTTAGACACTATTGTTCTTCTCTGCTGCATAATAGACTAGATACAGGTTTATTCATCTCACACTTAGAAAATAGTAAGACCACACATTAGAGTTTTCAAAGCATGAAATATGTAATCTGACCCTTGCAACAGCCCTGTGAGGTAGGCAGGGCAGACATCCTGATTCCAGGATCCAGAGGAGAGGGCTGTAACTGGGGGAGCTGAGTCCTCTGACTCCTGGTCCAGGGCTTCTTCCACTCCACAACATGAGCTGATGAACTGACTTCACCATAAAGAACAGAGCAGCATCTCTGCTTAAAATAGATTAAATGTCCTTTGAGCTTGCAAACAAAGGGGATTTTAAGTACAGACTTCATCAGGAAGCTCAGGTGATAAACACACCTGACCTCAGTTCAGTATCAGAGGGATGAATAGGATAGAAAGAACACTGACATCTTTCACAAGGGTTTCTTCTTGTTTTCTTGATTCTTACCTGGACCACAGTGGTGCTGTAACTTAAAAGCAGCAAAGTTCAGGAAGTGGGAAGGCATTCAAAGGACTTTCTCCTCTAGCAATTTATTGACTCCCTCACAGATCCTCTTGAGGTTGGGCCTACAGTCTCCATCCAGGCTATAGAGGGTGGAGAGGAACTCCACATCAGCAAAGTGGTTGAAGACATGGTTGATGCGCCTGTGGGTCCTGGGCGTCAGGTGTCGCTGCACCATTTCATGCACCAGGTTCTTGCACTCGTGCAGAAGCTTGGAAAGCACGTTCCTATCGAAGGTATACTCCACCTCGTAGAAGCTGACGACAGTCATGGCAATCTGGTTCAGCTTCTTCCTGAACTTCTCCACAATAACAACCTCCTCCGGGCTGAACTGGTTGTTTCGGTAGAGGATCCCAATTTTGATCGCCACCTTGATTAAGTCTTTCATGATCTTGTGGGCTTCCTTCTTGTTGTGGGTGTGCTCTTTGGTAACTTTGTAGAGCTCATCAAAGATCTCACTGCTGGTGTCATCAATCAACATGTTGGCCATGGTTTTGCTGGCTATTTTGCTCAGAATCTTCTTCTGGGCTTGAAGGGCCAGGCTCTTTGAACTAAAAACATCGGGACCTATGGTAAGGAAAGAAATAAAAATTATAGAAATAGAACTGTTGTATTATGTTTTCAGCAAATGAAACATTAACTTGAACTTCATAAGGAAACACGTGTGCCTTCATATCCTACAACTCTCTAACTAAACCCCACCCCAGTGTCTTCGCTACATGCCACACCTGTTTCCACTTCTGAACCTTCTAAACTGTGCTTTTGCTCTTCGCTCTGCTGGCGATGGAAGTGGTCTCCTCTTGTCCAGGCCAAATCTCACCTCTTTAGACCCACTTAATTGGGTGGGTCTGGAATGCATGAAGCAATCCTGACTCTACTAGCTCACAGAGAAATCCCTACAACTGCTATGGCATTGGAAACAATTCAGTTTTGCAAATTATACAGGAGCAGATTATTGCTGAATGGCAAGAATGAAGGACTAATGCCAACCGTACTCCCTTAGCAGACATTTTTGACTGAGTCATAGCATTCGTATAGTCTAAGATGTATGTTTTCACTTTTGACATTTTGGAAACTGGAATGTGTCTTACAATCATTGTTGCCAGGTAGCAGCTGTGCTGTGCTGTTGTAACCTGTATGCACATCAATTTGGAGAACAGGTAACAGAGATATGGGAGAAAAGCCAGGAAAAAACCGTGGAGCACTCTTGTCAGAAATGTTGCCTCACTAGCACTCCTGGTGACACAGAGAATGGCACTATGTGGAAAACACAGACTCAAAGACTCCCAGTAAAAAATGTTTCAGAAGAGTTGGACTCTGAATGTAAAGAAGCCTTAGGAAAACTGTAGCCAATTTCTTTCACTGATGTTTTTCTCTTTGGGAATGAACGAGAGCAATATGCTTTAAAAAACAAAAACTATGTCTATGTTTAAAACAGCTCTTTTGGTGAGTATAAAATAAAAATTCTAATAAGAAAGCAATAGTCCAAAACTTAATTGACAACATTTTTTTTTCTTTCTTAACCAGGTGCCATAAAGTCAGCTCCAACCCATGGCGACCCCATGTGTGTCACAGAAGAACTGCAATCAAAAGGGTTTTCAATGGCAGATTTTTTGGAAGTGGGTCTCCAGGATTTTCTTCCAAGGTGCCTCTGGGTGGACTTGAGCTGCCAACTGTTTGGTTAGAAGCCAAGTGCGTTAACTGTTTGCATCACCCAGGGACTCCTTTTTCTTTCTTAAGAACATATAAAACAATGGCATCTTACAACCAGTGGCATCTTAAATACTCCACGGGGTCTCTGACTGGCTGGAGTTGGCATCTGAGTTGAAACCCATAGCCAGCCTGGACTTCAGTACGTAAACTTAATTATTCTTATCTTTTCAAGGAGATTCAAGTTGCCTGAGGACAGGCACAATGTCTCCCACAGCACATAGCTCAGTTCTGGGCACAGGGATGGAATGGTATCTGTGAGTTATACCAGAGATATGTTTCAAATTATAAAGCAGTAAAATGTAGTGCACACAGAATCCATACTAAGAAAATCCAATTTTCCTTAGAATTGAGGGTCCTCTAGGATCTCACAGAACTCCGGCATCGGTTACAGCCCCAGTCAGTGCTCTGTGGCCACACAGAAGTGGCAGATGTGATAGGCAGTTAGCATGGACAGACAGATGGCCAGTCATGCCAGCTTCTGCTCTTCTTGGTCTGGCCCCTCCCCTCATGGTATCCCACCTCTCTGCCCATCCCAGACCCATTCCCTCTGTGGGCAGTGATTAATCACTGGATGCTCAGGCCTCGCAGACAGATTCAGTAAACACTCAAACAATTTAAACACAGGCCTGGCACTCCTTCCATGTGTCTGTCCCCTCACAGGCCCAGCAGAGCCACCCCAGCGGTGGGGCTTCCCAAGTCAGCAACTTCTCCTGCTCGAGGGCCTCTTCTGACTACTCCTTCCTAAAGGGCGTGGTCTGGAGTAGAGTGGCTGCAGTGGGATCAGCAGAACTGAAGCAGTGGATGCCATAGGCCCCCACTACCCCAGAAAGCACTCTCTCCAAAGTTAGAGCTCACAGAATCTCCAAGCATCCTCCCAGCCAGGTGACACTGGCATGGCTGGGATTTTCCCTTTAGCTTCAGTGCAAAGAGAACAAACACTTACCATGTACAACATACAAGGAACCAATGGTATCTCCTGTCAAGTCTTTACCATGAAAACGCTTCAATGTCCTGACTGACACACTTCCAGAGTGTGAGACAGATATTACTGCCCAATTTAATCACTGACCACGGTCACCAGACCTTGGTACGAATGACCTTTGCTCCAAAAAAGTTAAATTTGCCCTCCAAAGACAAATACTTGCAAGCATAAAGGATGTTCAAAGATTGTGCTGTATGCTTTGAAGCCAATTCCAAGGCAGAAGCTTAAAGATTTCTGAATATTGGTGCGTCACTGATATAACTGTGTGCTTGCTCCAGCAGTTGTTTGGATGGGTGCAATGCAATTGAGATGAATCAAAAAATGAGTCATTTCTTTGTTGTCACAGTTCCTAAAAACAGAGAATAAAGTATGTTTAAAGGCTCTCTAGAAAGGCAGCAAACATGCCTTTACACAGGAGCAATGGATCTGCTGGGTGGTGCAAATGGTTAATGCGCTTGGCTCTAACTGAATGGTTGGAGGTTCAAGTCTACCCAGAGGTGCTTCAGAAGAAAGGCCTGGTGATCTACATCCAAAAAATCAGCCACCGAAAACCCTATGAAGCAGTTCTATTCTGACACACATTGGTCACCTCGAGTCAGAATGGACTTGATGGCTACTGCCAGTGGTTATTCTACTTCACCCACAGAACTTTAACCTATTATTATTTTTAATATTGTGGTGAAAATATACATGAAAAAACACATGCCGACTCAACAGTTTGTACATGTACAAATTCAGTGACATTGTTACTTTCTTTAAATTGTACAGTCAGTCTCCCTTTTTCCAAATTGTTCTATTACCATTAACATAAACTCAATGCCCCTAAGCAAGAACTCCTCTTTCCCCCTTTCTCTTACTCCTGGTAACCACTGATAATGTTTGGTTTCTATATATTTGCTTATTTCATATAAGTGACATCATACAATATTTGTCTTTTTGCGACTGATTTATTTCACTCGACATATGTTTTCAAGGTTCATCCACGCTGCGGCATGCATCAAGACTTCATTTCTCTTTACGGCTGAGTAATATTCCATTGTATGCATATGCTACATTTTGTTTATCCATTCATCAGTTGATAGACATTTCGGTTGCTTTCACCTTTGGGCTATTGTGAAAAGTGCTGCAATGAACATTGGTGTACAGGTTTCTGTTTGTTCCTGCTTTCACTTCTGGGTGTACACCTAGGATTGGGATTGCTGGGTCAAATGGTAGTTCTATGTTCAACTTTTTGAGAAACCACCAAACTATTTTCAACAGTGGCTTACCATGTTATATTCCTACCAGCAACAGATGAGTTTCCTAATATATTTTTATGCTTGACCAAGTATTTTATTTGGTCACTTCATAATTCTATACAACTAAAGAATGCATGGAAACCCTGGTGGGGTAGTGGTTAAATGCTCTGCCTACTAACCAAAGGGTCGGCAGTTCGAATCTGCCAGGCGCTGTTGGAAACTCTACGGGGCAGTTCTGCTCTGTCCTATAGGGTCGCTATGAGTCAGAATTGACTCGACGGCAGTGGGTTTTTGGTTAAAGGATGCATACAAATTGAAGTTTAAATGAAAAGAATATTCTGGTGACCATAAAACTCCAAGCATTAAAAAATTTCTTCTGGATAATCATTTTGGTATGATTATAATTTTGATACTTACTAAACACAAAAAGTGTTATTGGAAATGCATATCTTAATGAGATAGGTAGAGGTGGGTTTTGGTGCCTTAATTAAAGGAGGTTTCACCAACACCAGAGTTTCACACGGTCCCTTTGTTTGGCCAGAGAGGTTCTGTACCTCAAGGTAATATGCCACATTAAAATTCTCTATAGTGAAGAGACTATATCAGCTTAAGACTGGAAGAACTAGATGGTGCTCGGATACCACCAATGACTGCCCTGACAGGGAACACAACAGAGAATCCCCGATGGAGCAGGAAAACAGTAGGATGCAGACCTCAGAGTCTCATAAAAAGACCAGACTTAATGGTCTGAGACTAGAGGGACCCTGGAGGTCACGGTCCCTGGACCTTCTGTTAGCACAAGACTGGAACCATTCCCAAAGCCAACTCTTCAGACAGGGATTGGACTGGACTATAAGCCAGAAAATGATACTAGTGAGGAGTGAGCTTCTTGGCTCAAGTAGACACATGAGACTATGTGGGCAGCTCCTGTCTGGAGGTGAAATGAGAAGGCAGAGGAGGACAGGAGCTGGTTGAATGGACATGGGGAATACAGGGTGGAGAGGAGGAGTGTGCTGTCTCATTAGGGGAAGAGCAGCTAGGAGTACATACCCACTGCACCCCCCCCAAAAAAGGAGTACATAACGAGGTGTATATGAATTTTTGTATGAGAGACTGACTTGATTTATAAACTCACGTAAAGCACAAAACCAAACCAAACCTCCATGGTGAGAGCTCCATGATGGAAACAGGGAAGAGAAGGGAAATCTACCATGCCTTGACCTCAGATTTCTTCTCAGGCAGATAAGTTACAGGAGAAACTATGTACTCAAGTTGGATAGAGAAATTTGGATCTACAAAGCAATCCCCTCCAAACTCTCATGGTTGCATATCTCTTGGAAATCTGGGCTCCCAGGTGTGCACACACCAGTTAGAATGCAGCTCTCCTGTGAAAGAGCACATTACATAAGGTGTTAATAGGTGTTCAGGAGGGGAGCTCCTGGGTCAAATAAGTAAGTTTGGGAAACACTGGGCTAAGCAAAGTTAAACATTTTTTGTGAGACTTTAAAAATGTTTCTTTAATAATACATTAAGGAGTTTTGTCAGTCTCCCAGAGAGGAGTGGTAGAGTATGATGTAGCATTTCCCAATTTAATCTGATCAGGAATTCAACTTTTGTCTCCTGAGTAGGGTGATCAACTGTCCTGGTCTGCCCAGGACTGAGGACAGGGGATCGTCAGTGCTAAAATTAGAAAAGTCCCAGGCAAGTCAGGACAAGTTGATTACCCTACTCCTGAGCCACCAGTAATGTGTGTATTGTTGACCTAAAAAATGAAGAGGGCGGAAGAAGATGATACACACCTGAAGTTTAAAATGCTATCACCTCAACAGGTAAGGTGTACACCCATGTTGCCACATTTACCACCCACTCTACCTGCTTCTTAATCCTAGAGTCCCTTTTCTCTCATTTTCCTTGGCAATTAGTGAACATTTAACTATTAGTTCAGCTCTGTATGAAGTGCTGTGCGGAAATCCAAAAAAAAAGTATTCAACTGGGTCCTATTCTGAGGAAACATATGTCCTGCAGGGAGGCACAAGATACAGAAACATATGAAACATCCCAAACTGGCATGAATGAGAACAGCTGGGGAAGTTCCAGGGACTCTGAAGGTGGGCTTGGGTGTGGACAGATGAGAATGGCCAGGATGTTGGGAAGTGGTTTCTACACTCATGGATACAGGCCAGTAATTTTCCCCAAGCCACAAAGGCCCTGGGTGTTTTCCCTATTAAGTTCCCAGCCAACTCTTTTGTATAATAATACACTATTTACCTACAAGGGGACTTGTGGTCCAGGTGTCTATGCTGAGGTCACAGGTGTAGCATCTCTGAAACTTAAAGATCAAGAGCCTGGAGCAGAAAAACCGAAGTGTTATAAATCATCAAGATCATGGGAAAGCTTTAAGAACAAACAACGAGTAGATTCCAACACTACTTCACACTGTCAATATTAAAATCTTCAGGAGTAGGGACAGTAGTCGCAAGCTCCCTCAGTGATTCTGACATGCTGAAAGTAGGACCCACTGATCATAACAGCATGCCTCAGTGTGTATCCTATAGAACACTAGTCCTGTTAGATGCTCAGGAAAGGAGGTCTTGTGGTCAGGCCAACAAGTGTGTAGATGACCATATAGTTTGGGTTGCTCTTGATGATTCCCCAAGCCACCAGGTAGCTTATGCCTCTTCACTTGTTAAAGGCCTTGAGAAGTCCTGGAGTAAAGACACCTTTATAGTTTTATTTCAGTCTACTACTTCCCAAACTTACTGGACCTTAAGATGAATGAAAAAAAAAATCTATCATTTATTTAGCAACCTTTCTAATTTTTTGGTACTACCCATTAACATTCGGTGGTATGCATCATGGGAAATGTTGGGTTAGGATTGAGAGAAATAAAATCAAGACACTTTGGTCAACAGAACACTTTTACAGCCCTAGGGATCCATGGGGAAGGGGTGGGGAGATACCAACATTTCCAACACACATGCATGATATAACACACGACTTAAGGGTAAAAAAAATTTTTTTTTTTTTTTTTTATGTGCACTGAGGGAGACTTCTGCAAAGGGACAACCCTGGTGACCCACCAGGGAGGGACACTGCAGGCTGAGAACAACTGTGTGAGCCGAGCTTTGGGATCCAAGGTCAGGAGTGCACTTGGGATACTTGGAGAAACAGGCCTAACTAGTGGGCACACGTTTGTTTAGGGAAACACCAAGAGATTTAGGATAGGGTTTGGCAAAAACTGTTCTCAAGTTCCTGTACACAAGCCTTAGGAAGGTCGTCCGCTGAGCAACAATTCTCTTAACCATTTTTGAGCAAAAGTTCTCATTCTCCGATCATGAAACATGATGGATTGTTTACAGTACTTGAGAATCTATGAGAATGGAGTTGAAAATGTGATTAGTGGCTATGGTATAGCTCACCTGACCAGCACAATGAGACAAGATTGAGGAAGCTGCAAAATTGATCCTTGTGGAAAAAACAGGGGGCTTCCTTAAACTAAAATTGATGGAAAAGCTCAAGTGAAAGGAATATGAAGGCAGTGCTCTAAGAATAAGTACCCTCAGAACATTTATACAGAAAGGAAAAGTGCCAGAACTATGTTGGGAGGATGGTGTGATGATGGGAGTAAACTAGTTTGGAGAAAGAAAGAAAAAGAATTTAAGTGGGCAGTTCATGTCATAGAAACGCGCTGGGGCCAGTCCGAGTCGATGCTTTTATAAATGATGGTCAGCAGTAGCACAAGTGATGTTTCCACATTTCTAGAAAACACTAAGCTCTCTCAGATGATGAAATGCCAAGTTGGTGGTGATAAACAGCAGGAAGACCTTATCAAGCTGGTTGAGCAGGCAGGAAAGGGGCAGATGAGCTTGAGCATGGTAAGAACACGGTAATAAATTTTGGGAAAAATAAGTGGCAGTTATAAAAGATGACAATCTGAGCTGTCAGCTACAGCCCAGGGTGTGTGATGAGAGAAAGGGGTCAGGGGAACAACCCTCAACTCTTCTCTCTTACTCACACAGTTCAATAATTTCTCTACCCCTAGTTAAGGAAATTATTTAACAATATCATTAATATCACATACAAGTAGAATTTTGCTGAAGATCATTCAAAAGCAGTTGCAGCAGCACACCTACAGGGAACTGTCAGAAATTCAAGCCGGATTCAGAAGAGGACAGGGAACCAGGGATATCATTGCTGATGTCAGATGGCACATGGCTGAAAGCAGAGACTATCAGAAAGATGTTTACCTGTGTTTTATTGACTGCAAAGGCATTCAACTGGGTGGATCATAACACATTTTGGATAACACTGCAAAGAATGGGAATTCCAGAACACTTAACTGTGCTCATGAGGAACCTGTACTTAGACCAAGAGGCAGCCATTCAGGCAGAAGAAAGCGATACTGCATGGTTGAAAGTAAAGAAAGGTGTGTGTCAGGGTTATATCCTTTTCACCATACTTATTCAACCTATATGCTAAGAAAATAATCTGAGAATCTGGACAATATGAAGAATGGGGCATCAGGATTGCAGGAAGACTCATTAACCTGGGTTATGCAGATGACACAACCTTGTTTGCTGCAAGTGAAGAGAATGTGAAGCACTTATTGATGAAGATCAAAGACTACAGCCTTCTGTATGGATTACATCTCAACATAAAGAAAAGAAAAATCCTTACAACTGGACCAATAAGCAACATCATGATAAATGGAGAAGACTGATGTTGTCAAGGATTTCATTTCACTTGGATCCACAATCAACACCTAGAAAAGCAGCTGTCAAGAAATCAAACAACACAGTGCATTGGATTAATCTGCTGCGAGACCTCTTTAAATTGTTGAAAAGCAAGGATTTCATCTTGAAGACTAAAGCGCACCTGATCCAACCCATGATGTTTTCAATCGCCTCATATGCACGTGAAGGCTGGGCAATGAATAAGGAAGACCCAAGAAAAACTGACACCTTTGGATCACGATGTTGGCAAAGAATTTTGAATATACCAAGGACTGACAGAAGAATGAACAAATCTGTCCTGGAAGAAGTATAGCTGGAATGCTCCTTGGAAGAGAGTATGGCAAAACTTCAACTCATGTACCTTGGACGTGTTAACAGGAGGGTCCAGTCCCTGGAGAAGGACATCATGTTTAGTACAGCAGAGGGTCAGCGAAAAAGAGGAAGATCCTCAATGAGATGGAGTGACACAGTGGCCGCAACAATGGGCTCAAATAATGATTGTAAGGATGGTGCCAGGCAGGCAGTGTTTTTTTCTGTTGTACATAGGGTCACTATGAGTTGGAACTGACTCAATGGTATCTAACAAGAACAGCAATAGTTAAGGAGTGTGTGGAAAACTTGTGTGTAAGTATGGATAAAAGTATGGATAGCTGTATAAAAACTATAAAATTGGAAATTATTTGTAATTGCCAGCACACACACAGTATCAATGCACTTTTGTAAACAGCTTAAGATGATGGCAGGGAAGTGAATTAGCTAAACGTGTTAAGTAGAAGTGGAGATGGTACCCAAAGGAAAACAATTTGTAATGCTTAATAAGCACTGTCTGCCAAAGCAGGGGACCCAGCATATCCAGAAGAGTGGTCATGAGGAGGAGTAAGACCCTGGGCAGGGGGTGAGTCATGGTCCACCAAGTTTCTGGTACTTAATCACTTACCTATAACCACTGAAAAACACTTCAAGCAAGCCTCCCTAAGATGGGGCAGCTTCACAAACTACTTTGAACTTGGAATTTCACGATGAGCACCCATCTTTCTGCTCACCTGCTTGTGTACCCAGAAAGGCTAATCGGACCTGCCATGTCCCTAATGGGGGCTCCATCCTTCACTACTGAGAAGGACCTCCCTTCCCATCTCCTTTTCTGCTTTCTGGGAAATGATGATGAAGGGTTTGGCTGGGTGGGATATCCATGACAAAACACCTTCTGAAGAAGAAGGCTGCTTCTGCTTTAATTCTTAGTTGCCCTTAAGTAGCCGTAGGGACAAAACTATTAGCCACCAACATTAAGGGACCTTAAATAGTGTTTTGAAATGGAAACTGAAAGTGTGTTTGGTTTCCAGAACAACTGAATTGCTGCATCTCCAGTGGAGCCAAACTAGAAAACATTTTTCCTCCCCTTGTATAAAACTGTGGTTTGCATTCCTTTGGGTTATTAATGCAAGAACATGGAGCTGAAGTACAATGAAATGACAATGAAATGACAGTGGGGCCTTTGTGTTGGCAACAAGCAAAAACCTTGATTCCCCCTCACTGCAAGGAGAAATGATCAAAGCTTAGAAGCTCATGAAAAATGCCATTTGTTGGCTCAGTCCTCTCCATACGTGAATGATAACAGCATTCCTGAAGCTGAAGAAAGATATATATATATTTTTGGATACTTAAAGAAATCACTGTAAAACTTAGATGACCTGGGAGGGTTAGGGAATGGATTTTATGCTTGAGGGTTTACTCAGCACATCCTTGAGGCCTTCTAGGGCCTGGCCCCTCCCACACCCTCCAAGGGAGCCACTGGCCTTGAAGACACATTTCCTGGCTCACACCTGCTGCTGGGAAGACCGAGGGTCCCCCAAATTTCCACTACCTGCCTCAATAAACAAGTAGCTTGTGGGTCCTATGGGTGGAGTCACCATGACTTGGAGGCAGCAGCCTCCTCCAGGCACCACGGTATATACTAAATGCTAATATTTAATATACAGACTGACCTTGGCCTCTCACTGGTGTGTGGCATCCTGAGGGATGAGGGAAAGGTCCCTCTAGGCTAGTGCCCCCATCACAATGTACACAGCCTTATTGTATCCCTCCTTTTCAGTAGTTTTGACTTATTTCAGCATTATGTTTATATATGCTTGGTTAAACAGACTCCCTGATTGTATTATCTACTTTGGGCAAATCTGAGAAAGACCTCTTTGAAGTGTTGAATAGCAAAGAAGACTAAGGTGCGCCTGACCCAAGCCATGATATTTTCAATTGCATTATATGCATGTGAAAGCTGGACGATGAATAAGACCCAAGAAGAACTGACACCTTTGAATTGTGGTCTTGGCAAAGAATATTGAATACACCATGGAATGCTAAAAGAATGAACAAATCTGTCTTCAAAGAAGTACAACCAGAATGCTCCTTAGAAGCAAGGAAGACGAGACTATGTGTTACACACTTCAGACATGTTATCAGGAGGGATCAGTCCTGAAAAAGACATCATGCTTGGTAAAGTACAGGGTCAGCAAAGGAGAGAAAGGCCCTCAATGAGATGGATTGACACAGTGGCTGTAACAATGGGCTCAAGCATAACAATGATTTTAGCATGGCACATC
This sequence comes from Elephas maximus indicus, assembly GCF_024166365.1. Lineage (NCBI taxonomy): Eukaryota > Metazoa > Chordata > Mammalia > Proboscidea > Elephantidae > Elephas > Elephas maximus. The sequence goes on from NC_064830.1 coordinate 52,051,737, forward strand.
AGCGGGCAGCATTTCATTCTGTTACACGTGGGGTCACTATGAGTTGGAACCAACTCGGCGGCACCTAACAACAACAACAGTTCTAACTAAACTAACCCTCACAAAATGGACCAGTGGTTTCAAAAGAGTCCTAAAGACAATGCCCTAATTCAGGCACATGTGAACAGCAAGAAAATGGCAGTGCCAACAATGCTCCTACTTGTACTAAGAGCTTTTCCCTGCCATACTGCAGAATAAAAGTGATGATCTAATCAGCTCTGACAAGAACTAGGCCATAATAATTTCAAAAATTTTAAAAAGGCTATCTGAGATATGGATTTCAGGCACTTCTACTTGCCTTGAGATATTACGCAAGGCAGCAGGAAGCCACCACAATTAACAAGACAGTTAATGCATTGTAAGATTTGATCTTTGGTTTATCTTTTGGTATGACTGTGAGGGGAGAGGGATGAGCAAAGCAGGACGCCAAGTGCTTCTTTCAGCTTGGCAGACTGGGGCATGATGTAACCGAGATGGTATGCACTGTGTATTTAATCCCCACAGCAATCTTGCAAGACAGGTACTGTGAGTCCCATTTTACAGATGAGAAAACTGAGGCTCAGCAGATTTAAATAATTCCCTCAAAACCATGAAGCTAGTAAGTAGCAGAGCTGCAGTTGGGCCCAAATTCAGACCGACTCCAGACAAAGCCTGCAATCTTTGCCTTCTTGCAACTACTTGCAGAAAATTACCACTGTTTCTCTAATGACTGTGATTTCTTGCTTACCTGAAACATTAAATAGGCTTCGGCTTAAATCCCCATTTAGCTAGGGGACTCACATTTCTTTTCTTTCTTTTTTTTAAATACAAAAGAACAGTCTCATTATGTGATAGAACACTACTGCATATTCATCAAAACTTGCAGATATGGCTTTCTTTTTAGAGGGAATTCTATATATTTCAACAGAGCTACGTATTGATTTTATTTTTCATATTGATTTTACAGCCAGCCTGAAAGCTGAATGAGTGTTTCATAGTTTTACTCAGGAGAGCTAACTGAAGCACAGACTTGTGAAGTCACTGGGGGTTGAATCATCTCTAACAGGTTAATTTTGGATATTTGAGAGGTATTTTTGTCTCACCTCATTAGAAGAGCAACTGGCACGAAAAACGACATTTACTTACGTGATTTCTTTTAACAAAACATACTCATTTCACTCTTTCTCTCTCCCTCCCCTACCCCTTCTCTTCCTTCCCTTCTGTTTCTCTGTCTCTTCATCTAGCAAATAACTGGTGTCACCCTGAATGGTAGGTCATATTCAGGCATAATAATAACAGACCACTTACGTAGTACTCAGTCTTCTAAGTACATTATGCATAGAACTTAATATCTTTGCGACACTCTATGTAGGATCGCTAGGAGTCAGAATTGACTCGATGGCAATGGGTTTGGTTTTTTGGTTATGAAGTAGGTGCTAATATCATCAACATCATCATCATCACCTCCATTTTACATCTAAGAAAACTAATGCAAAGAGGTTATTATCTAAAACCAAACAGGCAAAAAAACACACCACTGCCATCGAGTAGATTTGGACTCATAGCGACCCTACAGGACAGAGTAGAGCTGCCTCATAGGGGTTCTAAGGCTCTAATCTTTATGGAAACAGACTGCTTCATTTTTCCCCCACAGAGTGGCTGGTAGGTTCCAACCACCGACCTTTTGGTTAGCAGCCGAATGCTTAACCACTAGGAGGTGGCAGAGCTGGGATTCAGACTCATGGAGTCTACCCCAAAGTCCTGTGCTTTAACCTGCCACAATAAACTGTATTCATGAGGTGACAAATATCAATTAGCTCAAATGTTTTGTGAATTACAGCCCACTTTAAGATGGAGGTTGAGCAGTATTTTTTTGCACTCAGAATTCATTATTTTTAAAATCATGAAGCATCTGCAACATACAGAAAAAACAATATAACAAACACTTGTGTGGCCACCACTCAGACTGCACAAATCTTAGTATTTTGTCCTCAAAGATAGGATAGATTAAGCCCCCTTTGTTCTTGACTCCCTCTCTCCCTTTCTCCCTCCCCAGAGCTAACTGCACTTCTGAAGCTGATGTGTCTTTGTCCCATCTGTTTTTATATTTTTTACCTTATGAGTATGTATGCATCAACATTATATTGCTTAGATCAAGAGATTTTAAACTTCACATAAAAAGTGCCATACTACACAGATCCTTCTGCAATTCTTCATTCAACATTATGCTTTTAACATTTATCTAGCTCAGTCATCTAATTGCTTATTGAAAGAAAAAAAAAAAAAAAACTCCTTGCTGTTGAGTCAATTCCGACTCACGGTGACCCCACGTGCTACAGAGCAGAGCTGTTCCATAGGGTTATCTTGGTTGTAAGCTTTATGTAAAAAAAAAAAAAAAAAAAAAATTTTTTTTTTTTAAGCAGGTCTTTATTTCCGAGGTACAACTGAGTTTGAACCACCAACCATTCGGCTAGGAGTCAAGTGCAAACGATTTGTGCCACCCAGGGACCTGTAATTGCTTACGGGAGTATATTATATATTCATGTTTCCTGCTGTTCTTTCCACTTTCTGCAAACAAAAAAAAAAGTCCACAAACATGTCTCCTTGTGCACACTTACAACAGTCTCTTGGGTTTTATACCTGGACTGTGACTGCTAAGTCATCTATGGATGTGCCGATAACTCTCCACCGAAAATGTCCTAATGTTCACTCCCAGTAACAGTGGATGAGAATTCCTGTGGCTCCACTTCCTCATCAACATTGCAAAGGCTCCAACTTTTTCATTTTTGCCTATTGATAGGGATGAAATGGTATCTTGCTTTAATTTGTATCTCCCTGATTATGAGTGAGATTGAACATATTGTGTTTATTAGGCACTCAGGTTTTTCTCTTCTGTGAATCGCTTTTTCATATACTTCACTAATTTTTTAAAATTAGATTGTATGTCTTTTTCTTGTTAATTTGTAGAAGTTTTTAAAATATGTTATAAATTCTAATCCTCTTCTGATTACGAGTTACAACTATTTCATCCCAATCTGTAGCATTATCTTTTAACTTTACTTATGGTGTCTTTTTTTTTTTTTTTTTGGGCTTATAGATGTTTTAGATTTTAATATAGTCAAATTTATCTTTCTTTTTCTTTATGGTTTGTGGTTTTTGTATCTAGTTTTAAAAAAAATCCTTTCCTACCATGGGTGATAAAGGAGTCTCATTTAAGGTTCTGTTTTTCATATTTAGGTCTTTAAAACATCTGGAATTTATTTGTGCCTATTGTCTGAAACAAGGATCTTCCCCTCAATTTACTCAGATTGTTGAATATTCCTCCTTCCCCTACTGACCTGTTAGGCCACTTTTTTTCATATCAAGTGTCCAAATTACACAGGTCTATTTCTGAGCTTTCTGCTAACATTGGCCTATTGTCTATATCTGTACCAATACCACATTGTCGTAGCTACTATACCTCATAATAAGTCTTGATATGCCATAGGGAAGACCCAGCCTTATTCTTTTTAGGAATTGTCCTGATCGTTTTTGCCTTAACTCTTCAATATGAATTTTAGTATCACTGATAAAATTCCATGAATACTCTGTATTAATCTGAACCTTGATGATATTGAGCCTTCCCATCCATTAACATGATGTACCTCTCCATTTAGTCAGACCTCCTCTGACCTTCAATAATATTTTATAGTTATTTCCATAAAGTTCTTGCATCTCTTTCATTAGATTTATTCCTGGGTGCCATATAGTTTTGGTTGCTACTGTAAATTTAATTTTTTTCTATTAGTTTCTAAATGGTTATTAATAGCATATAGGATGCCAACTGATTTCTCTATATTTATCGCCGGTTCAGATATTTTGCTGAGTTCTGTTATTAGTTCTAATAGATTTACACCACATCTCTTTAGATAGACAACTGCACTGCCTGCACAAAATGATTTTTTTTTTCCTGCCCCTTATTTCTTTTTCTTGCCTTATTGCACTGCTGAGGATATCCAGTACAATGTTGAATAGTAACAGTGCTATTTGGCACTCCCGTCTCATTCCTGACTTTAACAGGATTGCATCAGAAATCTCCCCACTGAGTATGATGTCTAAGGGTTTTTTTTTTTTTAATTTTTATTGTGCTTTAAGTGAAAGTTTACAACTTAAGTCAGTCTCTCACACAAAAACTTATATACACCTTGCTACATACTCTGCTAAGGGTTTTTGATGAATACCATTTACCAAATTAAAGATTCTTCCTGTGTTTCTAATTTGCTAAGGCTTTGTTTTTAATTAGGAATGTCTATCGAATTTTAGGGAATTCTTTGCACCTATTGAGAACGTCATAAGATTTATCTCCTTTAATATGTTAATTTAGCCTGTTATTTAAAAAACTTTTATTATTTGAACCATCATTGCATTCCCAGGATAAGCCCTACTTGGCCATGATGCATCTGTATTTAATATACTGCTGAATTCTACCAACAAATCTTCAACAATTTTCTCTGTATTTTCTGTTATCCCTTCCTGTTCTGGTACACCAATCACTCGTAGGTTATTTCTCTTGATAGAGTCCCACATGATTCTTAACGTTTCTTTTTTTTTTTTTTTAATTCTTTTATCTGATTTTTCTTCATATATATTAGTGCCAAGTGATTTATCTTCAAGTTCAGAAATTCTGGCTTCTAACGCAATTCTGCTCCTCTGACTTTGTATTGAGTTGTCTACTTCAGTAATTTCATTGTTAATCTTCTGAATTTCTGATTGCTGTCTATGGATTTTTCCAGTTTACTAAATTTTTCATTATATTCTTGAATAATATTTCTAATTTCTTCAATTGCTTTATCTATGTGGTCCTTGGCTTGTTCTGCGTATTGCCTCATTTCCTTCCTGATGTCTTGAAGGGTTCTGTATATCAAACTTTTGTATTCTGCCTTTGGTAGTTCCAGAATGCACTCTCATCTAGAAGATCCTTGGATTCTTTGTTTTGAGAGCTTGTTGATGTGATCATGGTCTGTTACTTTATGTGACTTGATATTGACTGTTGTCTCAGAGCCATCTATTGTATTAGTTATTGTATTAGTTTGTTTGCTTACTGTGTCATAGCTTCTTGCCCTGTTTTGTTTTCATATGCCCAAATGGGTTGCTTGAGTGAGGTAGCTTGATTATTTTTGCCTTTGGAGCTCTGACATCCTGTCCCCAGATGGCTAGAGCTGTTATCAGGTATATCAGTCTAGGAGTCCATTCACTTTTCTTGTATGAATCGAGCTCATGTGTCCAGGTAGCTGATCATCAAGTGTGTGGTCCAGGCTCTGTCCTACAGTCTTAGAGGAGCAGGGGTGATTGATGTTTGAACCGGTTTCTGGTTGCAGCAGGGGCACTCTGAACAAGGCAGGGAGTTGAGAACCGACCCTCGAGTGTCTCTGCAGAAAGTGCGTCCCTGTTCCCTAGAGCATGCAGGTGGGTGGGTTCTGCAGACGGATCATGGATACCCAGTGTTTTTGGTTGTAAAGACTGGGAGGTACCAGTTATCTTTGGACCCCTGTTGTGGGTGGCTGGGTGACCTGAGTGGAGCTACTAGTCCTTAGGCCTCTGATGTGGGTAGATGAGGGCCCTGTTTAATAGGCAAAGTGATGTCAAACATCAAACACCCACCTCTCCACCGCACAGCTGAAATGGTTGGAGTCTGCCAACAACGGCCTATTCTCCTGAAATGGGCCCACACAGGTCCATGCAAAGGGGAAAGGTGCTCAAAGTCCACAGACCATTTATGCCTGGACAGGAGCCTCTTCTGTCCTGAGCTCCCCTGGTTAATGGAGCTAGCAAATTATCTTTTCCCCCGAATGCAAATTTTTTCCTTCCCCAAGGCCTGGAGGATGGCTCTAGGTGCTCAACAGAGCCTATCTCAGGTCCAGGGAATTCAGCCACTGAAGCCGGGTTGGGGGTGGGGGGGTGCACCCAATACACGCAAGTACTTAGCCTTTGCCGAGAGCGCCGTTTTTCTTAGGTTCTAGAGGTATGAGTAGGCTGTGTGGCTGGCTGCTTTCTCCCTGAGGAAACTGTGGCCAAACACTAGTACCAGCCAGCCCTCAACTCCACCGCTCCAGGAATGGTGCCTGAGGGCTCCCCGTGATTCAGGGCCGGTAACTCCTCTCCGCTTCTGAACCATCTCTTTCTCCCCCTGCCCCTCAGTTTGTTTTCTAAGCTTGCCCTTGATGCCCAGGGCTCCTAGCTTGTCATAAATATACTCATTTCACTTGTTTTTTTGGGTCTTTGTTGTAAAGAGGGCTCGCCGGAAGCGTCCATCTATTCTGCCATCTTCCTGCTGAATTCTATTAGCAAATATTACATTTAACATGTTATAAGTGTTTGACAATGAAATTGGCCTATAACTTTTTTCTGGTACTGTTCTTGCCTAATTTTGATGTCAGAATAAACTAGCCTCAAAAAATGGATTGAGTAGCTTTTCCTCTTTTTCCATCCTCTGAGTTTGTGTAACCTAGGGATTAACTGTCTTTTGAAGGTTTAGTAAAATTTATCATGAGGCCACTTTTAACTAGTGTGTATTCTGAGAGTAGGGATAAGGTGCAGAATAAATTACTTTAATGTTTCTTGTTTTCCACAGGTTTTTAAGAGCAATCATCCCCCCCAAAAAAACATACGGCATTTCATTTAACAACTATTTTAAGCTCACCCGATTTTTCTTTTCTTTTCCTAGAGCATCCAAAAAGTAGATAATTGCTCTGAATAGTAGATTACTCTCAGGAATAAAATGATGAACATCCTCCATTGGTATAATTTTCAGTATTATCTTCCTTGTTTTATTTTAAAAGGGGAAACTGAGGAGTTATTTCTCAAAATATTTTCTTTAATAATTTTAATACAAAAAATGATACATGAGCACCGAGAAATGCCAGAAAAGACAGATAAGCATAATGGAAGAAAATGAGTCCCCCACAATCCCGCCATGCATCATGGTCAACATTGTGCATATTCTTCGGTACTCTCCTTTTTCCTCTGTTGCTCCAGGCAAACAGAGGCCAATTGTTGTGCCTTGAATGGCCAGTGGCAAGCTTTTAAGATCCCGGGCACTACGCAGTGAACTAGGAGGTAGAACAGAAGCACTAAGCACATTATTAGGCCAATTAACTGGGATGTACCATGAATTCATGACCGTAAACCTCCAAACCAAGGAACCAAATCCCATGAGATGGTTGGTTGTCATTTCAGAAGCTACTCTTTTTTCTTTCTTTTTCTTTTTTGGTCATTGTTGTAAATATAACTATCACACAATTTTTGGCAATTCAACTTTTTACAGGTGTACAACTCATTGACAGCAATAACATTAATCAGCTGTGCAAACCTACCCTTGATCAGTGTGATTTTTACATCATCATTTTTTGATGGTAGCATAATATTCTACCCCACATATGTGCCACAATTTTTTCTACCTGTCCCATTTTGATAGATTTTCAGTTGCCAGTTTTTGCTATGACAATATGAAGTGTCTGCAGCAAGTAATAAATAACCCAACACCAGGGTGCGTGATGGGAGGGAGGCTGTCTAAAGAAGCCTCTATTGATATATGACCTGATTCCCTTCTAATGACCCTTCCTAATCCAGGAAGTGTCAGGGACCATTGCGGAGGCAGTCTACAAACAGACTCTCCACAAACTGTCTCTGGCCACCCCTACCAGTCCTCCCACCAGAGGTCTTCTTGTCCAATGTCAGTCAAAGGACATACTGAAACCGGGAGCCAAAAGGCAACAGGTCAGCCCTTCACAAAGATGGCTTTGCCCTAGCCCAACTGGCTAAAGATAGTCAGATGGATGAGAGCCAGACAGCATGAGAAATCAAGTCAGCTCTCCCTGAGAGTGGGTACCCCTGGCTCTCAACCATGCCTTGATCCTCTCATGCCTACAGCTGAATCCAATAGACAGACCCTCACCCTAGTGGAAGAGGCACAGCCACAGCTTCTCGGTTCCAGCTGAAGGTCTCCTCCCACTCATAGAGTCCCTGGCCAGGCTTCACCTCCTTCTTCTCAAGGAGGGGCAGCCTTCCTGTGCTGCATGGACTCTCTCCTTTCCACACCTGGTACTCATTTCTTGGAGGCCTGGTGCCCACAAGACTTGTGTATCTCACAGCTGGAACAGTGCCTACTACACAGAAGTGGTTCAAAAGATGTCTGTCAAATGAACAACCAAATGAATGATTTTAGTGTGATCTTTCTTGTTCCTTGAGGTCCAGATTCTATCTGTTTAGGATGTATACCTGGAATAAGGTATGCATTCAGGAAGCGGAGGTGGAATTGAATGCACTCGAATGCCTTCCTAACTCAGCACAAGGTCTACCTCTTGCCTTTCACATACAGCCACCTTCCCTGCCCGGTCAGGCTCTGTTTGTGCCTGGACCAGCAGCACCATCACCTGGGGAGCCAGATGTGCCCCCTCCCCATTGTATAACAGCAGCAGGAACCCTCTCTCCATGGCATCAGTACCCATCCCTCCTGCCACCCCCAGGGCCTCCCTACTCACTCTCCTTCACACTCAAGCTATTTTAATACTCTGGATCAGAACAGAACAGGGATCAGAACAGCACAGGCCAGTCTGTCTCTCTGGTGAGCCTCTCTCTTCTGGCAGTTCCCAAACTGTGCTTTACCACATCAGCCGCTCAAAAACCCAGGCTCAGGCCACCAGACTGCCAACAAGGATGCTGCAGGATGCCACGTTCAGAGCCGTGGAAGGGTGCCAACCCAGTAATACGTGAAATTAGTAAATAGGTCGATGCAATGAAAATGTCAGGCTTTGCAATTCTTGTTTTTGGAGCATAGATACATAACCTAAAATGTTTAAAATCAGGCAGTAAAATGGAACAAATTCCAGTCTATATTGAAAAAAAAATAAAATACAGCCTGAGGCAGCGGGTATTTGTAGCCTAAAGGGCTGCGGGTCCCGGAAGGTGCGCTAGTTGGATTAACAACAGTAATGTGTTGACACTCAGCTTAGCAATCTTAAAAAAAAAAAAAAGATAAACCATTAGCTGTACTAGAGAGGTCAGAACACATGAGAAATAGGAAACCAGAAGGTACTTCTGGATGGGAGATGATTTGGAAGAGAGCATTCAATGTTCTACTTAATGTTTTTTTTTTCCTTTAGTGAAATATGAATTTTGTACAATGACATTTTTGGATTTCAGTCAGTCTGAATGTGAACAGCAGGACAGAGGCACATGTAATATAATACTACTTATGTATATCCCGTAGTAACTTGTTTTGTTCATTGTTTTGAGATCTGAAACATGAGTGAAGCCACATTCTGGATATCCTCTGGTGCCATGGTCAATATTTAGCAGAGTGGCGTGACAGTGTTAAGGGGTGTAGTTTGCAGGTGGGAGGTGGGGAGCTGAGGGCCTGAGGGGGAGATGGTGGATATCTTACTTACCTGTAGGTCCCCCAGGTTGGGTTCCTATGCTTTGCTGGGACCCCTACTCTGATGGACTTACTCTAAATCCAAGGAGTATCCCATTGCCATCATTAGGAGTAAGCTATGGAGACCTGACTTCCTGGAAGTTACTCATAAATGTCTCTCTTGAGTGTTCCTTTTTGATCTAAATTCTCCGCATACCTGTCTCAAAGGCAGTGTCTCAAAATAAAATTATATTTCATGGTAATATAGAATGGTGCCACCAAAAGGGACACTAATACACTTCCATGACTAAGTCTCAGTGTCCTCAGATCAAGTCACCAGGTGCAGTCACTCAAAGATGCTGGGAATGGCTATCTTGTGGATTCAACATGCCATGGTTGTGACCACAGATTTGCTCCAAAATACTGGGAAAACCAAGGAGCAGAGCCACACATCCAGTGGCAGGGGGTGGAGGGAACTGTCCTTCTGCTTACCTGCGTGCCATGAGTCCAGCTGGTCACCTTTCCGGTTTCTCCATCTGTTAAATGATTGAGCTGGGCTATTTAAATAGGAGCCTCTTCAGAATCAGAAACTGATTTTTCCTTTAATCCATATGAAACAGCGGTGGGCACGCACCAGATGTGTGCTGACGCTTGCAGGCGGGTGCACTATCAGCTTTCCTACCCTCCCGAGGTGCCTCTCCTCCATGTCTGCTCTGCTCCTGACATGCTTCAGCAACCAAGTGCCTCCTGCTTTCCCTCAATCAGGCATCCATCTGGGAGCCTCTGGCTTTCCTGTTCTGTGGTTTTTCTCCAAAATGCAACCCCCCACCCTGATTTCCTGGGGCCCTTGCCTCCCTCCACCAGCTGCAGCTTGTGCTCCCCACAGGCCAGTGGCTGTGCTGGCTGTACCCGCGCAGGCCTCAGTGCCACAAACCAAGCCGTAGACTGCTGGCCCACCAAGCCTGGCCCCATCTGGTGCTGAGGTAGCTCCACGGAGAGTTGTGACTGAAACCTCAAAGCCAGTTCTGACCATGAGGCCTGGCAGCCCTTTCACCCCCAACACCCCAGAGAGAAGGTGGCTTATCCTTTCCCCAGCTTCACCCCATTCTGCTGGTGCATCTCCTCCCTCCCACCACTGCTCTAACCCTCCCTCAGTCCACAGCAAACTCCCCAGAGCCCTGCTGACTCAAGAATCTCCCCTTACACCAGCTTCATTTGTTTGCTCACTGAAGTTCCCGGAGGGTGGGGCCTTGACTGCTGTGCTCACTGTGGTACCCCTGGCACACAGCAGGAAGCTCAATTATAAAACCTCAAAAAAATAGTGACTGGTCAGCCCAGGAAGTGATGTCTCGCTGTCCTCTTCATTTCTGGAGGTTGAGGAAAGGAGAGCCCCGAAGGTGCAGGGAGAAGCCTGAGAAGGGAACGGCCATACCAGGACAGAAGGAGCTATGGCTTTCTTCTTCCTTGGCGGTTTCACCCCAAATTGCAACTGCCCTTACCAAAGTCACCAAATGATTTTCTAATTGTTCCCGGATGGTGTTTGGAAACATGGCAGGATATATTTGGTTGTCTTGTCAGAGTGTGTAGTGTGTGTGTGTGTGTGGAGAGGGGGAGGGTTCCTACAAGCTATCAGTAGGTGGGGCCAGATATGCTAACGACCCTGTAATGCCTGGCCATTCCCCTCAGAGACTCCACCTCTCAGTCCTGGGCTTACCTGACCTCTATTGGCATGGGACCCTCCCTCAGTCTCTGCTTCCCAGCCTACCTCTCCTAATCTTCCTCTTCTGCCTACTCCTTCTGAGAGTCCTCCAGGGCTCCTCTTCCTCTGTCCATGCCATTAAGCGTAGGTGTATTCAGGGCCCTCTTCTCTCTTGTCACAGACTCTCCCTGAGTGGGAGATGTCACCCATTTCCCATTGCTGATGCCTTCCACATATGTTCCCCTAGCCCAGAGGCCTCTTGGAAGCCCACCCCCTATCTATGACTGCCTGCCGGACCTCTCCACTTGGATTCCCATAGACCTTCCCATTCCACATGTTGAGAGCTTCCACTCATCTCCAGCCCCCTCAAGCCCTCCTTGTATTACATGTGGGTCTACTGCCCACCCAGTGTTCAGGCAAGAAACAGGAGCCATCCTTGCCTCTTTCTCTCCCTCATTTCTGACACCTAATGGGGCATCAGACTGTCCATTCAGCCTCCTTTATACCTTCAAAAGCATCTGCCTTTGTCTGCCTCACTGACACCATCTTAGTACAGACCCTCATTTTTCATCCAATTGCCTGTCCCCTTACTGATCTTTCCTGCTTTCATTCTATCTTCCATTGTGCTGAGGGCAGGTTTTGATGATGCTAGAAAGAACGTTGACTGGCTTCCCATAACCTTCAAGATGAAGTCCAGACTCCTCAGCACAGCATGTCAGGCCCAAGTTTATGACCTGGCTTCTGCTCACCCCTCCAGCTTCACCCCCTACAAACCCTGAGCTCCCACCTCTGGGCCACATGCAGGTCTCACAGGTACCAGGCTCTCTCATGCCTGGTCCCCTCTGTACCTTTGCACATTCTGTTTCCTGTGCTTGGACATCCTGCCACCCCACCCCCAGTAACTCCTACTCAACTTCTAGAGCTCTGCTGAGGGGTCACCTCCTGAAGGATTTCTGACCTCTGGTTGACTCCCTTCTGTAGTCACTTTTCCCTCTGTCACCATGTGTCTGGTCATCCATTAGCCAGATGAATGACTATGCCTCCTACCAGTCTGTGGCCTCCTCGAGGGCAGGAATCATGGTTTATTCATCCTGGGAACTCCATCCTGGGATTGGAACACAGAGAACATTCACTGCATAAATGAATGGCTATCACTGTTGACATTTTACTGAAATGTATTCACGCTCATGTCAGGAACAATGATAACAGGAGTTGGCGTGGCCTCGGGACACTGAAGCCTGCTTCTCCACCTAGGTGCCTGAGATCCTTTTCCTGCTCTTCTTAGGCCTCTCCCTGAGCCCGGGGGTGGGGGGTGGGGCCCTCCTCTCCTCAGCCCATGTGCCCCTCCCCCACAAGGGCATGGTCACCATAATATCACTTCCTGGGATAACCAGTCACTTTTTTTTCAACTTTCCAAACAGTGAATTTTATTTTTTAAACTCCATATTACTATGAGTGAGTCTGATTTATTTCCAACTTTGTATATCGAAAAATTTCAAACCTACCGAAAAGTTGCCAAAATGGTACAATAAACTCACATGTACTATTCACCTAGGTTCACCATGTGCTAACATTTTGCCACTTTTTTTCTTTCTTTCACTGTATGTATATATATATACATTTTTTTTTTTCTTGCTGAACAATTTGAGAGAAAGGGGCACATATCATAGCCCTTTATCCTTAAACACTTTAACATGTATCTCTCTTTTTTTTAATTTTATTGTGCTTTAGGTGAAAGTCTACAGCACAAATTAGTTTCTCATTCAAAAATTTATACATGAATTGTTTTGTGACATTGGTTGCAATCCCCGCAATGTGTCAGCACTCTCCCCCTTTCCACCCTGGGTTCCCTGTGTCCATTCGCCCAGTTTTCCTGTCCCTTCCTGCCTTCTCGTCTTTCCTTTTGGGCAGGTGTTTCCCATTTGGTCTGGTGTACTTCATTGAACTAAGAAGCTTGCTCCTCACGTGTTATTGTTTGTTTTATAGGACTGTCTAATCTTTGGCTAAAAGGTGACTTTGGGGGTGGCTTCAGTTCTGAGTTAGCAGGGTGTCCAGGGGCCACAGTCCCTGGGGTTCCTCTAGTCTCTGTCAGACCAGTTGAATCTGTTCTGTTTTTGTGCGTGAATTTGAATTTTGCTCTACGTTTTCCCCCCGCTTTGTCTTGGACCCTCTATTGTGACCCCTGTCAGAACAGTCTGTGGTGGTAGCCAGGCACCATCTAGTTCTTCTGGGCTCAGGCTGGTGAAGGCTGTGGTTCATGTGGTCCATTAGTCCCTTGGACTAATATTGTCCTGTGTCTTTGATTTTCTTCATCCTTCTTTGCTCCAGACTGGATGGGACCAACAGCTGTATTTTAGCTGGCTGCTTGCAAGCTTTTAAGACCCCAGATGCTACTCAGGAAAGTAGATGTAGAACATTTTCTTTATGAACTATGTTATGCCAATAGACCTAGATGTCCACTGAGACCATGGTCCCCAGCCCTCAGCCCCAGTAACTCGGTCCCTCAAGGTGTTTGGATGTGTCTAGGAAGCTTCTATGACTTTGCCTTGGTCAGGTTGTGCTGCCTTCCTTTATATTGTGTGTTGTCTTTCCCTTCACCAAAGTTAGCTTGTCTGCTATTTAGTTAGTGACTCCTCCTCCCCACCCCTCCCCTCCCTTGTAACCATCAAAGATTGTTTTTTCCTGGGTGCAAACCTTTTCTTGAGTTTTTATAATAGTGGTCTCATACAGTATTTGTTCTTTTGTGACTGACCTATTTCACTCAGCATAATGCCCTCCAGATTCATCCATGTTCTGAGATGTTCTATGGGTTCATCATTGTTCTTTATTGTTGTGTAGTATTCTACCTTGTAGATCTATCATAATTTGTTTATCCATTCCTCTGTTGATGGACACTTAGGTTATTTCCATCTTCTTGCTATTTTGAATAATGTTTCAGTGAACATGGTATGTATACGTCTATTGGTGTGATGGATCTTATTTCTCTAGGATATATTCCTAGGAGTGGGACTGCTGAATCATATAGTATTTCTATTTCTAGCTTTATAAGGAGGTGCCATATCATTTTCCATAAAGGTTGTAGCATTTTACATTCCCACCAGCAACGCACAAGAGTTGCAATCTCCCTGCACCCTCTCATTTTTTGTTTTTTGATTAGTGCCAGTAATGTCAGGGTGAGATGGTATCTCACTGCAGTTTTGATTTGCATTTCTCTAATGGCTAACGATCAAGAGCATTTCCTCATGTGTCTGTTAAGTGCCTGAATGTCTCTTTGGAGAAGTGTCTGTTCATATCCTTTGCCCATTTTTAACTGAACTATTTGTCTTTTTGTTGTTGAGGTGTTGAAGTATTTTACAGATTTTAGAGATTAGATCCTTGTCAGATATGTCATAGTCAAAAATTTTTTCTCATTCTGTAGGTTCCCTTTTCATTCTTTTGGTGAAGTTTTTTGATGAGCAAAAGCATTTGATTTTTAGGTGCTCCCAGTTATCTAGTTTATCTTCTGGTGTTTGTGTATTGTTGATAATGGTTTGTATTGTATTTATGCCATATATTAGGGCCCCTAGCATTGTCCTATTTTTTCTCCCACCATCTTTATCGTTTCACACTTTATATTTAGGTCTTTGATCTATTCTGAGTTCCTCTCATACTGAACAGGATTACCATGGCAACAACACATCATCAGTAGGGTAAAACTAACTTGTTTCCTGATGGTCTAATCCCTGCTCGCATTAGGGTTTGAGTTAGGTTTTGTGTATGGTGTGAGGTATGGATCCTGTTTCATATTTTTGGAAATGGGCATCCAGTTTTGCCAGCACCATTTGTTAAAAAGACTGTCTTTTCCCCCCATTTAATTGGCATTGGTCCTTTGTCAAAGATGAGCTAACCACAGGTAGATGAATTTACATCTGGGTTCTCAATTCTGATGGATTGGTCTATGTGTCTGTTTTGACTACCTTGAGTGTATAGTAGGTCCTGAGATCAGGTAGTATGAAGCCTCCTACTTTGTTCTTTTTCCTCAAAAATGCTTTGCTTATCTGGGGCCTCTTTCCTTTCCATGTAAAGTTGGTGATTAGTTTTTCCATCTCGTTAAAGAATGCTGTGGGTATTTGGATCAGGATTGCACTATATCTGTAGATTGCTTTGGGTAGAATTGACATTTTCACATGTTGAGTCTTCCTATGCATGGGCATGGAATATTTTTCCATTTATGTAGGTCTCTTTTGGTTTCTTGCAGTAGTGTTTTATAGTTTTGTTTTTGTATAGGTTTTATGTCCCAGGTTAGATTTATTCCTAAGTATGTTATCTTTCTAGGGGATGTTATAAATGGTATTGTTTTGCTGATTTCCTTTTCAAAGTTCTTTTTTTTTGGTGTATAGGAATCCAACTGATTTTTTAATATTTATCTTGTATCTTGCTACTCTGCTGAATCTTTCTATTAGTTCCAGTAATTTTCTTGTGGAATCTTTGGGGTTCTCTATGTATAGGATCACATCATCTGCAAATAGGGATATTTTTAATTCTGCTGTTCCAATTTGGTTGCCCTTATTTCTTTTTCTTGCTTTATTGCTCTAGCTAGGACTTTTATCACAATGTTAAATAGGAGTGGTGATAAAGGGTGTCTTTGCCTTGTTCCCTTTCTCAGGGGGAATGCTTTCAGCCTCTATAGAGAATGATGTTGGCTGTTGGTTTTGTATGCAAAAACCTGCTGCCAGTGAGCTGACTCTGACTCCAAATGACCCTATAGCACAGAGTAGAAATGCCCCATAGGGTTTCCAAGGAGCAGCTGGTGGATTCAAACTATCAACATTTTGGTTAGTAGCCTAGCTCTTAACCACCACGTAAGCAGGGCTCCTGGTTTTGTATAGATGTCTTTTATTATGTTGAGGAATTTTCCTTTTATTCTTATTTTATTTAAAGTTTTTTTCAGGGATGATGTTGGACTTCATCAAATGCTTTTTTTGCATCAATTGAGATGATCATGTGATTCTTTTCTTTTGTTCTATTTATGTGGTGGATAATGTTGATTGGTTTTCCAGTGTTGAACCATCCTTGCATACCTGGTATGAATCCTACTTGGTCAGGGTGTATTATTTCTTTGATGTGACGCTGAATTCTATTGGCTAGAATTTTTGCATTTATATTCATGAGAGGTATTGGTCTGTAATTTTCTTTTTTGTGTGTGTGGTGTCTTTGCCTGGCTTTGGTATCAGGGTTATGCTGGCTTCATAGAATGAATTGGGGAGTATCCCTTCCTTTTGTATGTTCTGAAGTAGTTTGAGTGGTACTGGTGTGACCTCTTCTCTGAACGTTTGGTAGAATTCTCCAGTGAAGCTGTCTGGTCAGGGCATTTTGTTGTTGTTGTTGCAAGTTTTTTAAATTACCTTTTGAATCTCTTTTATAAAAAGAGTCTGTTCAGATTTTCTGTCCAGTTTGTGTCAGTTTAGGTAGGTAGTGTGTTTCTAGAAATTTGTTCATTTCCTCTAGGTTCTCAAATTTGTGGGAGTACAATTTTTCATAGTATTCTGTTACGACCCTTTTTATTTCACTTGGGTCTGAGTAATGTCCATCATCTCGTTTCTTATTTGGGTTATTTGCTTCCTCTTCTGTTTTTTCTTTTGTCAGTTTCTCCAATGATTTGTTGATTTTGTTGATCTTTTCAAAGAACCAGCTTTTGGTCTTGCTGATTCTTTCAATTGTTTTCCTGTTCTCTATTTTTCCTTTATTTCTGCTCTAATTTTTATTATTTATTTTCTTCTGGTGCTTGTGGGCTTCTTTTGAGTTCTCTTTCTATTTGAGTTGCAGGGCTAATGTTTTGATTTTAGCCCACTCTTCCTTTTTGATGTGTGCGTTTATTGCTATAAACTGTCCTCTGAGCACTGCTTTTGCTGCGTGCCGAAGGATTTTGTAAGACATGTTTTTATTCTCATGATTCTAGGACTTTTTAAATTTCATCTTTGATTTCTTCTATTATCCAGTGATTTTTAAGTATAGTGTT